>NC_082637.1:61659952-61982224 GCF_030936135.1 Gavia stellata
CAGTCTTCACTGTTTGACACCTGGTTTATGTTCTCTGGTTCTTAAAATTACAGGGGGACTTCCCCTAGGTAGTTTCTGTAATATAAAAGTCTACTTATCAATGAAAAACTGCAAATACTGCTTATAATATCATTAACATGTCTGAAGAAATGGAAAGTGGTTATTGTATTAGTACAGGAAGAGCTCAGAGAAATGACGAAGTCATAGCACAAATCAAAACACACCAAAAATTGTTTTGTTATTATGGGCAAAATGTTTTCCTTTTTTATAATTTTCATGTCTTTTTTTGTTAAACTAAAGCATGATGAAGTTGAAATATTGAAGACAGCAGAACTACTCTTTAATAAACATAGTCTCGTATATGTCATTTTGTGAGAAGAAATGCATTTACAAGTATGTACTGCATGCAATAGAAATTTGAGGTGGAACTGGCATACTGTGTGCCTGAATTACAAATGTGTGTAATATATCTGAATGAGCACAGCAAAGTCTTATGTAGTAAAACCATTGTGTTTTTTGCTAGTCATTTAGCAGTAGCTGATAAACATATTTTATTGTAACAAAATAATTGGTGCTTGTCAGGAACTTGTTACTGGTCAGGAACTAAAGGAAAGAATAGGGCAGTTAGGAAACTGCAACCAGCTTGGGTTTTGAGTCTCAGGTTCTGATTTGGTGATGAAGAACACGCGTGTGTAACAAAATATAATCCTCAGAGAAGATTCTTTCATCTTCTTTCATACTTTCTCTTACTTTTAACACTGTCTTTCACAGTTACAAACTCCTTTAACCTAGTGATTTGGACTCTCAAAACAATTGTACATTAGAACATTTTGACAGTTGAAGTAAAAAAAAACTCAAGGAATTAAAAACAAAGTGCATTTACATAGTAGTAAAAGCCCTTCTTTGGGACATGCAGACATAGAGGAAAACAGCTAATGATTTTATTTTTTAACCTTTTCTTCCATCTTTTTTTTAGCTCTGTAAGCTGATTAGAAATGCCTTGAAAGCAAATACAGTTCCTGTTCTTCAAACATGTCAGTTTGGCTATGCTGTAAGTGCACATCACTTAGGGCACAATGATGGTGACCAAGAAGCTCTAGAGCAGCTTAACCCTTTTCACTTCCTCATATCTATGCCTCCTTCTCTCAGCCCCTCAAATCCCTTCAAAAACAAAAACAGCCTTACTTCATATTTTTTAATTCTCAGGAATCTTTCCAATGCTTTCATCAAAGCAACAGATTACATCAGTATTGTAGTACTTGCATGAAAAAGTAATAGCAGACTAGAAGCCATTTAGAAAGTTGTTTTGACCTATTATGTCAAACTGTGTCCAATGTCACTTCAAACAGGCAAACATTAGATTTTGTTCCCTTCTGCAATGTCTTCCCATGCCTTTTTCCTCTTCTTTTCTACCAACGTTATCTTATGTATGCTTGTTAGAACGAGCTTAGTAGCTTCATCTGGAAGCCGAAGAAGGCAAAGGAAATTAAACTTTTGATTCTGGTAACTGTTTATTTGGAAGGCACAGTCTTGAAGGTGATACTTGCAGCCAAATTTCCATATCTTCATCAGGAAGATAGTTCTTCAGCTGAAGCACATATTCATTAATATCACTGTTAACATATTATGTAGATATTACCCGAGATTTAAGATGAGGTGAAGTTGGAGTCCATATAATTTGGACCATGATTTCAGCACTTCTGAAAACGCAAAGCACTGATTATTTTTGCCAGATGAACACACTAAACAGAAGCACATCCTGATAAGACAGAAACATGCAGTCTCAGAGTACACTCCATTTTATTCAGAGATAATAAGGAAACCCAAAGTCAACTATGAAAACTTGTCTCTTACTACAATCATAATAGGACCGAGACATGAGTTTTGGTCAGTGGCACGTCCATCTTGGAGACAGCTGGCCAAGCTTCTAGCAGCTTTTCACAGAAGCCACCCCTGTAGGCCCCCACTACCAAAACCTTGCACACAAACCCAATACATTCCACTCCTTGGCTCTGGGAATCACATATTTAAGAATGATCATTAAAATCCACGTTCATCACACAATCTTCACAAACTTTACTCACAGCAACAAAAAGAATTCCCCACACCAAAATCAAAATAACATCATCACAACACCGAACAAAAGTAGACAATTTACACACAATCCACCCCTCGTCCTTTCACCACAGTTACAACAACAGAAATTCCCCACAATCATTCTGCTCTCTAACATTGTTCAGTCTATGTTTCGCGCGTTACCTATCCTTATCTCAAATTCCTCATGCCCCACGTTGGATACCAAAAAGGGCTATGGTGGGTTGACCCTGGCTGGATGCCAGGTGCCCACCAAAGCCACTCTATCACTCCCCTTCCTCAGTTGGACAGGGGACAGAAAATCTAACAAAAGAGTCGTGGGTCAAGATACGGATAGGAAGATCACTCACCGTTACCATCACGGGCAAAACAGACTTGACTTGGGGAAATTAGTTTAATTTATTACCAATCAAAATCACAGTAGGATAATGAGAAATGAAACTAAATCTTAAGGAAACACCTTCCCCCCACCCTTCCCTTCTTCTCGGGCTCAACTTCACTCCCAGTTCTCTCTACCTCCTGCCTCCCAGTGGCACAGGCGGACGGGGAATGGGAATTGTGGTCAGTTCATCACACATTTCTGCCGCTCCTTCCTCCTCACACTCTTCCCCTGCTCCAGCGTAGGGTCCCTCCCATGGGAGACAGTTCTCCATGAACTTCTCCAAAGTGGGCCCTTCCCATGGGCTGCAGTTCTTCACGAACTGCTCCAGCGTGAGTCCTTTCCACGGGGTGCAGTCCTTCAGGAACAGAATGCTCCAGCGTGGGTCCCCCACAGGGTCACAAGTCCTTCCAGAAAACCTGTCCAGTGTGGTCTCCTGTCCACAGGTCCTGTGAAGAGCCTCCTCAAGCGTGGGCTTCCCATGGGGTCACAGCCTCCTTCAGGTATCCACCTGCTTTGGCATGGGGTCCTCCATGGGCTGCAGGTGGATATCTGCTCCACCATGAACTCCATGGACTGCAGCAGGACAGCCTGCCTCACCATGGTCTGCACCACGGGCTGCAGGGGAATCTCTGCTCCAGTGCCTGGAGGACCTCCTCCCCCTCCTTCTTCACTGACCTTGGGGTCTGCAGAGTTGTTCTCAGGTGTTCTCCCTCCTCTCTTCTCCGGCTGCCATTGCGCAGTTGTTTTTTCCCTTTCTTAAATATGTTAGCACAGAGGCGCTACCACTGTTGCTGATGGGCTCAGCCTTGGCTAGCAGTGAGTCTGTCTTGGAGCTGGCTGGCATTGGCTCTGTCAGACATAGGGGAAGCTTCTAGCAGCTTCTCACAGAAGTCACCCCTGTAGCCCCCCACTACCAAAACCTTGCCATGCAAACCCAATACAGTAGCTTAACAATTTTCTCTCTTATCTAATTTGCTTTGTTCATTTCATTGAAATTGGCCCTGTTACTTCAGTAATTATTTTCTGACAGAAGATTTCATCTGGGATATTTCATTTCCAAGGGCAAGGAATGGAATCCTACTCAAAATCATTGAACTAGGACTGTTTGTAAACATGACAGATCCTCTTAGAGTCATTTCGAAAAGGCTTAATTTCCTCTGTCGTAGGCTGCAAGTGATGGTTTCTGGTTCTGGATGGGTTTTTTTGGTGAAAGCTTCATTATAGTTTTACTTTTCTTAAAATGTCTTAGATAGCCTGTCATAAAATAATACAAAATCTTAATTATGAGTGATTTGTACTTCAAATGAAATAGAAGTATACCTACCTGCATTAAATCTTAAAGCATATTTGATGTCTCTTTCCATTCAAATGGTGCAGTTGTATTTAACAGAACTGCTAATAGCTTCTGGCAGCCAAGGTATTTGGTTAATAAATTCTAACAAGTTGGGTACCTGCGGGTTAGCAGAGAATCCCAGGAGAGGGATATACTTGTCATCATGTCATCACTTCATTTAATTCGGCAAAAAGAATTGAACATTGACTTCATCAAAACCTGTTCAGGTGGTTTGAATATTTTTTGAACAAGGTTGTGGTTCTCGTATTTGCACACCTAGTTTTCAGTTGTTTGTTTGAGCTATTTCATTTACTGAAATGCTTGTTGGTGTCTAAGAAAGCTGTAGTCATAACTGCATTTCTAGCAAGCAGCTTGAGAAAATACCGTTCACTGCATTGCCAGATGATACTGTGACTAAGGGGTGTTACTATCTGGAGAAAGAGGAGGGACAGAACCCAGACTGAATTAATAAATGAAAATTTAGTGGATCACTCTGTTTTACTAGCGTGTCTTCTTTCTACAGTATGCTTTATGGAATCTGTTGCAAATGTGAAAGTTTGTTTTCTTACAGGCTAAGCTTCTTATGCAATGACAGATTTCAAAGAAATATATTTTGAAATGCATCATGACTGTGTTATTGTCTTTATAAGTGAACAAATTGATAAAACTATAGAATTTTTACATCTTTGTTTTATAAAAATAGAATAAGTCTACAGTAGCCTGGCAAATCCAGATAATTCCATCATAAATATACTTTTGCTGAAAACTGCACACATTTTTTTTCTTTTTTTTTCTTGTTTCCAAGAACATCTGTGCAGACATGATGATCTTTTGATCCCAGATTGTCATGTAAAAGTGGACATTTATATGTAAATTAAAGCTGATAAATATTTGACATTATCTTTTCATACCAGAGACTTGGTTCCTTCAATTCCCGAAGCTGAAACAGTTCCCTCTTATACTACTTTTGACAATGTCTGTTTGAATAACTTTGTTACATTATACTTCGCTGAAGCTTTCTAAAACTACGCGATCTGTTATAATTGTTTTTTCCCTCCTTCCCTCTTATTTTTTCTCTTTTCTGTACAGGTGATTTCTATTCACTCCTTTCCAGGCTGCTAGGAGAAAGGGAAGATGTTGTGTATGTGCATAAGCATAACCCTACAGAAAAGGCAAAATCAAATCTTGTAGCTGAGATTGCTAATGTAGTCCAAAAGAAGGATCATGCCAGAGAGATCACAAATCATGATGAGAGGGATAATACTATTCTTGTCAGAGACAGAATTCACAAATTTCACAGACTAGAGTCTACCTTGAGGCCACCAGAGAACAGTCATTTCTCTTTACAACAACCTAAACATGGTGAGGGAAGCTGGGAAAAAGAACATACAGGAGGTGGGTTAGGGATTAATTTTATACAATGAAATGCAATGTAAGAGCTGTGATCCACATTAGCAAAATCTGAAGGGAATATCAGTTGATGCTTGGGAGTATTTTACATGACAGTTTTCCTAATTATGGAAATGTTCTCCCACTATTTTAGAGGTATTTCAGTGGGTTCTTTCCCCCTCCATGTGTGAAGAAAAAATGTATACCAATGGCACAATACCAGTACTTTCTGGAACACAGAGTATTTTTGTACTCTCAAGACTTTTACTTAATGATTTGATATCAATTATGCTAAAGACAAGGTAAACACAGGATATAGTAGTCATGGGAAGTGAAGAATTTTCTTAATACAAGTAACTACTGTAAAATGGTCACCAGGATAACCAATGCATTTTATGAGTTTTCTGATTAACTTGGTTTGTCAGATACAAGATTTTGTAAAATGTATTGCTGTAATTCTATCAGATATTTTTTCTCTCATTCAAAACGAGTGGCAGTTAATCCTGAAAAATTCTTGAGAAGTAAAATTTTCTGCATATTTATTTCAAATTGGGCTTGGCTATCCAATTATTCTTGGACAGGCTGTTTTATTATACTAGGATTATAATTCATTCCCTTCAGGTTTCTATGACAGCAGAAACAATGGAAGTATTGTGTTTGTTTTACTTGCGTTTTGGTCTCTGTGATATTGATTGTGCTTAGTCTTACTTGCTAATGTGGAAAGCCAGATAACGCAGCATGTGACAAGTATCTCATGAAAGAAACTGGTGTGTTTGCATGAAAGCCATCTGTATGCGTAAGGTGTAGCAGCACATGCTTGCTTTTATGTTGCAACCAGCCAGCTTGATGTTTCCAAGTACTGTTGTACACAAATATACATCATTCATCATGCATTTGATTTTTATTTCAGTTCAAAATGTTAACATGTATTGTCCCTGCTTATGTGAGATTCTATTATAGTATTCAAATTTAGCAAAATTCTGCGTTTGTATTTAACAAAAAAGCAAAGATGAGGACTTTCCAACGTTATGTTGTGCTAGTCAGTTAAATGACAGCCTGTCAAGTTAATTGGCGTAGGGGCAAGAAACAGGTGGGATGCTAACCATGTGCTTGACATTAGTGTAAATCATAAGTAATTCCATAAATGACACTGGAATTAAATGCTTGGAAGAGCAGTGTGTGTAGCATTTCTACAAAATCAGTTTGTTCAGTTCAGACTAGTAGCATCTGGTGTGTAGAGGGGAAAAAAAGAAATTTTCTTTCCGTTTTAACTGATTCAGAGGAGGGAGTGTCAGTGAACTGAATAAATGGCTTAGTTGGCATACAATACGGCATGAATTCTAACTACAGAAAGCATTTGCTTGGCTACTTTAGTAGCTATATATTAATTTGGGGGGAATTTGTTGGTGGAGGACTAAGTAATAAATGAACTTTCAAATGGTGCGATTTTGAGTTACAGCAAAAAGGAAAACTGAAATGATCTTAATTAGCATTGATTTTTTCTTTTTAATGTTTGTGATACTTCCCACTACAGAAATTCTGAACTGGAGAAGCTGTCAGCGCCATCTTTTGCCAAAAGAACATTTATAGCAATAAAATCTTTAAGCACATGTTTAGTTTCTGGTTTGGTTAGTATTTATGTATTAGAAGAACAGAACCTTCCATAACAGAATTTTCCTCTTCAGAGGAAGAGGTGCAACATAAAGTGTTTTAACTTGTCTTGATTTAATAAAAAAATTTGCACCCTTCATAATATTCTTCACTATATTGAATTAAAAAAATTCTCAGTATTTCTTAGGACAAGACTCTGGTTGCTGTTAAATTCATTTCATTTAACTGTTTAAAAATTAAAATAGTTTAATATTTTTAGTATTGCAAATATTCCAATTTTAAACTTGTAACTGGTCTGAAATAGCAAGTGACAAATATGTTAAGTAAGCTTGTTATAAATGTTATAACTTTATACTACTGCTCTTCCTGCACTGTTGTTATCTTATTAGCCCGAGACTGGTCACTGATCAGTCAGGTTGTTCAACATCACTGCAAACAGTACAATTATACCTCCTAAATAAGGCAAATAGTGTAATTTTCCAATTTTTAAAAATCCTTTGTGCAGTGCTTACTTATATTTGTTAAGATTTAGATGAATACTCTGATGGCAGGGAGTAAATAAAACATGACTAAAATTTGTAAAGTTAAAGGCTAGCAAGAGCTTCCAGGGATTTCCGGACAGTAAATTGCAATTTTGCCAATAAATAAGGCTTTATTCTTGTACTTGTAGAGACATGAGAAGCTGATTTGCATGTTCTAGATCAATGTAATTCTTTATAGTTTTATTGATGGAAGGAATTACTCTAAATTACAAGGTAGAAGACCTGCTACTTAGTTTAGAAATCTCATTTACAACAAAACTAGTGGTTATTTTTTATTTTTTTTTAAAGTAATTTTAAATTATTTTAATGGGGAAAAGTAATTTTCTTTTACTTCGTGTGTAACTGTTCCATGGACCACTTAGTTTTGTAGGGAATTAATAATCAGTCTTAGACAAATGAAGTCCAAATTTAGTAAGTTTTTGTAAAAAGCTAGTTGCCTTAAAATAAACCTGTGTCAAAGGTCTTTCAGTATGAGCCTTTCAAAGGGAAAAGAAAAGATAACAATAATAAACCATTTTTGGAAAAGTGTGAGAAAATCTAAAAGTTGTGTAGAGGCTGGAGTTCTTGTGATTAAACTGCATTTCACTGTACATTCCTTTTATTATTTTGATCTATGAGAAATCTTCTAGTTCTTGAAGTGTAAGTATATACATTTTGTATTTTATTGTACATGCCTGTCAAGAGACTGAATTTTACAGAGGCCAAAATTTAGGCTTTCTATGTTTAGCCTTTTAATTTTTCTGGCTTTTTTGGAAAAGTCTCAGAGGCCAAGTGGCACTTTAACATTAAACGTACACAAGTTTTCTGCAAGTTAACTTAAACTGATATGGGATGAGCAAGTGAGGAAGCAGACACTGGATTTCCATCCTTTTCTTCCTTTCAAAATGCAATGTCTGTGAATATACCTGGTAATTCACCTATTGTAACCGACTAAACTGTTCAGAAGTATGGATAGGTATCATTTTTTCTTAGTGGCTTTTCTTTTAGCTTTGAACATTTGTTCAGCTAAAATTGCTACAGAGTAGATTTTCTTGTTTTAGGATTACTGTCTTGGATTCACTGCAGTTGCTGATTGCCTTAGATTTGTCCTAGGTTTGTGTTAGCGTAGAGTTTTTCTGTCACCTACTCTAGCTATGGTATCTAAAACCACAAAGGTGAAATATCTCCTAGCCTGTGGTAGGTTTTCAGCACTGGTTTTATCTTTCCCCTGTGTAGATTGTAGAAAATGGTTTTCCCTCTACCCCATCCTTGCTGTTACTCCTCAGACTACATCCCTTCCAAGTGAAATGGAAGTGAGAGGTATGCTTATCAGAACCAGCTGGGTTGCATAGGTGACCTGAAGATTTGGAGCGTTGTTTCCCTTTCCATTTTTCTTTTCATTAGAAGATCACTTCCAGCTGAACCCTCTCAAACTTCTTGGGTGCTATGTGTTAAGGTCTGTGGTCTGCCTTGTTTCAAAGCACTGATGCCCTGCCACACTTCATGAATGAGGATGTATTTCACCTGGCTAGATGGTACCCCAGTGATCAGTTTTTAGGATCACAGCAAAACACAGAAACTCTGGGTGAACTGAAAGTTGCAAAGTACAGCATGATGCTATGAAACACATTGAATACTAGTGAAACAGCTCCAGTTTCACAAAACTGCAAAGAAATTGCTTTCTATTCACCTTAAGTTTGGCTATACGTACCTACATACAAAGTCTGCATGTTAGAAATACCTGAATTATGCTGACCAAATTAATTTCTGAAAGGAGGGAGAGATGGATTTCATGACATGTAGAAGGAGTTTTAGGATTTGGGGTTTTTTTCTTTTATCAGAATTAGTGACATTTTTCTTGCCATTACATTTTCTATTTTGGGGAATATTGTTCACTTGTTTCTTAATACTGTCAGAGCAGCCCAGACCAACCTCTTCCAAATAGCATTTAAACAGTCTATTTGTGAGACATTAATCCTTGCAGCCAACAGTCTGCAACTTTTCCAAATTTTGAACTGTTCATGCCTTTAATCAGGGTAAGTCTATTTTTACATAAAACAGATTTTTCTATTTATATTTTTGTATTTTTAATTTTAATCTTTAAGTTGGAACTAGATTTGTCTACCTTAATTGAGGAGTTTTACGATTTAAGACAAACACAAGAAGTATCTGATTTTTTAGTAGTGGTTCACTTGCTAAATCCTGTGTTGTTGATTTAGTGTGAAAATCAGATTTGTGTTACTCAAAAACTATCCAGTATCTATTCTTAAAGACAGTGTGTTATGGCGTAAACAATGGCAGATATTCTACCCTTCTTCATCTCTTTCATCAGATTTAGACATCTATTTCCTATTCATGCCTATAATATTTGGATTAGAATTTGAACATTATCCAGAACTAATGCATATGTTGGCTGTAAGAAATGTCATAGGCAAACTTCACAGAATTACTGTTTTATTTAGTTTTCGTTGCTGATTTTCTTCCTTCTCTGTATTTTTTTTCTTAGTGTTAAAAGCTTTTTTGAAAAAAAGTCATGAATCAACCACTTCTGATATGTAGTTGGTTTAGTGACTCATAGTCTTTGTTATGCATTTTTTAATAAAACACTGAATATAATATTTAAATTTGCCTGCTGATTTTGGATAGTAGTTGTATATTTCTGTAATCTTTCAATGTAGAAAGTATTCACAGATCTCCTAAAACTTCTGGAGGCTGTATACCCATATCCTTATAAGATGGAGAAAAGAATGGATTCAAAAGCAGTTTTGAAGTTTCTGTCATCCTATATGTAGCAGGATGCCAGTGCTTGTGCATGCTTTACTATAATAAAACTATGCTTGGAATTAAATTGCAATGCTTTAATGGAAATACTGCATGTAAGAAAATGTCCATATAATTCCCCACAGTCTATACCAAAAGCCAGTTAACCATGTTTTTTTTATAAATATGCTACATGAATATCTGTCCTTTGTTTGGTTTTTTGGTCAGATTTCCACATAGAAGAAGCTGTGGAGTGGCCTGGGTTAGACCTCAAACTAGGTCAAGTTTCTGGGTTGGCTCTGGACCCTGAAAATAACCTTGTTATCTTCCACAGAGGTGATCATGTTTGGGATGAAAAGTAAGTAGATACTCTGCCGAATGGCATGTTAGAAGGTCAAATTGGTGTGTGCTATTTGTATATCTTCTCAAGAAAAGTAAAGACAGATTGCACTTCCTTTTCCATTTAAAATTCAGTTCTTTGGCTGAAAGTGCCTTCGGGAGACTCAGAATGGAAGTGGTGACTGACAGTTTCAAGATGATGGAGCTACTCGATCTTTAGACAGTGAGAATGTGTCTCCAGAGAAAAAGAACATAGTACATTAGGTCCTTAAACTGTGTAATCATGTTAGTATGGTATTCACTGAGATTAATTATCCCTGCTTCTCCGTGTTTTTTAGCAGGACTAATTAGCCTGGGAGAATGATTTTTAGTATGGTATACTACTATTAGGACCTGGGTTTAAGACATGCAAAGCTAGCTGCAGTGTATCTTCATTCTTTTTTTGTCTTTATGTCCACTGAACAAAATCGGATTGTTACAAAACACTGTCTCAAAATAGGCTTTGTTCTACTCATTTGATAAAATTTACTACATTTAGTGTGACTCAAAACAAAAAAAAAGTCTGAACTTTATAATGGCCATTTTTCTAGTGTTTGTAAAGTAATATACTCAAAGGTATATTATTTTAAGAACAGAACATTCCAAATAAAGTATAGTGTCCTTATATCATTGAACTTTAAAATAATATTAAATTGTAACAGAACACTGGGAGGGAATAGTATTAGCCTGTAACAGCATATTCTGTAGTACCCTTTTTAAATGTGCTTTTTTAATCTTCTTTCTAACTGTCTGTTCTCCATATATTTAACTGTAAGACTAAACACTAGGGTTTTTTTCAACTCTCAATGAATTCATTTTAAGATAACATAGTTTCTGAAAATTAGAGGGGGCAGCTTTCTCCGCCTTATAATATCAAATTATGCTTAGAATACTGTTATGGAGGAAAGTAAGTTCTTTGTTTTTTTAAATAACATAATGCAGCAGATAAGGCAATCATTTATGTCTCGTGCATTATATCAGTGATCTCTCCAGCTCAAGTGTATATAAATATAGACTATAAAATTTGAAAGGATGATGCATGCTGCAACTTGTATTACTCAGGCTTCAAGTAAAAGCTGATACTGTTTTTTTTCATACTGCTGCACATGAACCTAAGTGCTGTTCTTTGTGTCATTGAAGAAGGAATTGAAAAGAATACTTGAAAATAGTCTGGAAGTTGTATTCATTTCTTACTTCTGAAAAGTGTATTTTTGAGTGTCTGGCAACTGAGGTATATCCACAACTGAGAGCTCAAAACTGGAGTTTGAGACCAAGCAGTATTTGGAGACCCTACAGCTGTTAAACAAAACAAAAAAACATTAACATTCCTTAAAATAGCAAGTGAGCATAATGAATCTACCATGTCAAAAACAGATTGAATTTCAACTTTCTTACGGTATGGGTGCAGAAGAAGATCAGATCTGTGGTCTGGAGTCTGGAAATCCACGTACCTACCAGCTGTGCTGGGTAACACTACAAGATCACTTAATGCAGCCCTGTCCTTGACAGCACCCATTGTTCATATTCTGAGTATTTCTAGCCTGTGATTATCGGACTTTCCAGAAAAATGCTTTATCTTGTATTTAGTATTAGTAGTGTTCATCTGTACATCAGTCCTGTGTGGGAGCTTGTCATATTTGCCATCATGTGGGGATTGAAGTTGGGACAAAATGAAACTGCCTGGCCTTGTAAATACGGTCAGAAGCATACAGTCCTAGATAGGTAACCAAGACGTAAGAAGAGCTGTTGTTAACTGAAGCTGGTTTGAGTCTTCCATAAAGATAATTACACATGAAATCCTAATTCATTTCAGAGGGGTTTTGTTCACAAGTATTATTTTTTTCTTCTTCTTAACGGTAAATCATGGTTAATAATAATAATCTCCTTAAGAATAATAATAATGATCTTCTTAATGGTTAAGCACAGTTAATCAATATATAGGAAAACTAGTCTGGGTAGGAACCCTTAAAAGCTAACACTTATGTAGGCCTGGTTATAGAGTATTCTGACTTTAAAACAGTGTATTTGGAAAACATGCCTGTGGTTAAGTTGCTGTTCCATACCTTGTGGCACAGAGAAGAGGCACACAGAAGTGTGCTCAGCCAGTCAACCTTCCCTTTTTATCATTGGGTACGTCATGGGCATACGAAATAGTCTGGGAACCCTTTCATGGGTTATGCTGAAGGAGTATATGTGTTCTCATTTTTCAATAAAAAGGAATAAAAAATTAGTATTTGAAAGGGGTTTATCATGACTACTGTATGGGGAGGGATAAGAGGTTATCAGACTTGTAAGTTAATGTTTATAATTAGCTGCAAATACCCAGTTAATTGAGTATAATCTTGCTTACCGAATCATAAACATGATGGATGAATCAATCAAGTATGAAAGCCCAGAATTTATTTTCTCTCTTTCAATGCTTCACCAGCATAGTATAGAAATAAATTAAACAAAAATTATCTGAGCTGTTAGGCAATGCACAAATGTTTCCAATGCATTATTAATATATGCCATAAAAGCTGGATCCTCGTTCAACTAAATATAGCTGGATGAATGGTCTGTGCTGTTTTATAAGGCAACTTCAGTCTGCTTTAGAACGCAAAAGCAGTTATACAATGACAAGCCCTATAATACAGTAGCAGCTTTTCAGTGGCTGCAGCATTTCACAGAATCACAGAATCATTACTGTTGGAAAAGACCTGTAAGATCATCAAGTCCAACCATCAACCCAACACCACCATGCCCACTAAACCAGGTCCTGCAATGCCACGTCCACACGTTCCTTGAAAGTGAGGGTGACTCCACCACCTCCCTGGGCAGCCTGTTCCAATGCTTCACCACTCTCTAAGTAAAGCAATTTTTCCTAATATCCAGCCTAACGCCCCCCCGGCGCAACTTGAGGCCATTTCCTCTTGTCCTGTCGCTCGTCACTTGAGAGAAGAGACCAACACCCACCTCTCTGCAACCCCCTTTCAGGTAGAGAGCAATAAGGTCTCCCCTCAGCCTCCTCTTCTCCATACTAAACAATCCCATTTCCCTCCAGACACCTCACCAGCTTCATGGCCCTTCTTTGGACACGCTCCAGCACCTCAATGTCTTTCTTGCAGTGAGGGGCCCAAAACTGAACACAGTATTCGAGGTGTGGCCTCACCAGCGCCGAGTACAGGGGCACGATCACCTCCCTGCTCCTGCTGGCCACACTATTTCTGATACAAGCCAGGATGCCGTTGGCCTTCTTGGCCACCTGGGCACACTGCTGGCTCATATTCAGCCGGCTGTCAATCAACACCCCCAGGTCCTTTTCTGCGGGGCAGCTTTCCAGCCACTCATCCCCAAGCCTGTAACATTGTCTGGGGTTGTTGTGGCCCAAGTGCAGGACCCAGCACTTGGCCTTATTAAACCTCATCCAGTTGGCCTGGGCCCATCGATCCAGCCTGTCCAGATCCCCCTGCAGAGCCTTCCTACCCTCCAGCAGATCAACACTCCCTCCCAACTTGGTGTCGTCTACAAACTTGCTGAGGATGCACTCGATCCCCTCATCCAGCTCATCAATAAATATATTAAAGAAGACTAGCCCCAAAACTGAGCCCTGGGCGACACCACTTGTGACTGCCTGTCAGCTGGATTTCACTCCATTCACCACAACTCTCTGGGCTCGGCCATCCAGACAGTTTTTAACCCAGTGAAGAGTGCACCTGTCTAAGCCACTATTCGCCAGCTTCTCCAGGAGAATACTGTGGGGGACAGTGTCAAAGGCTTTACTAAAGTCCAGGTAGACAACATCAACAGCCTTTCCCTCACCCACTTGGAGGGTCACCTGGTCATAGAAGGAGATCAGGTTGGTCAAGCAGGACCTGCCTTTCATGAACCCGTGCTGGCTGGGCCTGACCCCTTGGTTGTCCTGCATGTGCCCTGTGAGCGCCCTCAGGAGGAACCTCTCCATAATCTTCCCCGGCACCGAGGTCAGGCTGACAGGCCTGGAGTTCCCCGGATCCTCCTTCTGGCCCTTCTTGTAGATGGGCGTCACGTTGGCAATCCTCCAGTCATCCGGGACCTCCCCCGTTAACCAGGACTGTTGATAAATGATGGAGAGCGGCTTGGCAAGCTCCTCCGCCAGCTCCCTCAGTACCCTTGGGTGGATGCCATCAGGCCCCATAGACTTGTGAGTGTCCAGGTGGCATAGCAGGTCACTAACTGCTTCCTTCTGGATCGTGGGGGATTTATTTTGCTCTCAACACCCTAAGGTTACCTGGTCTGGCTATTAAAGACTGAGGCAAAGAAGGCATTAAGTACCTCAGCCTTTTCCTCATCCTTCGTGACAATGATGTTCCCCGCCGCATCCAGTAAAGGATGGAGATTCTCCTTGGCTCTCTTTTTGTTGTTAACATATTTGTAAAAACATTTTTTTATCTCTTATGGGGCCAGGTTGAGCTCTAGCTGGGCTTTCACCTTTCTAATTCCCTCTCTGCATTATCTAATGAGGTCCTTGTACTCTTCTTCAGTTTCCTGCCCCTTCTTCCAAAGGTGATAAACTCTCCTTTTTTTCCTAAGTCCCAACAAAAGCTCCTTGTTCAGCCAGGCCAGTTGTCTTCCCCGCCGGCTCTTCTGATGGCACATGGGGACTGCCTGCTCCTGCGCCTTCAAGATTTCCTTCTTGAAGAAGGTCCAACCTTCCTGGGCCCCTTTGCCCTTCAGGACCATCTCCCGAGGGACCCTCTCAACCAGTGTTCTGAACAGGCCAAAGTCTGCCCTCCGGAAGTCCATGGTAGCAGTTTTGCTGACCCCCCTCCTTACTTGGCTAAAAATTGAGAACTCTATCATTTCATGGTCCCTAAGCCCAAGACGGCCTCCGACCTTCACTTCTCCCACCAGACCCTCTCTGTTTGTAAACAGCAGGTCAAGCAGGGCACCTCCCCTGGTAGGCTCCCTTACCAGCTGTGTCAGGAATTTATCTTCCGCACACTCCAGGAACCTCCGGGCCTGTTTCCTCTCTGCTGTGTTATATTTCCAGCAGATGTCTGGTAAGTTGAAGTCCCCCACAAGAACAAGGGCTTGTGACTGCAAGACTTCTGCCCATCGCTTGTGTTTCTTCTGAGCGTGATTTAAAAAAAAAAATCCTTTTAAATAAGTCAGGTTCTTTTGCCACATTGTCTCCTCAGTTTCAGAACAGTCTTTGCTATATGCAGGGTGTGCTGTTCAGAATGACAAAAATTAGAACTATGGCTGAGCAATGAATCAGTTGGAAGTAATTTTGTATTTTGTGATGAAAAATGTATACTATTCCTGCAATCTATGAAAGACATAATAAAGAATATAAACTTAATAACATAACTTAATAATGTAATAAAGAATATAAACTGCATTCTTGTTACTGCATTCTTAACAAGCCAGGATAATTTAGGCTGAGCACAGTACCATAATGGTGGTGGATATTGATCAAGAATAAAGTTCATGCTTATGCCTTTAGGGGTAATGAGATCGGGTGGTCTGTCTAATATGTAGCCCACCAGAAGGATGTTAGATTTAGCAGTAAATTGTTTGTATTAGTGTGAAATGGCCAGCTGAGAAGTAGAAAAATAGTCCTGGAATTACACTGGGGTTTGAAATCAGAACTAATGACATATGCAGCATATTTTAGTTGTCCGATATCAAAATGCAGAACCTATTAGAAAACGATGCTGCAGAGCAATATGACATATAATAGAGAAGTGTTCAGTTTTTTTGTTTGGTTCATTGTGGTCTTGCTTCTTTTAAGCTAGCAGTAGTCAGCATAGTTTGTATCCTTATTTCTATCAGTTGAAACAAAGGGAACATTGACTAGCTGGGAAATTGGTCTCAAACCCTGGGAAAGAAAAAGTGACTGTCATTCTGTAGCATGGCAGTCTTCCTCCTAGAACATGATATTTGACAGGGAGAAGATGCATGGAAGATCACTCCCATAAACTCGTTTCAAAGTAAATTAGTGTTCCTTTGCATACAATACCATACAATCTCTTATTTACACTGAAAGCACTCAGTTCCCAGAAGAGTTGGGTAGTTGTTAGCAGGGAATGCTTAGAAGTCTGGACAGCACTGTTACTAAGAACCAAAATCATAATAAGGAAAGCCAGTTATTTTTTAAAGTTGTCTACCTAGTCGGTTCTCCAGTGGTATAATCTTGTTCTCTGAGCGTGTTTTTGTACAATACCTGCCTTCACTAAGATTGTCTTTTGTGATTAGCTGTGCTGATTAATAGTAACATTAATAATAACATTAGTTCAGTCTGTCCAGTGTTGGGTCTCCAGTTGTGGTCATCCATACCTAGAGCAAGTCCTTATGAGTATTAGACTCCTTTTTAAATAAAACTTTTTGAAACCAAGAAAACTTGTTATGGAAGATTACTGTCAGTAATGGTAAAGAATAAAACAACCCCTGCTGAACCACTGAAAATTCCAGTCATATAAATATTCAATGTTATAGAGAGGTGAGGCTGGTAGGGCTGTACAATATAAAGTTTTAATAGCTTTATTCATAGCCTTCTCCGTGACTACAAAGTATATTCGTGTTTACCAAGTTGCATCAATCATGGCTGGATTTCTCTTGGGATTAACAAATAGGTTTAAAAATACAAGGTGGAAGGGGGGAGTATGTCTTGTATTCATCCACAGTCTAATACCATTTTCTAACATTTAGACTTAAATTTTGTTCAAAATATTTTACACTCTATTTACCTTCACTAAACGCTGAACATATATTTCAACAGGTTAGAGTAATCGCCAACTTCTCTGTAGGGGTACAGACGACTATATTTTTTATTCTTTGTTAAGCATATGATAATTTTATGCCTAGTAAATGTATTCTGGAAAGTTAATCCCAGTTCTTAATGTCTGAAATAGTGACATGTTTGAATGTTGTTTATTAATATATTCCATGTAATCTGAAAATTGAGTGTAGAGTTGTGGGGGTAGGAGAAATATGCATCATATCCTATAGTCTCCTGCAAGCACACTCTGAAAAGGATAAGAACCTTGAAACCTGAATCTTACAGCAGTAAGCTCTAGCAAAATATTGAATTGTGTTTGAAAAAAAAGAAAAAAGACACACAAACATGCACATACTGCCTTAGACTGTACAAAGTCTACCTGTTCGTACTGGCAATTATGCGCTGGTGAATAGCTATATTTTTACTTAGGCTACATTGTTTGATTTCCCATTTCTGATTTGCCACAGCAAAGAAAAGAAAAAAAATGAGGTTTTTTGCTTGCTTGGTTTACGATTATCTTAATTGTTGCTGTGTTGATTTGGTGCTCCTTTAGTTTGGAAGTCATAACCTCAATAGGAAATGCAGACATCCAGCACTGTAACTCTTACAATCATACAATAATGTAATAAGGCTTATTTAAAGAAAAAAAGAAGCTAATTAGAATTAAAACTACAAAACTCGGCTTTAAGTTGCATGTGTATTGTTCATCAGTGGAACCTTCTAATGCTGGCTTTCTATTCCACTATTTTTGTGTAGTTCTTTTGACAGCAAATTTGTATATCAGCAAAGAGTACTTGGACCAATTGAACAGAACACAATTCTTGTCCTGAATCCGAGTAATGCAAAACTGCTTCATTCCATGGGCAAAAGTCTGTAAGTTATTTTTGCTTTTATCAATAGAACTAACATTTTTGTATATTTTACTCCAAAAAGTCCCCAAGCCCATTTTTTCATGTTTTATTTTACATTGTGTGATTGTAGCCTCTGAGTTTATTTAAATTAATAAATAAATAAAAATTACAAAATCATCAACTAATAAAAGTAATTTGCCATCTTTACCACCTCTGCTTTCTAGCAATTTATACAATTTCATGTACCAGCCAGATAAACAGAAATGCAGGGCTCATGTGTATTGTATATTGTCCTTAAAGATACCAAATATCAGCCTGAGTGAGATACCAGACACAAACTGAATTTCAGAGCTGAGACACTCTTGTCAAGAAAATCCTATTCTGTAAAGGTATCTTTTTCATGAAGTACTACAGGTAGTTAGTAGGTACAGCATTTGTTGATCTGTAAATAAAAAGTGAGATCATCACATCTACATCATTCTTCCTGAAAGATGTTTTTAACTTGATTCTTCTATATTTGTGCTTACAGATTTTATTTACCACATGGTTTGAGTATAGATAAAAATGGTGACTACTGGGTCACTGATGTAGCTCTCCATCAGGTATGTTTTTGAAGCTTTAATGCTAGGACCTTAATATTTTGAAAAAAAAAGTTTTTGTTTTCCTATAGATTTGACATCTAGGCCTGTTAAGAGAAACATTAAGAATATGCCTACGGAAACTGACCTCTGTAGCCTTCATGGAATATAGTTGTGTTGAATAATTTGCTACATGGACATAGTATACAGAAATAAAAGTATCTGTTTTAAAACAATTATTCTTTTGAAAAAGAACAGATTTTCTGCTATATCTTTGCTTATCAATTCTCCTATGTACTTAAGGCCAGAATGTGAATCTAACTCATTTGCTGTAATCACAGGAAATGTATATTTTATGCAGAAATTTCCTAGAATCAACACTATTGAAAAACTGGTAATAGATGTCATAGCCAATATATTAGGGCTATGTTTGGTATATCAATTTATTTTATACACAGTAATAGATACTATTCCATAGGCAGTCATCCCTCTTATATTTCACCTTCCATAACTGAATCCTTTTTTCTTTTCCCATTGACTTAAAAAAAGGTTTTCAAACTGGGTGCAGATAACAAAGAACCGTTACTGATCTTAGGAGTGGCTTTGCAACCGGGCAGTGACAAAAATCATTTCTGTCAACCAACTGATGTGGCTGTGGATCCAATCACTGGCAGCATTTATGTCTCTGATGGCTACTGTAACAGTCGAATCATTCAGTTTTCTCCAAATGGATTGTACTTGATGCAGTGGGGAGAAGGTACAGGTCAGAGCTCTTGGTACTTTACCCGTACAGCTGTTATCATGAACTCGTCATGAACCATGAGATTGCTGATGTTACTATTACTTTTATTTACAAATTTCTAATACCAAAATAACTTCCAGGCCCTAGCTGAATTTCAGCCTTGTCATTGCATTCCAATTTTCTCTCTTCTATTCATACAGCTACTTGTAGTAGTTACATATTCACTAAAAATAAAAAATGGTAATTTGTTAGCATGCTTTCAGTACAAGTATTGGCATGTCCTATCTTATCAAGAAAATGTTCTGACTTTCACAAAAACCTTATTTTTTTCTTAAATATTTGATAAAATAGTATAAGCCTTTACCATTTTTACAAGATTTATGCCATTATCACATCTATTTTAAATTTCATGAGTAATTACATTTCTGCCTGACTCAGATTTATGTATCAAGCATTAAACTATGCCAAATATTATAGGGAAATAGCAAATCCATAAATTCAGGATTTACAAAGACAATGCAAAAGACGCCACAGTGTGCCTACGTAGACGAGTAGAACTGCTAGGAGAAGAAAGCAACCTGACTTTATTCTTTTCCCGATGTTATATTGCGTTATGTGACATATTGCTGTTTCTAAGCAAAACTGATCATTTCAGTGTGTACTTTAACACGAACCTTGATATTTTGTATTGCAGACACTTCTTCAGGCAGAGCCAGACCTGGGCAGTTTCATATCCCTCACAGCTTAGCCCTGATTCCCGACTTCAGTCAGCTGTGTGTTGCAGACAGGGAAAACGGTCGAATTCAGTGCTTCAGGTTAGAGACTGGGGAGTTCATAAGAGAGATCAAGCACAAATCATTTGGAAGAGCGTTGTTTGCAGTTTCGTATGTGCCAGGTAATCTTTTTTCCCATTCTTCAGATTTCAAGTAGTTGCTTTATGCCAGTATGTCACAGTACACAGTGTTATTTCATGAAGAGTGGTATCATGTTATCTTAGGCCAGAAATTTATTCTTTTTTCAAAGTAGAGCTGATGTAATGGAAAATTTTAGAACTATCCTGTTTTCCTGTTTGCAGGATGAGGGAAGCTTGCATATAACCTCTGCTTCTGAGAAATGACTGATTACACTCCCTAAATGTGATGTCAACAAGTAGATGATCTTGTTTGCTTCCTAGTGACTGCACAGTCAATAATTAGTTAGTGCCTTAAAATATTCATTTCAAGCTCCATTGAAGAGAGCACAATAAAGAGCTTCCAAACGATCAAAAAAGTTTTGGGTTTCATAAAACAAAAAATCTGAAAGCAAACGGTTTGAAAATGTTGTGTTTTTTAATATCACAATCTGGTTAACAATTACTGTATTAAGTTTTGGGGTTAGATTTTTAATACTGATACTGAAGGTAATGTAAATGGACAAGGAATTTTTGCATGTCAGGCTCCTGACTCTGAAGGTGATATCAAATTTAATATCAGGGTTATCTCTCTTGCATCTGCCAAGAACATAAGAAATGCTGTACTGGATGGGATACTTGATACCTATAGCCCAGTGCTATGTCTCTGACAGTGGCAGCAAGAGAGGCATTCTAAGGAGAATGTGTAAGCCTAGCTGCATTTTGTGGTCTGTTCCTCTCCTACTCCCCATGCATCCACAAGCACTTTATTTAAGGGTGTTAGGAGGTAGCTCCTGACCTCTTCTTTGTAATATCTTTCTATAGACCTGTTGCCCACGAGTTTTTCTAATCCCATTTTGAACTGGCTTGCACTGTCTGCCTCCTGGACCTCCTGCACTTACAGGCTCCAGAAGTTCACTACCCACTTACTTTTTTAATTTAAAAAAGTGACCTAGTTTCATTAAGTGTTTCTTAGTCCCAGTATTTTGGAAGTTGGTGAATAACAGTTCCACACTCCCCACATCTGCTGCCTCTTAGCCTTCTCTTTTCCAAACCAAAGAACCCCGGCCACCCTAGTCTCTCCCTGTAAGCTATTTAATTGTTTCAGCCCCTTGACTATTGTAGTTGCCTTTCTCTTCTAGCATCTTTAACTTCATTAGGACCTTCTTGAGATGCAGGGAGTAACACAGCACTCAGTACTCAAGATGTGGGTATGCTAAGGTTTTGCATAGTGGTAGAACTGTCCCCTCCATTCCTAATACTCTTTCTGATGATGTCCAACATTTTGTTGAAATTCTGGCGGTCACTGTAGATGGAGCCAAAGATTTCAGAGGCCTTTCAGTGATGTCTCTCCTGAGTTGTAGCTGCCAGTTCCAGGCTAAACATCATGTGGGCATGGTCTAGACACATAGTTCCCAGGCATCCTTTTGAGCCCTTCTTATAGATGGACATTACTTTGGCAATCTGCTAGTCTTCTAGAGGAGTGGCTGTTTGCAGTGCTAGGTTACTCAGCTTGGCCTGAGGTCTGTAATTTCACATTTGAGTTCCTTCTGAACTTGAGTGAATGCCATCCAAACCTGGTGAATTACTAACCTCCAACTTGTCTAACACCTTTTCTGTATCTCCTTCCAGTTGAGCTGGTGTCTCTGACCTCTTTGCTGCAAAAAATATTGAGTGTCAGAATCTCCCCAGCATAATCAATAGAAAAAACTGACAAAAACTGAGCTTCTCTGCCACAGAACCCTCATCCCTGAGTCCTATTGAGTTACCTTTCAGTCTGTCTCCATCTCTGGCTTTCTCTCAGACAGCCTTTTTTAATCTATACTATTACAATTCATCTTCACTGTAGTTTGCTATGTGTGGGTTGTTAAAGCAAATCTAATGTTGTTGCAGGTGGTCTCCTCTTTGCAGTTAATGGAATGCCTTATCCTGGAGAGGCAGAACCAGTGCAAGGATTTGTGATGAACTTCTCTACTGGAGAAATAATTGATACTTTTATTCCGCTTAGAAAGGTAGAGTATTGCACAGAGTACCTGGTGCATTTAATAATATATATGAGAATGTTGGTAACATCCTACTTCTCCAACTTTCATAAGACTATTACAGGAAATAAGATGTTTTATAATGTAAGGTATTCAAAAGGAATTCTTTATGATATTAACTTAACAATTAGAATTTCGGGTCTTAGTTTCTACATGTGGTGCACATTTGAAAATTTTACTACCCCCAAGATGATTCATACAGATAATACATTCAGTCAGGATAAGCCTACTTTATTGCTGTCAGACAGTTCTTAAAAGCTAATTTAAGAGAAGAATGAATGACTTGAAATATTAATCTATTTAGATGTTAGTTATACGTAAAAAAATAGAGTATACTCCTAAGCAGAAATAAAATTCAACTGTATGGTTACATCCCTTCTTTACAGAAGATTACTGTGGAAGATAAGGCTAAGTGTCATTCATACAGTATTGTACATAAAAATTACGTTTATTTTTTAAAAAGTGTCTTAGACTCAAGAATGAATGTTAAGATTCCCATTTCTGGGGAACACATATACGCTGTTATTTGCAGTCCAGTTTTAAATTATATTAGATCTTTTTTTCCTGACTATAGCAAATAGCTGTGGTGCATACAAACCCTGACAAAAACTAAATATGCAGTCTTGAAACCAAGATTAATGATTTTTTAAATATATATTTCACAGGATAAATTTGAATGCAAGAATATAAATACAAATATTATAAATATAAAAATTGTTTAGCATGAATACATCTAATAATCTCCATGTTGTTATCCGTGGAGAAGGCAAACATACAATAGAAATGGAATTCCTCTCCCTTCATTCATGTTAGGCCTTCACATCAGCACCTGCTGCGCTTTCCAGTGTAAGGACTGAATATGACCAGTCTCAAGTTCAGTGTTAAGGAGGCCTCATGAATATGTAGACACTTACAAGTAATCTGTGACTGCTTATCTTCACAGAGCTTTGAGATGCCACATGATGTTGTTGCTTCAGAAGATAAAACAGTATTCATTGGAGACGTTCATGCCAGAACAGTGTGGAAGTTTGCATCCACAGAAAGTAAGTTTCTTTTGTTCTTAATGTCACAACTTCACATCGTGTATCTTCAGATCAGTACCACTTACCTGGTACCACTGGCAAAGAACCTGGTGGCTTAATGACAATTATTTAAGTACACTACAAGCTCTGCCCGCAGAAGTTGTATGCTACTGCTCAGTTTTCATTAAAAGACCATTCTTCAGCATTGCTGCATACTCTGTCAAAGGAGAGTCCTGAGCGCATTGGTTCATTTCTCGCAGGAGGGACCAAAACGCATTTGCCTCGTGGTAGATCTATCCCTTGTCATGTCAGTACCTGCTTAAACAAAAGCATGACTCTTCAGCATTTTAGTAATTTTAATGTATCATTTTCTGAGAAGTCAACTGCTTCCTTTGAGGTTTTCATATAGGAAATTCCCAGGGGCTGAAGTAAAAACACAAGTCAACTTAAAATTTATGTTCATTTCATTGGGAACACTGATCATTAGAAAATTAATCTAGTACAATTTGAAGTCCTATTTCCATGAAGTGGAAGCGCTTCCTGGTTTTAATGTAGTAACCCCCAAGCCAAGCAGCCTGACTTCAGGGAGAGGGACCTGATTAGTCAAACATCAACTTAGCAGGATTCAGAGAGCGATCAGATATTTTATAGGAATAAAAATATAATCCACCATTACATTATGTTGGATAAAAAATGTATGAGCGAGATAAAGCCTCAGGCTTCAGGGTGTTAGTCAACCAGTAAGAGTCTGCTGTTATAAATGAACTTCTAACTAAGCCAGTTATTCCATATTTGTCTGTTTATAATTCATGGGTTTTCCTTTGGGGCATCTGGTATCAGCTGCTGTTAATAACAGGAAACTGGACCAGATAAATTGTAATTCTGACTGGATATGGCTTTTTCTGCATATAGTAATGTGAACAAGAACACTTTTAGGCTTTTATTCAAAGAAACGTGAGAACAAAAAAATAATGGAGTTATTTATCACTTACAGGTTAGATGAGGAAAGTCCTTGTATATAATTTTCTTTTTAGCTTTTGCTGCAGTATGAAACTGCAGTAGCTAAGGAGCCCTGATTCAGCCAGCTTTTAATCCATCATGATTTTGATTACAATTAACAGTTTTCTTTTTGTGGGAATCCCCGAACCTTTACACGTGCCCATAAAATCTCTCTGTGGCGTAAGAGTTAATTATTGCAAACACCTTTCATGAATCAAGCTCTTTTCTTTTTTCCATGGCCTTGTGAGCTATTGAATGGTTTATATTGACTCTCCTTGCTGAAGTTCAGATGCTGATGTGATTGTTTACTGTAGGATTGTACTGTACCTTTGAGAAAGCTAGCAAGAAAATGTCACTGAGTGTCTTTCTGAAATGTCAGTTGTCCTGAAGAATAATTTTGTTTTACAGAAATGGAACATCGGTCAGTTAAAAAGGCTGGTATTGAGGTACAGGAAATGAAAGGTTAGTCTGATTTATAATGGAAATGAAGGAACCAGTATTTTCACATAGACTAGGACTGCTTCTGCCAAGTTGGAGGGAAAAATGCTAACTAGTTTCACTGTTGTTTTATTTTTCACCATCATTTCATACAGTGACTATAGATAAAAGGAGCTGGCATAGGAAGCACCAGAAGCAGCTTGTAACAGTGTTATGTAGTAGATGCTATTCTACAGCCAATCTAAACATTTCATTTTCAGTGATGGCAAGTGCTTCATAGACACTAAGATAAAAATTTAACTAGTGGATTAATTCTGCACCACCATCTGTTATGGTCCAGATTGGTATCTGTGTCAGCTCCTTAAATGCAGAAATAGCTGGCATAGTTACTCCCCAACACTCTCCCCCTGCTCCACAACCCTCAACCACCAAAAAAGGGTTATTTGAAATGGCAGTTGGTTTATCTTTCTGTATAGTCTTTCAGTAACACAGCTTTGCCAGTCACACCGTGTGGCAAAAAATATAATTTTTTCTATTTAGATTTATTTCCCTAGATTTAATGCTTTCTTTTCAATTTATCTTCATGAAAAAGAAAAAAGAAAAAAGAAAAAAAAAAGGAAAATAAAAACATGTAGAAACTTAATATAAGGAGACAAAGAAATACATATAGAGGAGATTGAAAGGGGTAAAATAGCAATTCAGGAAGATGGAAAGTAATTTTAACCATTATTCTGTTATGTAGGTCTTTTATGTTGAAAAGGAAAAGTTCATTTCCCTTTCAGACAAACAGTACCAGGCTATGGAGAAGCCTTTATAAAATGTTCAGATGTTCTCAAGTGTTTTTCTTTGGTTGAATTCAGGGCTTGTGTGGTTTGCTTTAGCCATTTATATGCAGACAGAGAAAAAAACCTTAAGATCCCAGCTGCCAATTGCAAGCATGTAGAATAAAGTGGAATAAAGTAGGCTGACATTATAAAACAATGAAATCCTTATTGTCATAACTGTTATCCTTCTATTTTATCTCTGTTGGTACATCAGTCCTCTTGAAGCACTCAAAAGGGGAGAGTTGACATTACAGCATCCACTGTACAACAAATCTAGGTATATAGTAGTGCATTTCAGCTTTCTTTAGGAACATACCATGCTAGCTGACACTTCTAATCACAGAATCACAGAATCGTTAATGTTGGAAAAGACCTGTAAGATCATCAAGTCCAACCATCAACCCAACACCACCATGCCCACTAAACCATATCCCGCAATGCTATGTCCACACATTCCTTGAACATCTCCAGGGAGGGTGACTCTACCACCTCCCTGGGCAGCTTATTCCAGTGTTTCACCACTCTCTCCGTAAGGAAATTTTTCCTAATATCCAGCCTGAACCTCCCCTGGTGCAACTTGAGGCCATTTCCTCTTGTCCTGTTGCTAGTCACTTGGGAGAAGAGACCAACACCCACCTCTCTGCAACCCCCTTCCAGGTAGTTGTAGTGAGCAAATAAGGTCTTCCCTCAGCCTCCTCTTCTCCAGACTGAACAACCCCAGTTCCCTCAGCCGCTCCTCATAAGCCTTACACTTCAGACCCCTCACCAGCTTCGTCACCCTTCTCTGGACATGCTCCAGCACCTCAATGTCCTTCTTGTAGTGAGGGGCCCAAAACTGAACACAGTATTCGAGGTGCGGCCTTACCAGAGCCGAGTGCAGGGGCACGATCACCTCCCTACTCCTGCTGGCCACACTATTTCTGATACAGGCCAGGATGCCGTTGGCCTTCTTGGCCACCTGGGCACACTGAATGTTATGGAGAAAAATACAATAGTATCACCAGGCTAAGAAACAGTTTTTAAGTAACAATCTCTAAAACTGCTTAGGGTAGGTAGACTGAAATTAACATCTTTCATCTCCACTTGAAGAAAACAGGTAGCCAAGGACATCCTCTGCTTAATAAATGGACAGGAATGGCCTGCACTTTCACAAGCCTTCTGGTGACAGACTGTTACTATTGCTTGCTCTGCTGTGAAGTGGGGGAAAATACGTGGAGAACTGTAGCTTTGACCAGAGGTGGACAAGATGGTGGAGTGAAATTGCTCTTGGCTATAACTACTACTTGAACAGACAGCATGTTATCGTTGTATCATTGGTATTGTTGTATTAGTGTTAACAATGATATCATTGTTGTCATTGTATTACCATTAAGTGTAAACTGAAGCATTTACTATTCTTTCAGAATAGAACATCATTTTAAGTTCGATACAGAATCAAAATAGAGTTGATTCAGAGTGTGTTTCTGATGCAGCTACTTCTTAAGACATGCGGTTAAGTCAGACTTACAGATCGAGACGGTTTTACTCATTAAAAGTTAGCACAAAGCATGTGATCTTTTATACACACAGAAAACAGCATGGAGGTTTTTATTGAAATTGGTTTTCTCTTTGTAGGCAGACAGGTAACAAATCAGTCAGGAGTGACTGGGTGCAGTTTTCAAAGGCTCTCCAGATTTACAGAGCCAAAGTTCTTTCACGGGACGTAGCAGTTCTGACAATTTAACCCTTTGTCACAAGTTTATTAAAAAGAACTTTAAATGTTTTCCTTTTTGTTTATGATAATAGAGCATATACTGGATTTCTGTATTTCTTGTGCAAGTGTTATTATCAAAAGGAGATATTTAATTGATATTACATCACACACCTATTTGCAAAAATAGATATTTTGGGGATTTTCCTATGTTTTAAATGATAGATACTTTTTAAGACAAAACTCTCCCTGACACCTCTCCTTTCCCTGTTTGCAAAAAGAGGAAGGCATCTTTGCTAGTGAGTGATACCATTCAGATTCTCCCTGCCTTACATTTGGGATAGCATCAGCAAGAGCTAAAAATGTCTCCATAAGTGTTTGTCTTTTGTTTCCTTGTTACTCAACGCTTCAGGTATTCAAGCTTGCTCTTTTCTTTAACACTTTGTTCTGTGTTGCTTGATACATATGGATTACATATTGAAATTGTCTTCTTTTTAAAGAATCAGAAAAAATTGTAGAAGCCAGATTGAAAAAGAACCCAGAATCAACAGATCCTCTAAAGAAGCAGGAAAAGCAACATTTGGTCCGACAGGCCGGCACCGGAGTTTCCTTTGTCCTTATTACAACTCTTCTAATTATCCCTGTTGTTGTCCTGCTGGCAATTCTAGTATTTATTCGGTGGAGGAAGACAACTGTCTATGGAGGTAACCATAAGTAACTCTAGAGAACAGGCTTTTATTATTCCAGTTCAAAACATCGCTGAACACTGACAGACAAGGGTATGAAGAGAGAGGCTTACTGTCCCGTTACCCTTCTGAACAGTTCCCGTGATGCTGCATGCAAACTGAGAATCAGCATGCACGCTGCAGCTGCATCCCCCTATGCCTTTAATACTACATCTCAAGCCACCGCCTTTTCAGAACATGTATCTAAAAGCTTTATTTGGTGTCAAGCTGAAAATTGGTATCTCAGAAATGAATAGAATATATTCATGCTATCATCTAGAACACAAATTTTAGTACTCTCAGCATAGTTTGATTTTCACTTTGGGATCTTTTCATTGTTGAGAACAAAGGACTCTGTGGGTATTATAAAGGTATAAGCAAAATGCAAACGGATAACATTTACAAGAGATTATATATTATTGTTCATTACTACCGTGTGCATTTTGTGAGTCAGTTTGCATAATGCATCTCCATCCATTTCTGTGAGAGCTTTAACTGGTGGTTATAATGCTGTGTAAATTTGTTCTTAATTCATATTATATAATAACATTATTTTTGA
Organism: Gavia stellata; assembly: GCF_030936135.1. Classification (NCBI taxonomy): domain Eukaryota; kingdom Metazoa; phylum Chordata; class Aves; order Gaviiformes; family Gaviidae; genus Gavia; species Gavia stellata. Next base: position 61,688,522 of record NC_082637.1, read on the forward strand.
GAAACTGGTAGACTGCAGTAGGAGTTTGATCATTACACTTCTTCTTTTGTATGGCATAAATAGTTTTGTCAAGATATTCCAATCAAGAGAAGAAAATGTACATGGAATAGACACATAATACCGTTCTGCCACTGTCTGGGACATACTGTGATAGAGTAGGTAATTCAGCGATCTAATATTGCTGTGCAACTGAATTGCATGTATTTTATTTGAAGATTTCAGTATGCAGCTTCCTGACTCTTTGTGTTCAAACGTGTTTAGCACATCAAATGTGCTAATGCTCTAGACTACTGCAGTTCTGCCGTTAATGGATATGATCTATAATAGCATCTTTGCATTCCATTTGATTCAAGCAGTGCTTGAATTTACTGTGTCAAACAGCATGATACAGTTACATTGGTAAAAGTAAACTTCTTGCACAGATTTATGGAAACTGAGTAGTATAAAGGAAAAGGCAGTTTGGTCATGGCATTTCATTTTTCTTCAGATGAAGAATGGAAAGAGTTACCAGGGAGGAGGGTATACTTTGTGAGGGGGGAGAGAAAGTTCCTCCAAAATACCTGAAAAAATTCACAGAAATTTTCTTCCAGAAAACCAGTCTTCTCTGAAGGGAAACTATACCATTTCAAATGTCAAGCTGTATTTTGCAGTGTGCTGTAAGGCAGTTGTGCACATTATAAATTACAAGGTTCTTGTCCTTCCTGTAAACTTTTCACAGTAAAGTAAGTGAACAGTTGAGGGAATGAAATTCTCAGAAATAACTTGCATGTGAATCTTCTTAATGGCTGAATTGGCATAAACTAAACGTCTGTGCTATGATAATTTTGTTAGGAATTATAATTTCACCTTAATCAAGAAGCTGAAAAGTATTAGTTTTGCTTCTTAGAGCTGCTGATCAATTTGTTGAATGTCTGTGCTTTGTATCAGAAAACACAGATAATTATTTAATCATAGAATATGATTTTTTTTTAGCTTATTTTCAAAATCTACCTTATTTTTCAGCTGATGGGGAAAACAAACTTGATTCAAGTTCAGGCAGAATTCTAGGCAGACTTAGAGGTAAGTCTAAGTCATTGAAGATCCTTTAAGAATGTGGTAACTGGAGGGTTTTTTCTGTATTCGCTTCTAGTTGAATAACAGATTTGATGGAACTTTCTCAGAGGAAGGATTGGGGGCAAACCTCAGGTCTTTTGTGGAAATGTCTTTTATGACATCTTTCATCCATCATTATCTGCCCACGCAAGAGGACGTGTCACTACCAGTGGCAGAGCAGTAGCTGTTATAATGAGTTATCTGTGGATCTGGTGAATGAAGTGAAGCACTTTGAGACTAAAGGCAAACTGGTGGGAACCCAAATAGCCTGCATAACAACTAATGAAACAATGGATGCTGAGAAAAATAGTTAGAAATTTCTGCTTTGAAGATTAATTTACTTCCTCTTCCGTAATGTCTGTGCTTAGCTTTTGTGGCTCATGTGCTGATCTTTAAAAACAGTTTCTGGAAGGACACTTATCTTCACTATACTGTTGAATGAGTAGATAGATAGGTTTTTATTCCCACCCATACAGTAAAGCAAACCTTATGACAAGCCTTTCCTTTCCACAGGGAAAGGTGGTGGTGGCCTTAACCTTGGCAACTTCTTCGCAAGTCACAAAGGCTACAGCCGAAAAGGGTTTGACCGATTGAGCACTGAAGGAAGTGATCAAGAAAAAGATGAAGATGATGGCACAGATTCCGAGGAAGAGTGTTCAGCACCTCCACCCCCACCAGCACCTTCGTCATCCTGAAACCAGCCTTTGAGTTCTCCATTACACGATTCAACCCAGAATGTCAGATTCCTTTTCCCTTAAGCACGTTTAAGATTTTGTGTATTTAATTGTAAACTGTACTAGTCTGTGAGGGCTGTACACTGGTTCCCTTAATTTTTGTTTGGTTTTAGTTCTGTTTTTTAAGTGGAGGAGTGTATGGAAGTTCCATATCGGTGCCGTTGTTTTTTATGTGAACATCATAGTAAAGCAAACAGTCTTCTAATTGCAGCACTGATTTAAAGCAGTAGTATTTTCTCAGCTCAATTTGGGGATCTTGTAAATAAGTCTTACTATCTGCTTCATCAAAATATTTTTCCCATAACTGTTCAGTTGCCAATTTCTGTTTTGTGCCTTTCCTCTTCAATGTCCTTAACCTGTTGCAGTACAGAGAAAATACAGTGCCACAAGAAAATGAAGCTGCTAAATCTTCTTCTATTTTTTTAAAATCACTAACATTATATTGCATTGAAGGAAAGAAAAAAGTCTCTATTTAATTTTTTTTTCTTCCTAACTTGATGTGTTTCTGGGATGTCTTATTTTTAGATGGTATCACTGTTAGAACACTATTTTCAGAAGCTGAATGTAATTTGTGTAATAAAGTATTTGCAGAGCATTAGCTGTCGGAGCGTACTTTGGAATTTTTGCATAATTTTACTTTTTTTGTATACAACTTTTGTAAAAGTTACACAGACCACTTAATACAGTAAAAATTTTAAGGTCTTCTACCAGCAGAGAAAAAGTGCTCTTTTGTATGGAAGCTGGAAAAATATTTTGCAATGTCACAAGGTTGTTCTTTTTTTTGAAGACTAGTAATTTACATACATGTACAAAGTCAAGCTTAAACCTTTAAAGAGGAATTTTACTTGTATAATAAAACTGCAGGGTATTTACTTTAATAAAACATGGTCACAGCTAAGAGGAAACCTGTGTCTCAAATTAAATATGTAAATTAGTCAGGGTAGGCATCTAATACAACCTGATTTGTAGTACTGATTTTCTTGTTTCTCCACACTTCCTTTTTCATTCATACCACAGGAGTCCTCAATCCTGTAATGTGCTCACTCATTGAACAGGAGACTTGCAGAAGATCTGCTAGATAATTATCCTGGCTGTATGAGTCATCTGAAGCGTTGAATCATAGTGTGACGTCATCATTATTTATCAGTCTAGTTTGAGGATAAGAGCATGATTAATCTTTTGAAACCTGTATTATGAGCAGAGTGTACACAGCTGTAACTGCTGCAGGTTTTTATGAAACAGCATTCATTATCATCATTGCAGGTGTTGTAATAGGCTATCGCTGGTGTTGAGCTTGAAAAATAGGCTTTAGGTTTCTTGTTGTGGCAGGTTTCGCAAGATGTTTTTTGAGGGCAATAAGGGTAGTGATAGTGGAGCAAAAGGTAAGATTTCCTCCCCCAGCAAGATTTTATAAATCTCCTTTTTCTGGAACAAAAACTTCAAATCCTTAACAAGTTGGTTTTTCTCAAGTACAGCAAAATCTCCAGGATAGCTTTCTAAAATGCTGGAGTACAGGCTCAGTTTCATGTGATACACATTTAGGGCATATTCTTAAGTTGCTTCCTTTCCTACTAATTTCTATTTTCCTAATGTTACAAGGAAAACAGCCTGTTTCTGTCTCGCTTGTGAAAGCAAGATGGTGTTATTTTTAGCTGTGATTTTGATCCCCTTGTATATGAATAAAAACAAATAATGTAGTTGGGAAAGATCTTCTAAAGCTGTCTGCAAAGATAAGAAGTCACTAGTTTACAGGAAGTTTTCAATGAGAGCAATTAAGAGAGCTGTGGTGTATATGGCATCAGTTCTAAAAAATCACAGGCTTTTCTCAAAAGCGATCAGTAAGGGTATATTTTTCTAACATTTGGAAAGCTCAAATTACGTCCATCTGATGTTGGGTGTTCTCTGCTTCCATGGTATTAGGTCGATTAAGATAACATGCTGCTGCCTCCTTCCTCCTTTCCTTTAGTTGATCCTTATATTTGTTGAGAGGGGAGTAGTCAAACACAGTTTAATTGCAAGTACAAGATAAAACAGATTAATTTGGCATTAGTTGTAATCTCTGCTCACTGGAATTCAGAGGTTGGCCTCTACAATAATCCTGGGCTGTATTAAGAGAAGTGTGTCAAGGGAGGTGATTCTCCCCCTCTCCTCCGCTCTTATGAGACCCCACCTGGAGTACTGTGTCCAGCTCTGGGGTTCCCAGCACAAGGCAGACATGGACCTGTTGGAGCAGGTCCAGAGGAGAGCCATGAAAATAATCACAGGGCTGGAGCACCTCTCCTCTGAAGAAAGGTTGGGAGAGTGGGGGTTGTTCAGCCTGGACAAGAGAAGGCTCCAGGAGACCATATTTTAGCCTTTCAATACTTAAAGTGGGCTTATAAGAAAGATAAAGGCCTTTTTACCAAGGCATGTAGGGACAGGACAAGTGGCAATGGTTTTAAGCTAGAAGACAGTAGATACAGATTGGATATTAGGAAGAACTTCCTTACTGTGAGGGTGGTGAGACACTGGAAGAGGTTGCCCAGAGAAGTTGTGGATGCCCCATCATTGGCAGTGTTCAAAGTCAGGTTGGACGGGGCTTTGAGCAACCTGATCTAGTGGAAGGTGTCCCTGCCCATGATCAAGGTCCCTTCCAACCCAAACCATTCTGTGATTCTTTGATAACTGCATTGACAGGCAACCAACTACTTTCCAGCAGCAAGCAAACTTCAGCACCTCAAGTTGCATGCTCTAATTTCATACAGGTACAATGGCAGAAAATCTTTAGCTGCTTGAAGGCACTGAATGTTCTTTATCTCTTATTAAAGCTCCATCTTATGAAAACAATGTACCAGAGACTTCATACTGCAATAGGAAATTCAGGTAAAAAGGAAATCACAAGCTTTCTGTAATCACAGCTCTAGTTTTAGTAAGCCAGAAGACCGTCCTCCATCCTAGCAGGTTCTATGTGCTAATATTGTTATTTATGTATTGAATGTTGAATACTGGTTATTCAATCTCGGCTAGTGGATTTGGAGTGCATGTATTTAATTTAGTTCAGCAGTTGTCCCAGTTAAGACTATGCTTTTCAATAAACAACATGGAATTGCACATTTTAAGACTTCAAAGACATGACACTTAACTTCATGAGTTGCCGATTAATCTTTTCTTAAGCCTTTTTAAGATGGAAAAATCTCAGTTATTGTAGGGGCTGAATATTTTCATTAAAATTAGGCTGATGTAGTAGTTAAGCACCTTCCCCTGTGGTAGTACTGTATCAAGCATCTCCCTGTTTTGAATAGTGTGACATACGGGAAGTCCTTCAGAGTGATGGGAAGGGGGCTGCTTATCCACTGGTAAGCAGTGTTGGGTGATTTTCAGTTGCTTGCTGTAAACCAGCTGTAAGTGAGGGCCGACTGGGGCAACTGCAAGGTGCCATGAGGAGGATGCACTGAACTGTAATGTGCAGGTTTCACCCAAGTCACCTGAAGGTGTCCCAATTAAATGAAATTACCATCCCAATTAAGCAGCTGTCCTTGCCACAAGTATCATTAGGTGTAAATTGATTCCTTGGGAAGCATCTTGATTAAGTAGAGTTTTCTAATTAAGCAGTGCACTGTAGTAGTTAATGAGGATTCATAGATGAATGTAGTAAATTGCAACAGCTTATTGCTTGCCAAAGCTAGATTTATTTATGTTTTATCAGAACTTTTAAGTCAGTAATGTCTGTCATGCTACAGGATTAAGTGTGGGCCATGGTACAGAGAAGGGACTTTGTTGATCTCGCCATTCAGACACACAGGTGGGAACTTGTTTGAAAGACTACATATGTATTAGTAATACAAGTTGTGGGGAGCAGATCACTGCTGAGCAATTCAAAAGCAGCTTTATTATTTAATTGCATATTAGGACATACTTTTAAATTTGAAAGACTGTGTTATGATATAGTGCACAGTTTGTGTGAATTCATGTAATGTACTAATGAAAAAAAAAAAACAGAACCAAATGTCCAGGTCAATTAAAACTGAAGAGCTGAAATTAGGCCACTGTGTTTTCTATGTAAAATAGATGCTAGTAAACCCTAGAGTTTTAGCACCCTGATTTGCCTTTACCTGTTTTTTTAAAATTCTTAAATGTGAAAATATTTTTTCTCCATTGTGAATTATCAAAATTTGTTAGCGAAATTGACACTGTAACTGCTCTTCAAACTCCCCTCCAATATCTGTGAAAAATTTAGACTCATCTGCATAGCTAAATATTACTGGCAGAAGAAAAGATGGGAGCTAACAGTATAGAGGAGGTTTTTAAATCTCCAGTGGCAGCTACTTACCCAAGCAAAACCTGCAAACTTCTTGCTGTTTCTGGACATGGTGGCTAGAAAACCTGAAGGAGCATCCAGCTGGCTTTGTTACACACATATTTGGAAAGGTACAAGGGAGGGCTGCATGGGATTCAACTTGGAAGCTGCACGAGAATTTTCTAAATACTACAGGTCATGAAGGCATGTTTACAGAACTGCTCCTTTCTTTAGCTCCTTTCCACTAGTGTTTCTTATTAATTAGTTGCATGTCAAGCACAACATCTTGCAAGTGAAGCTCTGTCTGATTTCATTGTACAACTTCTTTAAAAATACACAGATTATCTAGAAGCAATTTTTTTTCTAGGGAACTGTGCCAAAAGTACCGTTTAAAAGATGCAGTGGAGCAATTTGTTCATAGCAAATAGTCAGTGGTAACAGTTCGGCAAACTAGGGAAGTCACTATGAATTACCAACTACATCCATTTTTCCCACTGAAACTTATGAGAAACCTAAATCTTTTATTCTTTTTTTTCATTAGAATTTAAGAATTTTGCCAGATTGGGGATAAGACAACCCACATACCCACCAGGCTGGAGTTGGTGCTACCTACGTAGGTTTTAAGAGCAGAACCCTACCCTGGCCACTGCATTCCTCAATGCTTTGATACCCTCCCACCATGTTTGTTACTGCTTTCTACAGCCATGGCACATCCTAAAACTGCATGTCAAGAGAGAATTAGTTTCATTAAAAAGAACTGAATCCCACAATTCTGCCATGTTTCCTTGAGTTGGGTGTCAGGTCACACACTGTGCCATGCATAAAGAGATGGAGGGATGGCCACTTGTATGTGAGATCCTGCTCACAGCAACCAAGATTTAATGAGTACTGAAAGATGCCCAGTTCTTAGGAAGCTGCAAAGCTGTATTGAATGATTGCCACAGTTAACAGTTACGGTATAAACTACCTAATGCAAAAGCAGATTATTTTTATACTGTAACTAATTTTTAAGTGAAAGGTCAGTCATGCAGCCTTCACACAACGCAGGTCACATTGCTCTCAGAAATATATTTTTGCTTCCATAATTATAATCTGGTTACAATTTTTGCTGTAACCAGATGATAATTTTGCTGAGAATGTAGTATGGGAAAGAAAGACTCAGAGAAACAAACCATTGGGCAGCAGTTTCTACAAGCATCACATATTCTCAGTTCCGCGGTGGTGCAGTCAGACGCACTGCTGCGGTGACAGGCTGCCACCGTGTGACTATGTCAGCAGGGAGGCAGAGAAAGTCAGGGCTCAAGTGTACACTCGAAAATAAATCCTTAACGTCTACGGAGTCGAACATACAGAAGTTAAGAATCTCAAAAACTAAGTTTGCTAGTACAATACCGTAACCATATGCTAAATCCTCTCCTACTCCTGTTCAGTCTTCTCTACTTTTCCTAGGTCTTTAACCTGTGGAAGTGATGGACGATATATCTGACTAGCTAAACATTCAAAATCAATCATCTGGTGGGGAACCCCCTGTATTATTTACTGCATATCATTGAAATTCTGCACAAAATATAGAACTTGGTTTTTTGTGGACTTTACTATTGGGGCTTTCATTGTCATGCCTGCCAGCTTTGTGAAGAGTAATGAATCTTTTTTTCAGTATGTCTGGAAACTGATATGGTGCTATTCACATTGTACAAAAGAGGGAAGTGAGGCATAGAGAGATTAAAGGCATAAATTGTCAAAAACCTCAATTAATTTTAAGTACTGAACTTGTGAAATCTGATTTGTTCCCTTTTAACCCACTTAGATATCACTTTATATATTCAAGGCATTGCTGCTTGCTACCAGCTGCAGCTCTGAATACTCCAGCTCTGCTGATGAAAACTCAGAGATTCTTGTCAAGCACCCAGAAAAGGACCACACAAGTAACAACTGCTAAATTATGGAAAGTGGTAGCCAACTGATCTGAGGACCGTTGCACTAGCAATCTGTAACAGGGCAGCACTGCCTTACAGACTGGGAATGCTGTATTTCCTATAATCTGTCTTGTTTATTGGCATACCTATTTCTGCTACCAATGCAGTAAGGTTTCTGCAGATGCCTTTGTCACCATAATACTCTGCACAGCGTCAGGGTAAAAGGGACTGCACATGACTGCAAGCAGGAGCCCTGTGGGAAGAGAAACGCATGAACTCCTCCTCAGAAATGGCACAAACAAGAAGGCAGCTCAGGCAACCTGAGTGCACTTGTATTTGCAAACGTGGTCTTTTCTCTGTGTACAAGTAGAGAGGAGGGAAGGAGAACTGACTGGAGAATGCATCTCTCAAGATTAATAGTTCCTGAAGCAAATGTTTTAAAACCAAGTTAGTGTCTCCTTACTTCTATCTGGAAGAGCCTTCCTTTTCAAATTAAAGCTTTTTGTGTACTGCTTTTCGTTTCAAAAGTCTACATAGTTTGATTACGAAGATTTCCACAGTAGGCCAGCAGGGCTTCTAATATGTGTAGAAGAGTGTAATACCCATTTCCTGAAGACATTTCTAAATCCTTTTTATTGGTGTCAGTTTTAGCCTTCTAATTTAAAATGCCATCCAGTCTTCGTGACTTCTAACATGGCATTTTCTTCAGTTGAATTCATAGGTGGGCAACATATTCTCAAGCTAACAGACTATGATAGCTGCTGATGTGCCTTGCTGAGTTTCCACCACCTGGTGAGATTCAGAGCTTGCATGTTTTATTTTTAGCTAGTTCAATAAATTAATTGAAAGCATCCACTCCACTCCAATCCCCAAAAATATTCCATTATGTATTTTGAAAATACCAAGAAGGTTACTATGCAAAGATTTTGACATGAGGTCATTCGAGTAATGATGTCTGCTGCAAAAGGTCATTGATATGGATGTTGCACCCAAGCAAATGACTAAAAGAAACTTATCTTTCTAGTACAGCCTTCAGATTATTATCCATTACTGATTCTGCAGCGACGAAGTTGCAACAAGAAGTCCAAGGGCTATCAAGAGAGACTTCACGGCCTTGGGACAACTCATTGGGGGATAGGGAGTACGAGTGCTGATCTCCTTCTCATTCAGGAAGAAAAAGCAAGAGCCAGCTGATCAATACCTGGCTCAGAGACTGGTGTCACCATCAGAATTTTGGGTTCTTTGATCATGGGTTGGTCTATACGGCACCAAGGCCTGCTGGCGGCAGGTGGAGAACGCCTGTCTCTCAGGGGTAGAAGGATCCTGGTGCAGCCATTAGCAGGGCTCATTGAAAGAGCTTTAAACTGGATTTGAAGGGGGAAAGGGATAAAACCAGGCTTGCTGGAGATAAGCCTGAGGATGGCATGCCAGTGTTTGAGGGGAGGTGTGCTGGTGAAGACCTTTGGTCTGCCGTCTCAGTGGGGGTAGGGGATGGGGACCCATAAGGCAGCAAAGTCGCAGGGATTATTGGTATTTTAGAAACCAGGGAAGTGCCTGAGAATACTCACATAGGAATTAGGGTTTCTTCCCCCAAAAAAGGTGGCAGGATCAATAGCCCAGCTGAAGTGCATCTATACCAATGCACACAGCATGGGCCACAAACAGGAGGAGCTGGAGGCCATTGTCCAGCAGGGAAACTATGATATAGTGGCCATCATGCAAATGTGGTGGGACGACTCGCACAACTGGAGTGCTCTACTGGATGGCTACAAACTCTTCAGAAGGGACAGGCAAGGCAGGGGAGGCGGTGGGGTAGCCCTGTATGTCAAGGAGCTTTTGACTTGTCTAGAGGTTAACGATGGTGACAATAGGGTTGAGTGTCTGTGGGTAAGAATCAGGGGGTAGGCCAACAAGGCAGATATCCTAGTGGGAGTCTGTTACAGACCACCCAACCAGGATGAGGAGACAGACAAAATATTGTATAAGCAGCTGGGAGAAGTCTCACAGTTTCTAGCCCTTGTTCTCGTGGGGGACATCAACTTACCAGATGTCTGCTGGAAATACAATACAGCAGAGAGGAAACAGTCCAGGAGGCTCCTGGAGTGTGTGGAAGATGATAACGTCCTGACACAGCTGGTGAGTGAGCCAACTAGGGAAGGTGCCCGCTGGGCCTGTTGTTTGTGAACAGAGAAGGCCTTGTGGGGGATGTGATGGTGGGAGGCCGTCTTGGGCACAGTGATCATGAAATGATAAGAGTTTTCGATTGTCAGAGAAGTAAGGAGGGGGCACTTAACAGAACTGCTACCCTGGACTTTGGCCTGTTTAGGAGCCTGGTGGACAGAGTCCCTTGGGAGGCAGTCCTGAAGGGCAAAGGAGTCCAGGAAGGCTGGACACTCTTCAAGAAGGAAGTCTTAAAGGTGCAGGAGCAGGCCGGCCCCATGTGCTGGAAGATTAGCTGTCAGGGGAGAAGACCAGCTTGGCTGAAGAGAGAGCTTTGGATGGAACTCAGGAAGAAAAAGAAAGTTTATGACCTTTGGAAGAAGGGGCAGGCAACTCAGGAGGACTACAAGGATGTTGTGAGGTTTTGCAGGAAGAAAGTAAGAAGGGCCAAACCCCAACTAGAACTTAACCTGGTGACAGCTGTAAAAGACAAGAAAAAAAAAAATGTTTCTATAAATACCCTAGCAACAAAAGAAGGGCTAAGGAGAATCTCCATCCTTTACTGGATGCGGGGGAAACATAGTGAAAAAAGGATGAGGAAAAGGATGAGGTATTTAATGCCTTCTTTGCCTCAGGCTTTAATAGTAAGACCAGTTGTTCTCTGGGTACCCAGCCCCCTGAGCTGGGAGATAGGGATGAGGAGCAGAATGAAGCCCTCACAGTCCAAGGAGAAATGGTTAGTGACCTGCTACACCACCTAGACACACACAAATCTATTGGACCTGATGGGATCCACCCAAGGGTACTGAGGGAGCTGGCAGAAGATCTCACCAAGCCAGTTTCCATCATCTACCAGCAGTCCTGGCTAACTGGGGAGGTCCCAGTGGACTGGAGGTTAGCAAATTTGATGCTCACAGACAAGTCTGAAAGGCTGAAAGGAGTATCTATGAAACTACAGGCCTGTCAGCCTGACCTTGATGCCAGGGAAGATTATGGAGCAAATCATCTTGAGTGCCATAATGTGGCATGTACAAAACAACTAGGTGATCAAGCCCAGTCAGCATGAGTTTATGAAATGCAGGTCCTGCCTGACTAACCTGATCTCCTTCTATTACAAGGTGACCCACTTAGAATGAGGGAAAGACTGTGGATATAGTCTATCTGGACTTCAGTAAAGCCTTTGACACCATTTCCCACAGCATTCTCCTGGAGAAACTGGCTGCTCATGGCGTGGATGGATGTACTTTTTGCTGGGTAAAAAACTGGCTGGATGGCCAGGACCAAAGGGTTGTGGTGAATGGAGTTAAAGCCAGTTGGCAACCAGTCACAAGTGGAGTCCCCCAGGGCTCAGTTTTGGGGCTGGTCTTGTTTAATATCTTTATCGATGATCTGGATGAGGGGATCGAGTGCTCCCTCAGCAAGTTTGCAGACGACACCAAGTTGGGTGGGAGTGTTGATCTGCTTGAGGGTAGGAAGGCTCTGCAGAGGGATCTGGACAGGCTGGATCGATGGGCAGAGGCCAATTGGATGAGGTTTAATAAGGCCAAGTGCTGGGTCCTGCACTTGGGCCACAACAACCCCAGACAATGTTACAGGCTTGGGGACGAGTGGCTGCAAATCTCCCCCGCAGAAAAGGACCTGGGGGTGTTGATTGACAGCCAGCTGAAGATGAGCCAGCAGTATGCCCAGGTGGCCAAGAAGGCCAACGGCATCCTGGCTTGTATCAGAAACAGTGTGGCCAGCAGGAGCAGGGAGGTGATCGTGCCCCTGTACTCGGCACTGGTGAGGCCGCACCTCGAATACTGTGTTCAGCTTTGGGCCCCTCACTACAAGAAGGACATTGAGGTGCTGGAGCGTGTCCAGAGAAGGGCTGAGGGGTCTGGAACACAAGTCTTATGAGGAGCGGCTGAGGGAACTGGGGTTGTTCAGTCTGGAGAAGAGGAGGCTGAGGGGAGACCTTATCGGTCTCTACAATTACCTGAAAGGGGGTTGCAGAGAGGAGGGTGCTGGTCTCTTCTCCCAAGTGACAAGTGATAGGACAAGAGGAAATGGCCGCAAGTTGGATCATGGGAGGTTTAGACTGGATATTAGACTGGACAGGCTGGAGAGTCGGGCAGAGAGGAACCTTATGAAATTCAACAAAAGCAAGTGTAGGATACTGCACCTGGGGTGGAATAACCCCATGCATCAATACCAGTTAGGGGCTGACCTACTGGAGATCATCTCTGTGGAAAGGGACCTAGGAGTCCTGGGGGACAACAGGATGACCATGAGCCAGCAATGTGCCCTGGTGGCCAAGAAGGCCAATGGCATCCTGGGGTGCATCAAGAAGAGTGTGGCAAGCAGGTCGAGGGAGGTTACCCTCCCCCTCTACTCTGCCCTGGTGAGGCCACATCTGGAGTACTGTGTCCATTTCTGGGCTCCCCGCTTCAAGAAGGACAGGGAACTGCTGGACAGGGTACAGCAAAGGGCTACAAAGATGGTTAGGGGACTGGAACATCTCTCTTATGAGGAAAGGCTGAGGGACTTGGGTCTTTTTAGTCTGGAGAAGACTGAGGGGGGATCTTATTAATGCTTATAAACACTTAAGGGGTGGGTGCAGGAGGATGGGGCCAGTCTTTTTTCAGTGGTGCCCAGTGACAGGACAAGAGGTAAGGGGCACAAACTTGGTCATAGGAAGTTCCATCTAAACATGAGGAGGAACTTCTTTCCTTTGAGGGCGGCAGAGCACTGGAACAGGCTGCCCAGAGAGGTTGTGGAGTCTCCTTCTCTGGAAATACTCAAAACTCGCTTGGACGCATTCCTGTGCAACCTGCTCTAGGTGAACCTGCTCTGGCAGGGGGATTGGACTAGATGATCTCCAGAGGTCCCTTCCAACCCTATCATTCTGTGGTTCTGTGATTAGAAAAAATTTCTTCACTGAAAGGGTTGTCAGACATTGGAACAGGCTGCCCAGGGAGGTGGTTGAGTCACCATCCCTGGAGGTATTTAAAAGATGTGTGGATAAGGCGCTTAGGGATATGGTTTAGCGGTGGGCTTAGCAGGGTTAGGTTTACAGTTGGACTTAATGATCTTAAAGTTGTCTTTTCCAACCTAAACGATTCTATGATTCTATCTGTTTCTCAAAAGTGATATTCCAGAATATTTGTTAACTGCTTGCTGTGAAAAGCAAACCATGACTCATTGGTGCCCTCCAGCATGGAACATTCAGTTCTAGGGAGAAAAAGGAAAAAATTCTAAAACGTCTGTAGCTGGAAAGCAAGAACATCTTAACACAGAATGGGCAAATGCTATACAAAAGTTCGGGAAGAGAGGAATGGTTTTCATTCCACACTAAAACACTCTGAATATTTGTACAGAGCCTTTTTGCTAGCAGATGTTTTTGATGGTGTTTTTCATCTAGCTGTGAGTTGGTAGTTAGCGCTACTAGAAAACCCAAAGGATAAACATTCATAGTTCTGTGCTGGGAGGTATGAAGAAATTTGCACTTTTTCTTTCATGCTGTACTCCCTTCTATTCCTCCCCTCTAAACAACTTGCCACAAACTCTATTAGAAAACAGAATTTCTAAGAAATCTCTTATGAACTAGTTTTTTGCTATTGTTCTATCATAAATCAAACCTGTGTGCCAGTGAAAAAGAGTACAGATGGACATTTGTGTATTTACCCAAGTTGGTTAAAATACAACCCAAAAGTTGGCAGGTCACAATGCACTGTGGTCACAAGCATACACTGAACAACCCTTCACTATGGCAAGGGTACAACGGGTTTCTCTGAGCTTCCCCAGCAGTGTGCTGCTTGCAATGTCTCAGGTTTTCTGGTGGTTTTTTTGCACAGTTTCCATTGATTGTTTTCCATGTCATTAGTTTGAAACCCCTATATTTTATTTCAGTGAACCTCCCACATGCAAAGAAGGCCCCATTTAGGTGCACTGAAGAGGCACTAATGCCTGCCTGTTATACAGTAGATCAAAATTAGAAGGAAACCTGAATGAACATCATTACACAGTGTGTTAAATGTTTCCTGGTTTTCCTATTCCACTGTCACTGTAGCAGTTTCTTTCTCTTCAATGTAGCTTTAACATGTACACAGCACTTGCATTGCCCCAGAGCTTCCCCAGAAAACAGCTCTGCTGTACTGTGCACAAATAAGGAACTGATCATCAGTTGAAGTATATAAAAAGAGGGACTGGTTTTCTTTTGCACCTAAGAAATCAGAAAGGAATCTTGCACAGAGCTCCCTTATTCTCAGATTTTATTCCTGACACCATTTTTTTTTTTTGCACGTGCTATATATATATTGCATGCACGCACACAGACAATGTATCTAACAATATACAAATCCATCCTAGCAGAAGATGTCATTTTAGTCAATAATCATAGTGGAAGAAATAAAGGCACATAAGGAGGAGAGGTTGGCTTAAAGAGCCTTGGCCTCTGTTAAGGATTAACATAGGAGCAGTTTGGGCTACCACATGACTATCATTCCATGAACCTCCAGCGGCCACGGCACACAGCACCCAAGCAGATTATTGTCTTTAAACTACTATTCCAGGGAAAAAATACCGTATGACCACAGTGCTCATTACCGGGGGTGGGGGGGAATTAAAGCAAAGTAAGGCCACTGTTCACAATTACTGGTGGTCATATTTACATGTCAATTTTTTTCTGCTGTAACTAGTTTGACAGGATTTCCTAGCATCTTTTTTTTAAACTAGGCAAATGTATTTCACCAAGCCTCCCAGTACCCTCTTTCTGAAACAGTCTTGGTGGAGAAAAAGTACATAGTAGACTGGATTTTCAGAAGACAGAAAATACTTTGAATATTAAATAATTTTTCATTTGAAGATAGGATCCTGTCATAGCACTAAGTTCTTTCCTTACACAGCTGGCCCGTGATATCAAAGACATACTGTACATTAAATATGAATTTTTGTATGAATTAGGCACCTAATAAGCCTTGAGCACCAAGTCCTGTTACCTAAGATTAACTGAAAGCTCTTAATAAATAGTACTTTCCTCCACCTGTGTTGTAAGTCACACAACATTCAGCAGCAGAGATTAGAGGGAATGCACACGTTCAGAAAGCCAGATAAGCAAATCTTCCACAGCATCAGATAGAAGTTGCTGAATTTCTAAATCCAGTTTTCTGCTAGTTTTCTTCCTTTTTTTGTCAGTCCCCTATAAAAAGAACTGAATTGCACTCATCAGTTTTCCACATGAAATAATTCATGTTCAGCTGACTGTGAAATACAGTCTTCTCAGCAGGAAGTCCAGACCAGTAACAACTTACTCAAGGAATTCAGAGGGTAAGTAACACCAGTGCTTCACCGTTCCTAAACCACTGCTAGTGGAAATCTCTAAACCTGTACTGGCTCTGGGAAGATGTAACCATAAGTGACACCAGCTGTTTGTGAAGACAGCACAAATGAATGCTGAATGCTCTTAAGATTTTGACACACCTGAGAAATAAAAATTGCTCACCCTAGCAGACTTTCAGTGAGTGGAGAGCAGCTGACGGCCTCATTGTTTCATATGCAGAACATTACATGTACTTGATTTTTGCAGCTTTACTGTTTTGTGAGACCTTAGAGAAATTAAAAGCTGTAAAAATCAGAGTCTGCAGCTTCTCAAAAAGAATAGGAAACTGTTTTATAACAGGAAAAGGATTCTCTACAGCGGAGCCAAAATTTACATCAAGCTGCTTAGATTCTATTCATCCCACAGTATCTCTGCACATTAGGAATGAGTCATCTAAGGATTAACGAAAAGGTCATTACATGAAATGATGCATTGTGTCCTGAGAGGGTAACAGTAAGGTATAGCCACACTGCCATTCTACCAACAAAATCTGAAATTCAAATGCATGGCAAGAACATGTGCTTTTACTAGGTTGTGCCTGTACTTTTGGTCACTGAGTAAGTGCTTCTCGACACCCACACAAATTAACCACTGGACACCTACAATCTTCTTAAAGTCATACAGTAGTAGAACATGTGCTTTTACTGTATTGTGCCTATGTTTTCAGTAACAGAGCAATTCCTTCTTAATGCCCATGCAAATTAACTGGTGGACACCTGCAGTACTGTTGTATTCATAAAGTAGTAAAGTAGATTTGGCTAGGAAATTCAGAGCTATTATATTTTTTTCAGTCTACCACAGAAGTTCCAAACTGTTTGGCAACGAAACATAACATGAGACTGTGCTTAAGTATCCTCTATCTTGGTCTGAAGTGTCCAACACAGTGAAGGCCATTGTTCCAGCTTTGCATTGCTTGCTTCAATGCAATGATTTTCTGCCAGGTCAGACTGATGTTTACCATTTGTTGATTCTTTGTCTTTGCAGGCTGCAGGTGGCATTTGCACAGCAGACATGACATCTCTTGTGTAGGCATTTATTTCCCCTTCAGCAACAGAGTCTTGGCTTGGATTATAAGATCTTTCAGATAAGCCAATATAGTCATGGTCAACAACTACTGCACCTTGTAAAAAGTAATGGTTGTCTGTAAAAGAAAAGTAGTCATTAAATCACATCCTTCTAGTTTACTGAAAGCCATATTTAAAATGTTAGTGAGGTGCTAACTTACTTTTCAAAAAAATTTCCATAAGAGGACAAGAATGTTTGAGTGACAGTCTGATGTGAATTTCCTAATTTCACTGAGCATCAAATGTTTGGCTGCATCTCATTACATCCTCAAAATAATGCTTGCAGTGCTCCACGTTAAGGGTTTTTCTTTGCTAGGACAACAACTAGCTTGTTATCTGCCATAGTCACCTACTGAACTAATACCTTAAATGAATGTACACGCAGATTCTTCCATTTTGGGCACACACACAGAAAAACGTGGCTACTCCAAGCTCTTGCTGGGAAATCTTACTGCAATACAACAGACTTAAGAAATAAAAAAAGAAAAAAAACAGTTTTATAGAATTTAAAGACAACAATGGCGACTGCTACTGTATAGTACTATTGAGCTCTTCTTCTAGCCAATATATGGTTACAGTGTTTGACTTTTCCAAATGAGTTCAAATAAAATGAAAACAGTCTGACCAGACAAATTAGAAGTGTAACTGTCAACATGGAGTTGATACTTTTGTTTTAGAAGATAAGGTTAGGGCCTATCTTCTTGCTCACAAGAACCCTAGTGTGAAATTAAGTGTTCTGTTAGATAAGACGAGATGTTCAACAGATAAATATATACAGGGGCTACAAATTCCTTTGTGAGATGTAGATCCAAAGAGGGGCCTTTGTGGGAGCTACTGTGGAAGTGAAACTGCACTTTTCTGGCCATGTTTCTTAACAGATGTGTCCTAAATCTGCCTGTTTGCACTCCTGAATCATCTGAGCACTGGACCCAGAGGCATTCTCTTGAGTTTAGTATTTAAACCAAACTACACTCAAACAAGAAAAACAAAATGTTGCTTCAGACACGTAAATGATGTGTGCACAAGGTGTCCTGGAACCTCTGCCTGGCTGTAAAGACAACCAGGTAGCACACAACCCACGTACAGCCAGACTACAAATCTGTCATGCCTGTACCAAGGGCTCTATCAATGCACTGACTTAGGATTTATCTTTAGACCAAGTGTTACACAAAAGGTTATGAAAAAATACCTTGCTTCTGATTGCCCATTCTTACCTGCAAAAGATTTTTCCTCACATAAAAAATGAGCATTTCATTTTCAGGCTTTGCCTTTCCTCTTTAAAAGTCCCAAACTCACATCTAAAGTGTGATACACACAAGATATACTTCAGATTTTTGGAGCAGGGTAAGCAAAACATTTGAGAACACTTACAAAGTTGGTAGGCAAGGCCACAAATATCCTCACCTAAGATGCACTTTTTCCACATTTATTTCACAGAGAACACTGCAAATGCTTTGTTCCCATCCAAGGTTATGCAAAGGGGCAGCCAACACACTTACACCACAGCAGTAGGAGTAATAAATAAGTTACAGATAAAAAAGTCCACCCCTGCTAATAAAGAGAAGTCCTTTGTTACAAAGATACACGTGTTCCTTTATGGATGAAAAAAAGATGTCATTCACTATGTCACTCGCTGCCCGGTTTCACTGCTCTTATCCAACTAGAATAATACTCTTTCTTGATTACTGTTAGGCTGTTTGATAAAGGCTGGCAATTACTTTGGCAAAGCCTGATTTACCTCTATACAATGTAAACATGTATGAATATCAGTCCATAATTTTAAGATTTATAAGTATCCATAATCGACTGAAATGGAAAGGAAGTGATCGTGCCCATGTACTTAGCACTGGTGAGGCCACACCTCAAATATGTGCTCAGTTTTGGGCCCCTCACGACAAGGAGGTCATTGAGGTGCTGGAGCGTGTCCAGAGAAGGGCGACAAAGCTGGTGAGGGGTCTGGAGCACAAGTCTGATGAGGAGCAGCTGAAGGAACTGGGGTTGTTCAGTCCGGAGAAGAGGAGGCTGAGGGGAGACCTCATCGCTCTCTACAATGAAAGGGGGTTGCAGAGAGGTAGGTTTTGGCCTCTTCTCCCAAGTGACTAAAGACAGGACAAGAGAAAATGGCCTCAAGTTGTGCCAGGGGAGGTTTAAGCTGGATATTAAGAAAAATTTCTTTACTGACAGAGTGGTGAAACACTGGAATAAGCTGCCCAGGGAGGTGGTGGAGTCACCATCACTGGAGGTGTTCAAGGAACATGTAGACATGGCACTTGGGGACATGGTTTAGTAAGCGTGGTGGTGTTGGGTTAATGGTTGGACTTGATGATCTTACAGGTCTTTTCCAACCTTAATGATTCTGTGATTCTGTGAAATTTTTGCCTGTGTTAAACAACTAATCTTTAGTCACTTCCTAGGAAAGGGAAGAAACTCTACATTTGCCTACTGCTTCTGCAGTAGTTAGTGGTAAACGTATTAGGCTCTGATCCTACAAAGACAATGACATTTAACTTTTTACACTGTGACACATTCTACCAAAGTCATTGTAATAGCTGGAGATTATCTGCATGCTTGACATGCATGTGACTACCTCCTTATGAAGAACTGGAAGCCACGGAGCAACTGTCCAACAGTAAAAGTAGTGTCCTGGAGATGTGACATGAAATCGGTATGTTGATTATGAAATCTGTAACTGACAACTGGCATAAATATCAGCTTCTCACATGAAATTCCTGAATTAGTTTCAGCTTTACAATCCCTCAGTTTTAAGAGGTGATAGAAGAAATTACTGTCTGAATGCAGTTTATGCATTTTGAAGAACCAAATCCTAATCACCCATGCCAGTAGGGTGGGAATTGGTCTACTTTTCAAGAATCTTGAACGAAAAAGCAGCTTGTTCTGCGACAGAAGACTTCTAAAGATGGAGTATTCATTTTCCTCAAAAGGCCTGTGGTGACTCAAAGACAGCATCAACAGAAAAGAAACAGCTGCCACTGTTTGAAGACAGCAGCATTGCTAAGGACATACTGAATGTGGAAGAGCAAGGGTGGCCAAAGTCCTTGGGAATTTCTAGCAGTCCTATTGCAGAACATGACAATTTTATTTGCTCTGGTAAGAGAAACACGTTTACTTCTTCAGTAGCACAATTTGAAATAAACTCTCCAAAAATCAGTTCTCTGATGTAGTATTTCTATTTTAAGGCTTTACAGGACACTTTTGTTGTTAAAATGAAGTCTAAACATGTACCATTTGCACTAGTCAGACTAAGCAAAAAAAAAAAAAAAAAAAAAAAATCAGGTTTCCACTGCACAAGCAAAATAAATGTGAATGCTGTCTACATCAAACAGAAACACTATCAGAAAATGCTCTTGAATACAGTTCAGTCTAATTATACTTTTAGGATGTTTTCACCAGGCAGCATGAACAGGACCAAACCACAGATTACAAGCAACTTTAATGGAAGCTATTTTTAAACATACTTTAAACGTGATTCATTAGCTCTCTTCCATGCTCTGCATAGGTCTGAAGCCACTCACACTCACTGTTCTCCTTACTGAAACCTCCAATTATTACATTATTACCCAGTGTTAGTTTAATGCACACTGTTGAGTGAATGATACTTGTCCACTCTAATAACCTAAGACGAAGACATGACAGAAAAGTTAAAAAACCCCACAAATTATATAGATATGTAAAATACACACACATATATATACCTTTTTCACTGGACCCTCTTATGTATGGCTTGAGGTGAGACATCTTGATGGGTCTTTTTAACCTGGATCCTGTGGCATCTCTCAATATTGCACAGCCATTATCTGTGATATAATCTATGATACAAGGACCAACCCATTCCGACTGGAAACGACCATCTTTCCACCAGTTTTTTCTTTGCCTGAGGACTTCATGACCAACTTTAAGTTGAAGCGTATTTAATTGCTTTGACTTCTTTTTGACAGTGATTTTGCTTCTGATTTTTTGTTCATCTGAAGTGTTTTTTTCTACCTGCAGAAAATATATAATGAATTACATTTTCTTTTTCCAAAAGTAATCATGTATTTTCATAACGTTGGTTAATAATGCAGAAGCATAACATTAAGCAGTTTTGGATGCGTGTAATTCATAATGTGAATTATGAACTGGAGAGTTCTGAAGAAATTTATTTTATCTTCATAAACCAATAGTTCATACGCAATTATTTGCAGCTTCTGTAGATATGCAGCCCTCTGCATGAGGGCTGAAATGAAATGAAAATGAAATGAAAAAACCAAAAAAACTAAAAAACCACACAAAACTCCACATTGCTTTAAAAGGTTAGTTATACTTTACACTTCAAGCCTTTCCATCTTTTTTATCTTCAGTCTTCTTACTAGTAAAATTTGAATATATGACATTTACCTGGGAATCTGAGGTTCTCTCTTTTTCCAGTGCTTGACTGGCTTTTTTAGTTGCTTCAAATATTTTGGCAAACATACTGTGTTCTCCTTCCACACATACATTCATTGGTTCAACAACATGTGGGTTACGATTAAACATTTGGAAATATGGGGTGTTTTGATCTGGCTCCTATTTAAATGGGGAGCAAAAAGCAAGCAAATTACCATACAGCTTTGTGGGTATTTTGGGGGACTTCAGTCAAAAGAGGAAGAACCTTCACGTACCAAATTTGTCAAATTGAAAGCATAGGCAATAGCAGACAAATGTTCATCCCAATCATTTGGATTGTCAGTACAGTATTTGTTAAGGAAAGCTTTGATTGTCTTGCATGTTCTTTCATTTACATCATCTGACTGAGGATAAGACAACACAATTTGTTTCATTCCAAACAGTGCAAAGAGTTCTTCGTTTATCTTCAAAAGAAAAAAGAACACAATTACTGAAGGTCTCTCTCTTCTGTATCACAGTTCAAGTAAATTAACTCAGTAGTTTTTCATCCCTTTTGTTGATATGACGGTGACTGAGCAAAAGTCTTACATACAGATTCACACCAAACAGTCCAGGGTTGAGAGTGAGAGCTAAAAGGAATCAGTATGGCTTAGGAGACAGTAACTGATGGTTTCTAAACACATTTCTGCCACTAACTCAATTTGTCATTTCCTCCATATCACAGTCTCATGATTTCATTATCTCTGAGAGGATCAAAGTGTGAAAAGTTCTTCATAATCACTATAGGTAAGGGTATTTTTGACACTGGCCTATCTGCTATACTGGACAATATGGATGAACGAAATGCAGCATGTTGGAGTGCGAAAGCTTGTGCCAGTTCAACTGAGTGACAAAACCTGCACTATGACTGACAGGAAATCATTTTGCTTTGTTCTTTTCCAAAGAATAAAACCCTGGGAGACATTGTGTAACGTTACAGAAAATGGCAAACCAATTATTCACAATTGTATCTGCTAACTTTTTTCTTTTTTTTTTAATTAAAAGATTTACAGTCTTTTTCAAGAATGGTCTAAAATTCAAATTTAATACAGGGGAAAAATCTATTTTTTTCTTGAAAAAAAAGAAACCAGCCACATAAAGACTTACCTGATAAACAAGCTCCTTCCCTTGATCAATAGGCATTTTTTGAGGGGGCCCATATAAGAAAAACACATTTACAATTGCCTTAGCAATTTCAGCTGCTGAAGTGTCATGCAGCGGCAAGATAACAGCCCATCTTGTAAACAAATCTGTCATAATCACAACATACTTGTGGCTTCTGTTGGTAACATTAAAAGGTCCCATTAGGTCTATAGTGACTGCTGTCCACGGGTCTTCTGCTTTGATAGGGTGTGTTTTGGGTGCTGTGGTGGTTGCATTCTTTGCCACTTGGCAGTGCCGGCAAGCATACACCTAGCACAAACACCAGAGAAGATGCTATCAATAAAAAGCAATGGTAAAGGTTTAAGACAATCAGCAAGATCACAAATCTCAACTATTCCTCTCTAAGTTAGGTCAGACCAGGCCATGCAAAACAAATTCATTTCATGATTGTTCTTATCATTTTTTACCCTTAGATTTTTCAGCCCCAGCATAAAAACAAAACAAAACCAAACAACAGTGAAGGCCAGGAGAAGGACATGTACAGGAATTCACAGCTGAACTCTCCTCATCCTGAAAGCACTATGGTCTTTCAAGTCCATAGTATAAATTTTAATACCCATTACCATCTGTAAATACTAAAGGAAGTATGAAGCAGCTGGGATTGAAAGAAAGTCCCAATGATTCCCCTTTTGGTTCTATTGTGTATACTGTGGCTGAAAAACACTGGCAGTGTACATAATCTTCCATGCATAACATAGATCAGCTTTATCTACAGGACAGAGCCTCTTTGTCCAAGTCCGAATTGAAAGCAAAAACTCATTTTCAGTTCATGTTACAGTTGGGCATGAATTCAAGTATTCAGGTGATGCCGCAGCCTGATAAGGAACAGTAATTTGGCCATACAGGACATTTACCCACAGTTTCCTCAAGCATCACATTCTGTCTGGGGATCATGTCCACGTATCTTTGGGTGAAGGAGGAGAAGAAACTTTCCCAAGCAGTGATTGGTTTAACTATTTCCTGAACACACCTAATTGTAAGGCAGAGGCACCATTTTCATATTCTTATTTGCCAGCAGCCACTCTGGCCAGATATCCTTGGGATGACACACTGCATCCTAACAAAGATATACAAGAGTCCTTGCAAAAGAAAACCCTCTCAAAGACCAGATGTGCCCTGCATACTTAAAGGCAGCATGGCTCCGCACCACTGCATAACATACAGCAATATGCAAGTCACATGGTCAGTAGTAAAAGAAAAAAAGAAAAACTATGCTTTGGCAAGCAGAGTGTATTGGGTTTGCATGGAAAGGTTTTGGTAGCCGGGGGGGGCTACAGGGGTGACTTCTGTGAGAAGCTGCTAGAAGCTTCCCCTATGTCTGACAGAGCCAATGCCAGCCAGCTCCAAGACAGACCCACTGCTGGCCAAGGCCAAGCCACTCAGCAACAGTGGTAGCACCTCTGTGATAACATATTTAAGAAAGGGAAAAAACAACTGCGCAATGGCAGCCGGAGAAGAGAGGAGGGAGAACACCTGAGAAAAACAACTTTGCAGACTCCAACGTCAGTGAAGAAGGAGGGGGAGGAGGTCCTCCAGGCACTGGAGCAGAGATTCCCTTGCAGCCCGTGGTGAAGACCATGGTGAGGCAGGCTGTCCTGCTGCAGTCCATGGAGTTCATGGTGGAGCAGATATCCACCTGCAGCCCATGGAGGACCCCACACTAGAGCAGGTGGATACCTGAAGGAGGCTGTGACCCCATGGGAAGGCCACGCTTGAGGAGGCTCCTCACAGGACCTGTGGACAGGAGACCACACTGGACAGGTTTTCTGGAAGGACCTGTGACCCTGGGGGGGACCTAGGCTGGAGCAGTCTGTTCCTGAAGGACTGCACCCCGTGGAAAGGACTCACGCTGGAGCAGTTCGTGAAGAACTGCAGCCCATGGGAAGGGCCCACTTTGGAGAAGTTCATGGAGAACTGTCTCCCATGGGAGGGACCCTACGCTGGAGCAGGGGAAAAGTGTGAGAAGGAAGGAGCAGCAGAAACAACATGTGATGAGCAGACTGCAACGCCCATTCCCCATCCCCCCGTGCCACTCAGGGGGAGGAGGTAGAGAGAACTGGGAGTGAAGTTGAGCCCGAGAAGAAGGGAAGGGTGGGGGGAAGGTGTTTCGTTAAGATTTGGTTTTATTTCTCATTATTCTACTGTGATTTTGATTGGTAATAAATTAAACTAATTTCCCCAAGTCAAGTCTGTTTTGCCCGTGACAGTAACAGTGAGTGATCTCCCTGTCCTTATCTTGACCCATGAGCCTTTTGTTCTATTTTCTCCCCCATGTCCAGCTGAGGACAGGGAGTGATAGAGCAGCTTTGGTGTGTACCTGGCAACAAGCCAGGGTCAACCCACCACAAAGACCAGTTAAAGTTTATTTGTAAGCTTACGTTTCCTCATCATGAAGCACTATGGATGCTTGCTGTATCAGAGTAATATGATTCCAATATGTTTGTAACAAAGACTGCATTAAAAAATCCTGTAGCTATGAGACCATACCCACTGCTTGACGTCATTTGTTACAGACGTCCAGTAGTAATTAGATTCCACTAAAGTCAGTGTCCTTGATATGCCATGATGAGTGCCAGCAGCATTTTCGTGGCATTTCTCAAGCACCTTTTTCTTCTCTTCATCTGAAACAATTACCAGGCGCATTTGTTTTCTGTCTTTTCCAACATAGAACAATTTATTTTCTGAAAGAAGAAAAGTACCAGCAAATTATATGCAAGTGCTTTGTCTTTTGTTTAGTTTACTAAACTACTGGACATGATTCAGTACAGAATGTATTAAATCAACTTCAATTCAGTTCTGTGTAAATGCAGCTTTTTGTTTACAAATACTTTAATTGTTTCCTCCAGAGAGCCTATTGTTCACCTAAGTTTATTAATCTGGACATAAGGCATTACAAGGGCAAGTCAGAATGCAAACAATGTTCCTACAGGAAGTCTGACTGAAACACAACCAAATGCTGGGGGTGGGAAGGGGAGGTACAATGTTAGAAGACTTATTGTCTGCCTGCCAGCAACCTGACTTCCGCAGCTGCGATTCACAGCTTTAACTCCTCCCTGCCTTCTCTCTACATAGACTTGGCAGGTTTAATGGAACTGAGAGAGCACAGCAGACTACAAAGGCTCATATACCTCCTCAGAGGGATGCAATAAAGCTGTGAAGGGCCAGGAGGCTCTAAGGTGGCAGATGGCAAAGCCATCCTGTACTTCTGCCCAGCCACACACAGCATCCTCCAGACCAGACTGAGCATTCCTTATCTACATCTCTAGATTTGGATTTCCCTTTCTGTAGTCCTTTGAATTACGGATTGCAATGGCTACCTATTTCCCCAGTATCTAGAAGAAGGTTTGGCTTTTAGAGAGATATATAAATCCCTCCTTGAAAGGACTAAAGCAGACTGAGTTTCTGTAAACATCTGGTTATATATTAACAAGGGTTAAGCAGAGTGTTTCACAGGGAATGTATATCAAAATCACAGTATGCTGCAGAGCAAGATCCCACTTTCATTTTTTTTGTATCAGCAAACCTTCACCTAAAAGAATCTATTTTCAAGAGTAGTTCGAGAGAATACTTTTACCTTTGAAAACAAATTTTTTGGCTGCTCTCCTGATTCCACTTCTTTCACTTGATAATGTTGTGGGATGATACTCTCCTGTTCGCTTGTAGTATGCAATCTGCTTCAGGTGGAGCCCACCATTTTTTCCACTACGGACCATTGCTAATCTGAACAAAATGCACAGTATTTGTTAGATGAAGCAACTGTCAGAGGAGCACATCTTCAGTTTTTACTGGTTTCTTTGTAGTTCAGAGGTATCCTAATAATGTAGCATCTGAGGAGATGTTACACATTCCACTGCACTGCTCTCAATATCCCCATGCTATCAACTTAAGCAATAAGGAACACTGCTTGACACATTACTTTTGTTCTATGCAAAGCTGTTTTTGTCAACCTTTAAATTTTCAAACAATGGGGACTTCCACTATATTCATTGGATGGGGGCAGGAATAACACCAGAGAGAAAGCAATTGCTCTTCTCATTCTTAAACATTCGGATAGCTCTCAAATGCAGGTGTGCTGGAGATTAGATGTGTCCAAAGAGCCACCCTAATTGGAAAAAAAAAAAACATAGACAAATAGGAAAAACAACTCCCCAGATGAAATTTCTGTCAGTTTCTATTTTGTTCCTTAATTCATCTGACAATTAGATTCTGAAGTCTCAAACCAGACTCCGCATGCAAGGTAACAATTCATTCCCTGACATGGGCTGACTTCCCTGATCACATTAATAAACTAAAATGTCATTTGTAAAATGCGTCATTGTTACAGGAAAAGCTTGAGTCTAGCAATAGCAGCATCAAAATCATTACCAATTAATGACAAGCAGAAACATTCATGCAGGCTCTATGTGATTTAAATTATTTTTTTTTCCAAATGTGCTCCAGCAGCAATGAAGATGTAGATGGAATGGCAGTTTGATCCTACTCCAGTTGATGTCTTCAAAAGCAGAATCAGGCTTGGGGCCTGCCATGTCGTAATTTCTTAATGAATGCTAGTTGTCCACAGCATTAAGCAAATTTCTTCCTTATCCTGCCAGTGTCCCAAGACTAGACAATGTGACAACACATAGCCTGCTAAAAAGAGTAATCAGTTTGTCTGCCATATCTGCTAAGTGGCAAGCAATTATGGGTAAGTGACAGTATCCTGTCACTCTGGAATCCATGTTCTCATTACATGTTGATGCTAGTTGAAAGCCAAATGTGTAAGTCAGGATGTTAATTTTTCAGTTTAGATTCTCACCTACCTTTACTATACTGGGGGTGGGAAGGAGGTAAAGAGCTCTAAAGAGTGATTATGCCTACTTTTGTTTATTCCGTTTCTCCCAGTAAATAAAATGCTGTATGTTATTTACAGAATAGCAATATAATATTCTACATGTACAGCTGGGCTAAACATTGCTGTGTCACGGGAACTTCACATTCAAACAGTGACAAGACCTTTGCCCCACTGAACACTTCGTTTTGCACAACCTAGACCTGGCTTTCAAAAACAGCTAAGTCTCTTGTCATACAAACATTAGTGTTTTAAAGTAAAATTCTCATACCTGAGAACACTAGCACACATAAGCTCTTTACCACTACAAGCCTGTCTATGAGGAAAGAGGGTGTGTCAGAACAGGAAAGGAGCAGAGCCAGAACAGACTACTGTTGCTAATGATCTTTGCTGGCACAACAGTTTCTTGTAAATTTACATCTGATAGCACAAGCCAAAGCAACCCACTGAGTTGATAAGTTAGATAACTAACAGCAAAAAGGAAGGTGAGGCTACCATGATAAAATCTGTTTCTGTTGTTTTAAAGAAATCAATTAAGAAGCATTTCTGACAGTAAAACACTACTGGTGAAGAGCAATTAAAATATCCTATCTGCCAAGGGCATGAATTCAAGCTTCGTTCAGGGCTCTCCTGAAGGTCAGTCCTGCAGTTACCCAAGCATAGCTGGAAGTCAAAACTAGCCAGGTATGATTTATCACCTAACCACTGGTATGATGAACCATTTTGGCTTGACACCAACTCTCTCATATATGGCAAGAAAAGGTGCTCCAGAAGAATCTTTATTCTTCTAGTAACTTTTGCTTGTGAAACTCTTGCCTGAAACAGTGAATATTCTCCATGTAGTACATGGTTATTGATTCTAACAAAACAAAGTTGCGCAGCAGCAAGATACACCTGAGCAGGACCACAGCTTATACTTCAGCTAAACAGAAATTCTATCCTCATTCCTGCAATGGCAGTTTCTACTATAAAAGTTTGGAATAGTGTACATAAACCAATGAAGAAAGAATGCATTATGTAGTAGCCATATATATTTAATATATTTAGTAGGATCCTGACCCAGCAAACTGTTAAGTGCTTCAATAGTCTGCTGGATTACTGCTTAAGAGGACAACATTAAATAAGCTTCCTTCCTGGATATTTAGTTTCCTATGTCCCTAGTAGTCTTCTTCCCCAATACCTAATTTACTTTGTTTGGCCTAATCATAAAAAAAACCAAACTGAAAATAACAAATTATACAGTCTTCTGGTTTTGTTATTTAGAATAAACCATATTACTTCAGATAGTATATTAATTATCTCTAGCAATACTCACAATGTATCTGGTGGTCTGTAAAGATCAAACACTTTTACAATCAGTAATCGATTCTTAATACCTTTGAAGCTGGAAAAGAATATACTGCTTTACAGTCAATGAAAGTATTTCAGAAACAAGAATGAAACTTCCATATAACCAGGGCTCTTTCTGCTTTACTGTCTTAGTCAAAACAGTCATACCTGGTAACACTTAACTATTTTGCTTTTTAATGCCCATTTTTTCCCCACACACAATCACTATCCTAACTTCAAAGCTGTTTTTTCAGTCCAGCTTTCAAGTACTTTCCCTGCCTCAATCTGCAACTCCTACCAGAAACAGGAATTCCACATGGAGCCTTGAATACATCTTTTCTAACCAAAGTGCTTCCAGGAACCTGTAAATAAGACAGACACAGTCACCTACATCTCTCCCCGGCTTTTGCAGGCCTGAGCCATTTTTGACAGAAACCCCTGCCATTTCAGAACACCCTCATTTCTTAGGTATCTCCACCTTCAAGCTTGACAGCACCTAACAGGCCATTGGCACCATTAGACCACATGCAGGCCTCCGTCAGGATGGAAGCTGCGCTGCAGATGACAGTAGTATCGCCTCAGAAGCGCAGGCAAGTAAATTAAAGCACTGCCCTAACCCCTCACCACCACCTCACAAATACCGCCTTATAAGTTACTGTGACTGCCATACAATGACAAGAGAGGCGAGCAGGCATGGCCCCTACAGGACAGGAAGAGGGCCAGGACAGGGCCAGTAGAGCCGAGAGGGTAGGTAGGCTAAGCCGAGGGCTTATCGCCCTTGGTAACGCCAGCCGTACCTCCCAGAAGCGTTTCCTCCAGGGAGAGAGCCCTGCCCGCCCTCAGCATCCTCCGGTGCGGCGACGCCACAACATCAAGACCGCGCCCAAGCCCCATGCCCGCCCGCCGCCAAGACTACGGCCCCCAGCATGCAACGCGCCGGACTGGAGCGGGCGACCGCAACGCCCCTGCTCCCGCAGGGCACGCTGGGAGCCGTAGTCCCGAGTAGGCCGTACCCGGCAGGCAGGTCAGCGCGGCAAGCCTCACGCATGCGCGAAGCGACGTCTACGAGATCTTTTTCCTTCCCCCCCACCCCACCGTCGATCCCCACCCCCTCCTCTCGGATCCGCGGTGAGGTCGTTGGCAGGTCGGGAGCCGCGGAGCCCCTGGGCACGCACCTGCTTCAGCAGAGGTATCAGCGCGACCTGTCCCAGGGGCCGCAGCCCACTAACTTGCCCTTTTCCTGACCGGCTAACCACAATGACGGCCCTTGCGCCCCGAGACTTATGTGGCGCCCCCGGAAGTGGCGGGGGGGGGGCGGGCCGCCGCGGGGGGGGGGCGGGGCTGCCCGCGCAGTGGCAGGCGGCGGCGGCGCCTCCTCAATGGGACGCGGGGGCGCAGGCGGCGCCACGCGCGGCGGCGCCACGCGCAGGTGAGGTGGTTTCTCCTCGGTGCCGCTCGGGGCCCCCTCCTTCCCCTCCGCCATCCCCCTGCCGGCCCGGGGGATGCGGAGGATGCCGGCTGGATCCACCCCGTCGGCAGCGCCCCCCTTTTAGACGGGGGGCAGCGGATCGCGTCGGGGCGGGTCGCCCTTTCGGGCTGCGGCCTGGGGACCGGCGGCAGTTGCCGCCGTCCCGCGCTCCCGGCGCTCCCGCCCCGTCCCGCAGGAGAAGCCGGCGCCCGTTCCCGCGCTGGTGCGGCCGCTCCCCTGGTAGCTGGCGGAGGGGCGACGTCCGGGGCCAGCGGCGCCGCAGGCTGTCGCCGGGGCTTCCCCGGGCGGCGTCGGCGGCGCGGCGGGGATGGGCGCGGCGGATCGGCCGCGGCGGAAGGGCGGCAGCCGCGGAGCCTGCGGCGGCTCTGGCCGTCTCTGCAGCGAGCGGGAGGTCCCATGCGAAGCGGAGTCATCCCAGCGGGCAGCGCACTCCTGCGGTGGGAGTCGTTCGGCCGGATCCCGTCCCCGTCCCTAACGACTGGACGGGCAAAGCCCTTCTAGTCCTCTTTGTCTTTCGCGCAGACCTAGAACGTGCTGTTCAGTAAGCGGCAGTCATCACTGAAAGACGGTGGGCATGGCCGATAAGCACATCTAGCTTTTTGCCTCATTTTGTGGTTTTTTCTGTTCTCGGAAACAGTTTTACTGAAATCGCGGTGATGGGAGTTTGCAGCGTGCTGTGCTGTCAGAAAGGCAGGTGAAGCCTTTTAGTACAAAGTACTGAAGTACATGGGGTGAAAGGCAGTGTTCCTAAACGGGGGGGCGGGGGGGGGGGGGTCGTGATATGACATCCCTTAAACCACTGGATTTGGGACACTCTGTTAACATCCCAGAAACTGATGATAAACTCGCTGTAATATTACATGGGGCAAGGGAGATTGCTGTATACATTGTAACCAAGCTGGGAAAGAGAAGCAGCAGCGATCGCAGAGCTGAGAATCAGTCACACGTAGTAACCAGAAAATAACCTGTCGGGAGCTGAGGTGGGAGAGATGTGTAGATAGTGTCCTGTGTAATGTTCTAGTGGTGTTTTCCTGAACCTGGGGACTTTACTGACTATTGGTAAGCTTTGAATACACTGGGACTTTACTGAGCATTGGTAAACTTTGAATACACTGGGGTTTTGGCACTTTTATTGTTGCCCTGTAGTAGTTGATTTTGTAGTTAGCCACTGTCCTCACGCAAGCAGGAAGACTGGGGGAGGTCAGTATCACAACCACAGTTAAATAAGCGGTTTCGTTTCTCATCCAAACCACTTGTATCTTGTGCCCTAAGCTGAAAAGCTACTCTTTGTAGTTGTTTGTTACAGTATTTCTGCATTATGTTGCATCGTTCTTTCTATGTGTTGTTTCCCTTCATCAATTTAAGCTGCTCTGTTTCCATCTTTTCTGCATCCCTTCTGCATCATTTTTCTATTCTAGTAGCAAGCCAAACTTTTTTTTTTTTTTTTGCCTGGGGTATCAAAACTCCCATACAATCTTCCTTTGTTTTGGTGAAAACCTGCATGATTGTAAATGATGAGAGACAGTTAAACCTATCACTTTCAACAAGTTTTGATTCAACCAATAACAAAACTATTCTTGCTATTTAGAACTATTTTTGGCGTAAGGATTTGA
Organism: Gavia stellata; assembly: GCF_030936135.1. NCBI lineage: Eukaryota > Metazoa > Chordata > Aves > Gaviiformes > Gaviidae > Gavia > Gavia stellata. The sequence goes on from NC_082637.1 coordinate 61,719,968, forward strand.
CTGATGTAATATACCTCTTTTATGGTTCAATATACCTTTTTTATGGTTCAATATGTGAGAAATATGGATTTTTATACTGGTTGGCTTGTCTTGGTTGTCTGATTCTTTCTGTGGAAGAGAGTTTCATCCTTCCGGCAGTTGTGGTTAGAACAGATCAGGCCTCCAGAGGCTAAGCCTAATGAACTTTGGTACAGAATTTTTTGCGAAAACTTTATCATCTTTGCAAAAACTTTGTCATCTCTACAAAGCTGAAGTAACACAATCTTTGTAAGAATATGGAGAAGCTGTTGGCATCTTTGAGTCGGATCTCTAAAAGTTGGGAAGCCAGCCTTTCTTGAAACATTCAGCTTTCCACAAATAGAAAAGTCTTCATGTGATGTGTTTGACAAGGTTTGATTTAGAAAGGAGCTTGGAGGTTAATGAATGTGAAGGTTATCTGTTCTGTGGCTGTGCAGGAGACACTTGTAATGCATGCCAGATGTCAGATTGTAGTAGTGTTTGCTAGTTTAAAAAAATACTGCCTTTCTATCTTGAAGAGAAGACAGTGATATGTACCAGACAGGTTTTTCTAGGCTTCTAAGGCTGTTCTGACACTTCTGTTGAAGGATGGTAATGGTTCATTTTTCAGTTTATGCACTGTGACTGCTAAAGAGATGAAAGATGCTCTGTGATAGTGCAGTGTTCGGGACGGAAACTCAGAGTTTTAGCAGATGTCATTACATGTGCTGAAAAGTCACATTTCTGCTGGTGAGATATTGGGGAAAAGTAAGTTCTGCGAGCAAAGAATTTGGTAAGGGAAAGATTAAGATACTTGCATTGAAAAGTTATTATATTTAAGTTTGGTCATTCTAAATGATTGAAAATACTTTGCTTAACTAACTGTCTAATTACTGGGAAAGAAAGCAAACCTGGGGAAATCAGCCACGTAATTACTGTTTGAAAACTGTAACAGTTGTGCTTTAAGACTAGAAATCTCATTCATCAACAGTGCAAAGCTGGCTTCTTAACAGAATCCTGGTTCATACGGCACGGTACAACTCTTTAGGTTTTTAGTCCCCTGGGCTAAGCTACTGTAATATGGAGGGTCAGATTGAAATCCTACTTCAGGCACAAACATTTAGGTGTCACAGTTCTTGGAAAACCATTCAGGTCCCCGGGAGATTTAGGCAGCTAGTTGGCTAGCCTAGCTATATAGCATTTCAAGAAACGTAAGTGCCCCTGTAACACTGACAAGAGTTGTTTCCAGTAGGAAATGCCAGTAAGGTGGGTATTTCTGGATTCCTGTTGCTTGAGAGTGTAGATGTCTTACTGGTAAGATTTTGCACATTAGGTACCTGCCTTCTGCTTGGTATCCAGAGCAGTGAGCCCTCTCCTGTAAAAGAAACCCAGTGGCCACCATTAAAGAAAACTGGTGGTGTATGGGGAAAGTGAGATTGGATTATGGTAGGCTAATGGTTAGAACAGCTGAATGGAACAGGACAAATATTGTTTCTGTTCCCTTCTGTCTCAGTGGTTTCAAGTCCCTGTTTTCTGTTTATCAGAAAAATGTCCTAACCACCAAGCTGAAAAAATTGTGGGTAAAAGCACCTGTACATATACTTTACTCCTGAAGATGGAGCGCAGATAACAGTGCAATAGTTTTTTGCCCAGGAAACACATGTGGAGCACAGTGGTGCGTTGACCTTGGCTGGCTATCAGTTGCCTACCAAGCCACTCTATGAGTCCTCTTCCATAAACAGGGCAGTGGGAGAAAATACGACAAAAAGCTCATTGGTTGAGATAAGGACAAGGAGATCACTCACCCCAACCACCATCGTGGGCAAAACAGACTCGATTTCAGGAAATTAATTTAATTTATTGCCAGTTGAACAGAGTAGGATGATGAGAAATAAGAAAAACATCTACAAACACCTTTCCCCCACCCCTCCTTTCTTCCCAGGCTCAACTTCACTTCCAACTCTTCTACCTCATCCCCACAAGCAGTGCCAGGGAATGGCAAATGGGTACCGTGGTCAGTTCATAATGCTTTCTGTCTGCCGCTGTTTCCTCCTCATGCTCTCCCCCTGCTCCAGCGTGGGGTCCCTCTCACGGGAGACAGCCCTTTCTGAACTGCTCGAAACGTTGGTCCTTCCCACAGGCTGCAGTTCTTAGGATAGGATAGGATAGAATATTTCAGTTGGAAGGGACCTACAATGACCATCTGGTCCAACTGCCTGACCACTTCAGGGCTGACCAAAAGTTAAAGCGTATTACTAAGGGCATTGTCCAAATGCCTCTTAAACACTGCCAGGCATGGGGCATCGACCACCTCTCTAGGAAGCCTGTTCCAGTGTTTGACCACCCTCTTGGTAAAGAAATGCTTCCTAATGTCAAGTCTGAACCTCCCCTGGCACAGCTTTGAACCATTCTTATGTGTCCTGTCACTGGATACCAGGGAGAAGAGAGACCAGCACCTCCTTCTCCGCTACCCAGGTCACAAGAATGGGAATCTTGCGTGATACCATTACAATCAGTTCTTCACAAACTGCTCCAGCATGGGTCCTTTCCATGGGGTGCAGTCTTTCAGTAACAGACTACTCCAGCTTTGGTCCCCCATGGGGTCACAGGTCCTGCCAGAAAACCTGCTCCTGCATGGGGTCCTCACCACAGGCCGCAGCTCCTGCCAGAAGCTCCAGTGCGGGCTCTTCGCGGGCTGCAGCTTCCTTCAGGGCACATCCACCTGCTCTGGTGTGGGGTCTTCCACGGGCTGCAGGTGGGTATGTGCTCCACCGTGGACCTCCATGGGCTGCAGGGGGACAGTCTGCCTCACCATGGTCTGCACCACGGGCTGCAGGGGAACTTCTGCTCTGGCACCTGGAGCATCTCCTCCCCCTCCTTCTTCCCTGACCTGGGTGTCTGCAAAGTTGTTTCTCTCACAATTTTTCATTCCTCTCTTCCAGCTGCTGTGCAGTGTTTTTTACTGTTTCTTAAATATGTTATCGCAGAGGCACTGCCACCGTCACTGATGGGCTCAGCTTTGGGCAGCAGCATGTCTGTCTTGGAGCCGGCTGAAACTGGCTCTGTCCAACATGGGGGCAGCTTCTGGTGTCTTCTCACAGAAGCCACCCCTGCAGCCCCCATGCTACCAAAGCCTTGCCATGTAAAACCAATACAAGCGCTTACCTAGCAAGGAAGACTCACAGCTCCTCTTTGTTCTTCAGAATGTTTCTTCAGGTCTCAGTAGAGCGAAACTGAAAGGTGAATAGTCTGTTTTGGAATGAGAGCTGCTATAATTTTTCTGGTGGATTAATGCATAAAGTACTACATAGTAAGGCTTTGGGAACACTGTACAAAATATTTGCAGTGTTCCTGCAAGCAGAAACAACTTAGCATGTTCACAGTTGTCTTTTAGCATAGAGAAGGGCGACGAAGCTGGTGAGGGGTCTGGAGCACAAGTCTTACGAGGAGCAGCTGAGGGAACTGGGGTTGTTTAGCCTGGGGGAGAGGAGGCTGAGGGGAGACCTTATCGCTCTCTACAGTTACCTGGAAGGGGGTTGCAGAGAGGTGGGTGTTGGCCTCTTCTCCCAAGTGACTAGCGACAGGACAAGAGGAAATGGTCTCAAGTTGCGCCAGGGGAGGTTCAGGCTGGATATTAGCAAAAATTTCTTTCCTGAGAGAGTGGTGAAGCATTGGAACAGGCTGCCCAGGGAAGTGGTGGAGTCACCATCCCTGGAGGTGTTCAAGGAACGTGTGGACGTGGCATTGTGGGACATGGTGTAGTGGGCATGGTGGTGTTGGGTTGATGGTTGGACTTGATGATCTTACAGGTCTTTTCCAACCTTAATGATTCTGTGATTCTGTGATTATGGCTCTTCATCTGACAGTCTGAGAGCTGTGCTTGGCTTATAGACACAACCAGGTGGCTGGCTAAAAGCAACAAATAAAGGCTACTCTTCATCTTCTCTTTTGGGAAATTCTTGTCATGCCATCACTTCCTAACAGATTTTGGAGACTGCCCTACCCCATTGCCTGTATTGGAGGAGACTGGGACAGCAAGGGAGAGCTAGTAGTGGTGACACATTGGACTGGGACAAAAAGGTGGCAGGGTTCTTGGTGTGGGGAGAGGAAGGTAGTAAAGGTGTAGCTGTCCCTGTGCTGGAGTGCAGTGCAGCAAGTCATCGTGGAGTCCTGGGACAGTGGGAGGAGGGTGAGTGGGTTGCAGCCTCCTGGTTGGAGTGGATGAAGTCAGTTGCTTTTGAATGGAGCAGAGGGAGAGAGAAGTGTTATGTGGATGCCTCCCACTTTCTGTCCATGCCACACTGACTGCCAGTGGAGAGGGGAATGTGCAGTGGTCTGCCCTGCCTTCTTTTGATGCTTTGCAGATTACCTATCTTGATTTAGAGGGGGAGAGCAGTCTAAATCTTGCATCTAGTTTCCTGTGAAAATACTTACAGAATGAAAAAGAAACTTTGAAAAAGCTTGTATTAATGTGTAGGTTACTTATGATGGGGGAAGATGCCAGCGTATTGTGAAATCTAGAGCTCGATGTTGGTTTAATGCAAGATTGTAGCAGGTGACTTGATTCCTGTAACGCTGTGTAGTGCAGCCTTCATAATTGCATCTTTTTCCTTTGCTACATTTTTAGCCTATTTCTTGTATGTTCTGTTGTACACCAGCACAATTTCTTGCCTCGTGTTACTGAGCAGAGCTGAGTTACAGAAGATGGTGATAAACTACTTAAGGCTGTTGTTGAAGTTTGTATTTGATGAGGAGAGCTAAAGGCTTTCCTCAGTTTCATGTTTCTTAATCCGTCTGTTATACCACTGGACCTTGTAAATTCCAGTAATTATTGGAAACCTTTATATCACTTTGTATTTTCTGTCATTATTGACTCATTTGGTTTGGTTTGTTGGGGTTTTTTTTTAGCTTGTGTGATATTCTTTGTGGTTGAGGGATATTGGGATAGAGCAGCTCTACATCCTTTTTTAGATTTAGTCCATCTCAGTAATGGGCTGACAGCTACTACTCACCACCTCACAGGATGTGTGGTAGAACAGAACAACATCTGTGTGTAAATATTAATGTTTTGTATTACCAACTACGTGACACAGTAGATATTGAATATTTAAGTAAATTGGAGACGATACGTATCTTTTGCTGCGTAAGGCACAGCAATAAACAAGTTGTGTGGTTTGCTCACAGTACTGTTTTCAGCAGCTTCTGTGTCTTGACATCTTTTCCCTCTTCTTCTCCCTTCTGCCTGTCCTGTCTCCTTTCTCTTGCTGGTCATCCGTCATAGCAGAAATGCTATTCTTGAGCATGGGCTTTGTTAGTAGTTCTACAGTCTCACGCTTAAATCTGAAGTATTATCAAGTTTCTTTGTATCATCTGTAGAAAATCGTTACACATCCTCGCAGAGCACTTGGGATCGCAGTTGCTGCTGTTGGCTCTCTCAGAGTTCAGAGTCCGCTGGTTCTTTCTTCTTCCTGTCTCCCCTCTGCTTCCCCCTTGCCCCCTCCCCATACTTTTTGCCATCAACCCAACAAACTGGCTGTCTTTGGTGGTTTGTTACACCATAAGTCATATTGCAGAATTGGAATTTTAAAACAGTTAAAATGCCTCAGCCGGACTGAGGCAAACATTTTTGCTGTTAAATGTACTGCTATTAAAATGTTAGGTATAGTGATTCTAGCAGGAAGATGTTGAAAGCTTTTTGTCATCTCAGTGAGACTACCTGAAAAATTGCTATTGAAATCATTCGGATTTTAACTACTTAATTTGAATTGGAGGAAGCTGTTAATGGACGCAGATTGAATATGCTTATTCAGACTTTAAAAGGAGCAATACAGGGAGGGGGTGCAGGGGAGTGGGCTGTTTTGTTATTGTTAAGTATATATATGTACAGAATCATTTAACAGGTGAACACCACTTACACTTCTTGTACAGTTACCTGTTTGTTAAATTCCACAATCTAAATGTCACAATGTGCTTTGTAGTTGTTTTGTTATAATGGCATTTCCAAAAGCTGTTTTCCTGAGTGGTTTGTGATTTAGAAATGTTTTATAACTATTTAATGTACAATTAAATACATTGTTAGGTTTTTTCTTGACATGACAGATGAGAAGCATTTGTAGTCTAGTTTTGTTCCATTAGTTGCCATTAGAGTGCAGCAGAGGCAGAGTATATTTGTTCTTCTGATAGCTGTAGTGACACAAAAGAAAACCTGGTGAAATGCTTCTTTTTATACAGGAGTTGTATATGTTTTTATTAGTATTTGTAACATAGCTGTTAAAATTTTAAGCCTCCTTAACACGACTGTTCAGACCCCTGCTTCTATGTTGAGCTGATTTGTTGCTGACAGTTACTGGAATGCTAATCTTTATGGTCTAAGTAAATATGGGAAATACCAGGGCTGGATTCCTGAGTTGCTGAAACACGTGGAACGGGGACCGCAAAACTATTTGTGGGAAGAGCTGTTAACACTTAGTGACGACTACGTTTTGGCATATTCTTTTAGAATATACTTGTGGAATTCTTTTAGAATATACTTGTGGAAGTGGAGAAATGTTCTGTTAGGAAAAAAGTCTGTAGTGGGTTGCTGGAGTGAACGCTGGACTTGGAGTGCTTAGTAGGCAGCAAAATCTGTGATTCAAATACAGCCCTATTTGTATGTTAATGTTAAGTTTGTCTATGTGTCATTTTATGTATTTAGAATGTTACTTTGTATACCTTCCACTAGTAAGTGATGATAATAATAGCAGTTAAACTTAAGGATTTTTACTTCTCCTTTGCAGTGCACTATTTCACTGCCGTCTAACTTATTAGGGAAAAACTGAGATGAGTTTATTTTAAGAGGAGAATGTAACACGAGCAGATTTACTGTTTTCTTTAAACATTTCTTTTTTTCTTTCTTTTTTTTATTTTTTTTGGCCACGATGTATCGTGGGGTGGTCATGAATAGGAAGTTTTAGGACAGGTGGAATGAACAGGCCATACATTTGTTTGGAAGTCCTTTTAAGAAACAACGCTGTTTGTTAAATAGTGTTTTTCAAAATTAGCAGAGATTTTTTTTTATCTGTAAGCTGTAAAACAAGCCTTGTGTAACAGCTGAGGTTTGAAGGGAGCATAGTCTAATTAAGTTTACCTGGAAAGGTCATTGCACGGTAGGACGCTGTTGCCTGGATATTCTTGATTTCTCTTTGGAAATGGGTCAGTGTATATTGCAACATGAAGCTTTGGGTTTTGACTTGCTTACATTGCAGTCCTCCATGGTTGAGGCATGCGTGTAATCTTCTGATGTTCACTGTCTGGTGAGGCTTGTGCTCATGCACCAAGTAAGAGAGGGTCTAACATAGAGCGTCTCTGCCCCTTTATTGCTGCTGCTGCTTACTTATTAATACAGAAAAATGGTACTGGGAAGACTCTTCCCTCCTCCAGGGGCAGCAAGATGGAATTCTGCATAGGGCACTGTGTGTTAGAAGTTTCTCCCATCAGCACTGACAGTACTTTTGGAGCAGGAAGACAGCTCCATCGTCTTGCTCTGCCGTTTATTATTTCTCCTTGGTGTACAACGTGAGAACCACATTTTTGTCCAAGCACGGTCTTACTGCATTTTTGTCATCAAATAACTGTAAGTGTTCTGTAAGTGTGTAAGTTGTTCACTGTAGCTGCACTCAATTACTCTCATATTTCTCTTTCCATTTCTCTTTTCTTGGTCTCTTTTTATTTCACACACCACAAGAAAGAAGAGGTTCCTCAATTTTTATAGTAGCCAAAGCATTTGGAGGGAAAGAATTTATTTCCCATCTCTCAAAGCATTTATTCTAAAAAATAAATAATTTATTCATTATATTCTGACTCAAATTTATGCTAATGACAGTAGCTTACGACATCTGCTGTCTGGGAGATAAGCTGGTAACCATCAGCAGTCAGAATGCCAATTTATAGGCAATTCAGTGAGTCCATGCAGTAGTTTACAAGCCTGAAAACTGTCAGTGTCTTTTCCTCATCCTGTGTCTTTGGTCTTATTTTTACAAACTGTCTGAAAACTCTGGGTCCCAGTGACAATAGCATGGAGTGGCAATCTAGTAATTCATCCACCTTCAGACAGGTGAACAACATAATAAAACTTGCAGAAAACCTTGTTAGCTCTGAGCAGACTATGTGACTGTTCAAAGTCTGTTTTCCACAGGTCTACTTGCTACCAATAACACCAACACTCTCCAGATTCTTAAGTCAGGAAGGTAGAAAACCACTGAGTTTCTGATATGTTTGTTAGGGAATTAAGCTTGTCAGGTTATATCTTTGTGTCATTTATAGACAAATATGTTTTGCTTTCCCTTCAGTCTTTATGTGTATGGTTTCTACTTGCTTTGAGAAGTAATCACTTCGGGTTAGAGAGACTCGGATAGTGCCAGAGATCCTCATGAAATAGCTAGTCATTAATTGCACACAAACTTCACAACTTCTACTGCTCTTACAAAGTGCACTACGGGAATAAGTAGGGGTAAGAAAGCTTAAAAAAACCTCTTTTGATGACCTCCTGCTTATCTGCTTCAAGTGGTTGCTTTTCCTTCTTTATGAGAAAACCTTAGGTTTTAAAAAGCAGTTAAGACATTTGTTTCCAATTCACAGAATTTGGGTGGTGGGAGGGGAAGCTGGTGCAAGAGGAATTGTTAAACTTCATTTTCAGGCTTTAACAGTTTTTTGGGGTCTTTTTTGGTTTTAATACCATTTCAGAACTCTGTATTATTTGCCAGTATATGTTGGCCATGACCTCTGCCTTTCTGAAGCTTGCTAGAAATAGGATTTGGAAAGCTCACTTTCTTCACCCTTTCATAAACATGATTGATTTATCTCAATACCTAATTTCTAACTTGTGGGAGCAAGATTAATTAGGTGTTTGAAATTTCATTTTATTCTTGTTGCTTGAAGAACAAATGGTCGCAGTTTCATATTATAAGGGAAAGCAGTTTTTCATTAGCGGAATTGAAGGAGAGCAGATACATAACAAATATATTTAAGAAATGAATCTTTTTAATCCCCTGCTGTCACTCCAGGATCTGTTGTTCGGATCTCAGCTTTAGCTTCTGGATCTGAAATAGCTCTATTGTTTACTCACACTTAACCTATTGCTCTCTGACTTAGGACAGATTCTGTGTAACTTTTGCTCTGTTTACCACCCTCTTTCACAGGAAGCTGAATGGTCGATCACCATTGGGAATTTACTATTGCTTCACTTTGTTCATAGAACAGCCAAAGTCATTCTGACAGACATTTAAAGACAAACTCAGTTCTGCTGAGACATCATTGTTGAACAGCACTTAACGTAATGATCTGACTAATAAACAACCTAAAGCATTTGATCAGATGAGCTTCTAAACAAGTAACTGCTTATTAATTTTCTAAGTAGTAGTAATGGATTATAATTAATGGTATATAGCCATGCTCAACTTACAGCAAGAACAGTTACCTAGCTAAAACAACAGAAGACTGAGCTCTGAGTCTATATTTCTGTATACAAGTTATTTGGCCAAGATTTTATTTTCACATGACTAGTTAAAAGGGTACAATATGTGTTCACTTCACTAGTACATTAGTGCTTAGAAGTACTTTTGACAGAAGGCAGTACTAGTATATGTCTCTGTAAATATTAATTTTTCAAATTAATAAACTAAAGCAATTGTTTGTTGGAAATAAATAAGCAAACATCAGGCTGGCATATACATTCTGCTTTCACACTGAAAATTCACTCAGTTCTTGAAAGAACAGGTTTCTCTTTAAGAATAGTCCTAATGGAGGCTTTGTAGTTTTCATTAGCATTTTTGTCCGTTTGCCGTTGCCATTTGATCAGGAAACTTTTGGGGAAAAAACAGTTTATGAGAGGGATGGTGAGATAAATATCGCAAAGATTGGAGAAGATTTTTGTTGGTTTGTTTTTTGTATAAAAGATATACTTTGCACTTTACCCTTCTTAAGTCAGGAAAAAAATGCATTTGATAGTTTTTACTTCTGTGAGTTATATTTTTAAAACGTCTGCGTCAGTAGTTTGAAAATACTTGAAATTATTCCCCCTGCTCTAAACATACATGTAAAAGTGTAGACTGTGGGTAGTGTGCATGGTTTTATGTCTGATGCTTTCCTCAGGGGTGTGTAAATGTCTAAATGTTTTTTGTCAATGAGCAGGATTTATTTTTATGTGCCTTTATCAAGTGGGTTTTTTTCTTTTTGTTGTTTGTTTGTTTGGCTATTTCTTTTAGGTTAAAAAGTTGTTCTGTCATCTCAGAGAAGCAGTAGCCTATTGTGGGTTACTTGGAGCAGCAACTCAAACCAATAATGAGCAGATGATACCAGTTAAGCAGTGTCTGGCAGACAACGTCATTACAGTGGCAACACCGCACAAGCAACATCGAAGAGCAGGGGACTTTTGTGTTCCCGAGTCAGCGGGAAACATGCCCAGTATCTCAGCTGCCAAAGTGGCTTCAGCTTCCACATAGATCTCTATAGAACTTGTAACCATGTCTGTTAGCGCAACAGAGAATGATCCTCCTAGGTTCTTTGTGGGTGGAGAAGATGGAGAAGAATTACTGGATTCAGCCAGATCTACAGATTATGAACATTTCTATGACCATGGGGAAGAAGAGGAGGAAGAGTATGACTCTGTATGTACTGTAGGGGCATGTGTGTACTATTCTGTATGTTTTCTAGCATTAATTTACTTTGAAATGGCATTAGATGACAAAAGTCTAATACTGAAATGGTGTTCTGAATTGGGAAATTATTCATATTCAGATAATGATCTGTCAGTTATGTCTGGAAATGCAGCACACTTGAAAAGTAAGTATACCTTGAACTTTGAAGTAGATGTGCTTGACCTTAGGGCAGCTGAGATTGATGTGCCAGCTTTGCAGACTTGATTTGGATTCTGGGAATGAACTTGATGGCATAAGCCTTCATTTTATTTATTTGGATAATTAGTAGCAAAAAATGGAGAGTTTTTCTTTTGTGTGTGTTGTCAACGGCTGCAGAGTTAACTTTTGATTTTTCAGTTTGAAGAGATTCAACATTTCTTTTTTCGTCTTACTGTTGTTTTCATTGAGATCTGACATGTTTTCATTCTTCCTTGTCTTCGTGTATAGAAAGTGCGTGCTGAATCAATCTTAAGTTATACATTAATTTTCCTTGCAGAGTGTTCTGAATTGTATTTTAGCACTGTGCTTATCAATTTTTAGTTTGTTTAAGACAAACTTTATTTTATTATGCATAAGTCGTCATGTTATGTCATTTTTTTAGGTGTATTTTGCTGTTATTTTAGTCTGTAACAGTTCACGTTAGGGAATAGATTGGATTTTCACTGATTGCAAGCATGTCTAAAAACTTCAAATGCAAGGAAGCGTTAATAAAACACTTCACCATGATTAAAAGTAACTTGGAAATGCAGAGAAGTAGTGCAAAATTAGCAGCTCAGACAGCTCAATTCAGTCAGTGTATTTTAGCAAGGGAAGGTAATTGGCTGTGTTTTAAAAGAACAGTAAGGTGAAATAAAGGATGGCTCTGGGTTTTGTTTTTTTCTTTTTAAACAGAGGAGTAGGTTGGCTGTTGCACTTAGGAATGCCACTGGGGGAAAGAAATTTTTAAAGGCTTATAACATGAAAGAATATATAGAATATGCAGAAGAAAAGTGAAACCGTCTCTGCACAAAATAGCTCAGAAATCTATAATAGTATTTTCTGGTTTACTAGTTTTCATAATTCACTTGTAATATTATGTATGAATATGAGAAGCCTTGTGGCTACTAAGTAGATGTAGAAAAATTAAATAGTTTAAAAATGAATTGCTAGTTAATTTCAGAGTAAGCCGTAAGTATGATTTCATTGAGATTTGACATTTCTGACTTAGATTTTGATCCTGTGTATTTGTTCCTGATACAATACGTACAAAAAGTAGTGTATAGCTATTGAACAGTTTCATTTTTTGAGGCATTTTTCATAAGGATGCAGTGAAACTTACTGTCATGCTGCATTTTGTTACCTGATAGCAATTTACCTGATTGAAAAGTAAATTAAAGGTAGTATGTGAATTTTAACAGAAAATATCTGCTTTAGTATTGTGCTGCTAAAACCCTGTTGTGTTTTGAGAGAACTTAAAAATAATAATTGCTTTTTTTCCCGCCCTATTCAGCCACCAGAAAGACAAATCGCAGTTGGGATTTGTTCAATGGCTAAGAAATCTAAGTCCAAACCAATGAAAGAAATTCTTGAACGCCTCTCCATGTTTAAGTACATAACTGTGGTAATATTTGAAGAGGATGTTATTTTGAATGAACCAGTAGAAAATTGGCCTTTATGTGACTGTCTCATTTCTTTTCATTCTAAAGGTAAATCTTCTAATAGTACCATAAATATTTTTGACATCTGAATACTTCAACCAGTTTAAGGGTCTTTTTATTTTTTCTGTCTTGTAGTTTTATTGGATTTTCCTAGGAAACAATTAATTTGTCTTGTTTAATATAATACAGCTGACTTTTAACATACAAGCTTTTTAAATGATACTGTTTTCATTGCTTGAGAGAGCCCTGTCTGACTTGGTATTTAAAATAGCTATTCCATTGGTATATTTGTGGAGCCAGTGGAAATGGTGATCTAATACTTGGTCCAATAACTGTGAAGGCATACTACTTTCTCTATCGGAGTGTTGGGTCTCTGGCCCCCTTGTTCATGTATCTCTGCTAAAATCTAGGGTTTTTTTCTGGGCTGGGCAGTGAATCAAAGATGAGTAGGCTGAAGTTAAAAATCATATTTTCAGGCAGAGGCAATAAAAGCCTTAGTTCTGGCCTTATGGAAGTGGAGGGCATGTGGAGGGAGGAGGAGGGAATTGGAGACAGGACCACTACTTTTGGCAACCTATACTGAAATTAGGCTGCAGTTTCATGATCGTCTTAAGCTGATGTTATGTGTGTAGTCTATACTTGAAGGAGCAACCTCCCACTTCAGAGGTATCTCTGGTTGTACTCTAAAGCTTGAATATGAAGGTTCCAAACTATTTACCAGTGTTGTGTCTTGTAGTTTTAATTTATTTGCCTTAATAAATATTTTAGGATTTCCACTGGACAAAGCAGTTGCCTATGCAAAACTCAGGAATCCATTCATAATCAATGACTTGAATATGCAGTATCACATACAAGACAGGTAAGTAACACTAATTGCCTGTAAACAGCAAACTACTTTTAAGTCGGAGACTGTGAGGATCTGTTGGTATTGCATAGCAAGAGTTCCAGTGTATTGTACAGTGGAACTGAATAAAATTACAGCGAATGTTATGTTTTATTAATGTATGCATAGTTTCCTGGGATATGTCTTTAGGTGTGTTTTTTCTTTTGCTACTTTTATATTGATAAGTCTGAAGATTTGCCAAGGTAGAAATTTTGTGATAGATTTGGCTAAAGCTTAGCAAATAAAAAAGTTTAAACTCTGAAAATATGTATAGCATAGCTATGTATAGCAACTGTACCACCTCCTATAATTGTAGAATTCATGTGACTTACTAAAGGTCTTTCTTTCTGTTAAGTGGATACTTAACAGAAGTGGTTGGTATTTGAAGATCATGTGGTTATTAGTAGTGAGTTTTCTTTTGGGGCTGCAATTATGCATAGCAAATATTAACAAAACAATAGTGAGCAAAATACATAAACATTGGAACCCTCTGAACAGTGAGCAGACTTGCTATTTTGGATGCCCTCAGTTGCTGTCCTGTATAAACTTTTTCAACCCTTCATGTTAATCATCTCCTTTAACACGAGAATTATTCTATGTAAATTGCTGTTGTACTGCCAGCGTGGAGAAGACGGCACTGGCAGAGCAAATTACATTTTTATTGATATTGATGAGATCACTGCAAAGGTACAGCTGTGTCAGTGAACTTTAAAGCATTACATTAATAAGTAGAGTATTATATATGTAATCTTATCCTGTGTGATTTAAAAAAAAAAAAATGTATTTTTCTCTTCCCTTATTCATGTACTGTAAAATACAAATATTGGCAGGTTTTTCTGTCTTACTGTGCAACTTTTGTTCTTTTCTTCTAGGAGAGAAGTGTACAGTATTCTTAAAGCTGAAGGCATTTTACTTCCTCGCTATGCAGTTCTGAACCGTGATCCAAACAATCCCCAAGGTAAAAACTGGTGACTAAAACATCAACCATTGGCACTTCATTGTTTCTACTGGAGAACTGTACCTACATAGTGGAAAGCTAAATTTCACTTGCTAGACAATTAATTCATTGGTGCAGAGGTTGATTTCTCCTCCAGTATTTAAAGTATTGTTGTGGATTAACCCCTGCTGGCTGTGGGGGCAGTATGTGGTACAGAAAAGGCCTTGAGGCTGTGTGAGCACTGTTCAGCAACAGCTAAAACATCAAGACTGTTTTGGTCACAAATTCAAAACATAGCACCATACCAGCTGCTGTGAAGAAAATTAACTCCATCTCAGCCAAAGGCAGTACAAGTATGCATCTGAAAAGCATGATTCTGAAGCCTGGGGTCACAATCCTCTTACAGTCATCATAGAACAGCTAGAATATGAAGGCCTCCAACCTCAAGCTGAGATTCTAATATGTCACCAAAGAAAGCAACATTCATGATCTTACATTACGCACAATAATTAGTTATTTTACTTAGGAAAGCGATATTGACAGAAACAATTCAGGCTATTGAATACTTTCCCTTCTAAGTACAAGCAATGATGCAAGGGAAGTCTAGTCCATACAGATCTGCAGATTATATACTCTGAACATAAAGTGGAATTCATGTTTTCTGTATCTGAAAACAAATGAGACAGCTTTTTCTACTAAAACGAAAACTTACAGCAACAATAGGAGATTGCAATGACAGGTCAAGACACAAGAGTAAGAGATAAGAAAAAATAAAGAAAGTTGAAGTTTTGGTGTGGTGTAGGTCTTAAGAGGTAGGGAATTTTAGGTTAAAACGTCTGTGTAATCTAGGGGGAAAAGGACTCATTTATGCTACAAAAGTCAAGTAAAAGTCATGAAGCCAACCGGTAGTGAAGAGATTCCTGATCCCTGATTCCAGATGACCTAATCCTCTTCCAGGTGCGTCAGTCACACAGTATGAGACAGTTCTCAGCCTATTAAAAGTACTATTGCATCTGGAACCCACACCATGTTCACTGTCTATCTGCCATCCCCCTGGTATTTCAGAGAAAGGCACTGAAGAAAGAGACAAACAGCCCTACCCCCTGTCTTCAAAACATTTCCAAAAAAATACCACCCATGCAAGTTTATGCATCTGTAGGAGATGATTTCCTGTCTGACACTGAGGGAATCAACAGAAATCCTGAACATAGTATTAAAGTAACATAATACATGTATAGCAGACATGTTCAGCGCATGATCATCAAGTCTTTGTGCAGTCAGTAACAAATCAGTGAGACAAAAATGTAATGTAATCTTTTTATTTCAACCTACAAAATTACCCCAAATCTCTAATCATTTCATTCCGTGAATATATATTATTATATCTCTGTTGTTTGCACTGTTTCTTCAGAATGTAACTTGATTGAAGGAGAAGATCATGTGGAAGTGAATGGAGAAATTTTCCAAAAGCCTTTTGTAGAAAAGCCAGTTAGTGCTGAGGACCACAATGTTTATATTTATTATCCAACATCTGCTGGGGGTGGAAGCCAAAGGCTCTTTCGAAAGGTGAGGGTATTGTATTAAAGCTATTGAAAAGTTGTAGATGTCTAACAGAATTGCAGAGTAATTTTGTCATATCCGTGTGTTAGCTGGGACCTGTTTTGTCGTGTTCTGCTTGTGTAGGAGTAGTGGCAGATCAGAGAAATTAATTTCAGGACAACATGTAGATTGAATGAAGACCCTTGTTCCTTGTAGTAGATTGTCAGCCACTGGAGATTGTTACAAGTAAAAGAAACATACACTATCAGTGCACTTTTAGGATCTTATAAAAATCTTTTGGGAACAATCAAAACCTACTTGTTTCATTTGGTACAGGAAGTGTTTTCTCAATACAAGTGTGTTATTTTAAGGAGTTTTAAACTTTCTCAGACAGTAGCCTCTGAGTCTATTAATAGAAAAATATTCATTTCAGATTGGCAGCAGAAGCAGTGTTTATTCCCCTGAAAGCAGTGTGAGAAAAACAGGCTCCTATATTTATGAGGAATTCATGCCTACAGATGGCACTGATGTGAAGGTATGACAACTGCATGTTTTTATTTATATTTAGAACAATCAAATACTCTAAGAGCTTGTCAGTTTTAAAGATGAAAGTGTATCTTTGTGTCAAGGTTTGATTTTAATGAAGTTTTGATACAGTTCATAAGTAAAGAATGTAATTCTTATTCTAGCTAAACACAGTACTTGTAACGTAGAGCAGCTTTCCTTTTGTTGTTGGAATCAAGTGCTGGAGGCTTATCACCCAACACATTGTCTTTCTTTTTTGTGTTGTATTAGTGCCAAAACAGCATATAATTTCCTGTGTAAACAGATAGATGCTGCCTAGATATTTTGTCTGTAGTTTACAGAAAAAGATTGTAATTGAAAAAAGATTTTACCAACTATCTTAGTATTCTAATTAATAAAAAAAATTTACTTACTAAAATTATATGAAGTTGCAGAAAATAATGCATTGACCTTATCTGTAATTATTTTCACTCTTTTATTAATTTATTTTCTTAACAGATGTAAATATTCGGTATTGTAAAAGAGTGCTAAAATAGAGCAATAACAGAATAGATGTTAAGCCAGCCATGTATGGAGATTGCTTTCTTTCCCTTTGTGTTAGTTCTGGCTATTTTAAGCCCATCACAAAAGATGCAAAACAAATGTTTTACAATATACATGAGAGATCACCGTATTTAGACAAAAAGTGGAGGTTTAGAGAGTGTGAGATCTAATCCAATCTTAGGCCAAAGAGCCCTTTTATCAATTGCAGTCAACTTCTTCCACTTGGATACATGAGAGGAATGCTCGTTTTATGTTCTCAGACAAATTCCCCATTCTTTGAGTTGCTACATCTTCATGAGCTATACTCCTCAGATGGTTATACTGTGCAGCGCTTTGCAACAGGTTAATCTGAGTTTACAGACGTCTGTGTAAGAGCTTTACAAACTGTTTCTGAAAAGAGAAGTTTCTTGCAACCTGAAGAGATGACTTGAGGGGTGGGGACTATTTTGACCACTTGTTGTACTGTAGTCATCAACTAGCAGCTGTGGACTTTACCACCCCAAATAAATAACAGATTTTCGTCAAGTAACAAGACTGTCAGCCTTATATTAGGCAGCTTCACTCAACTTGCCCTCTTGCCTGAATTGACTAAATCGGCAGTATTTGCAATCATCTGGTTTAGCTGAACACTTTTTTAGTAAAGCTTAGAGTTTTGTTTTTAATTAAAGTGATAGTAGCCCATTTTTGAGAACTGCTGACAAGTCTCTTCTGCATATGCCCCAGTCCTTTCAGTGAGCATCAAAACTGTGGCAGAGCAGATAGCACAATCATTCTCTCAAGCCCCTGCCTTGTCATGCTAAAACTGGACAGATTTTGCTTTGTTTAGTCCTGCCTAAAATATGAGACTATTTTTTAATGAAGAGAATCACTTAGTCCTGCAGCCAGATTTTCATAGTCAAGTAAACTGAAATAATTCTCAAATTAATCTGCTCTCCGAGTTCAGCAGATGTTTTGGAGAGAAGAATATTATTCTTTACCTCTCTACCACCATAATTAAGAAACTAATATTTATTCATCAGATTTTATAATTACTATTTTTCTTTACCTGTGCTCCAGCTGTTTTCTCCTCTTGCTTTATCCTAGGTTGTCAGTAAATGATGGGTGTTCTCTGAAGGCAGAGAATGCCATTGAAGAAGGTACTTTGGAGTGATCTTATCAATGATGAAAGCAACTTATATCTTTTGAAGTCATTATCACATTTGAGATAAATTTAGCAAGATGTATGCATATGTGTAATGTAATTTAATTACACTGAATCAAGTGTAATGAAATCCTGTTTTTCAATAAAGGTGTACACAGTAGGTCCAGACTATGCTCATGCTGAAGCCCGGAAGTCTCCAGCTCTGGATGGCAAGGTAGAACGAGATAGTGAAGGAAAAGAAGTGAGGTATCCAGTCATCCTGAATGCAAGAGAGAAGTTAATTGCTTGGAAAGTATGCCTTGCCTTTAAAGTAAGATGATTACTTTCCTATCTGATCAAACATTTAGTGTTAATTAATTGTTTATTACATGAAAATTCTGCAGGGTTTTAGTGCACAGAGCCAGCAGCAATAATTGCTGCAGATCTCCTAGGAAGGTGAAAAGTTGAACTTCCACATCCACATCTTTTTGTAATCTAGAAAAATTCTTCCTTTAATGCATTGAAAAATTCTGGATGGGTTGCTTATGTTGCATAAGTTTCCTGAATTCACATGTTGCTATGGTGCTTTGCTAGTTGTACTGTAGTCATCAACTAGCAGCTGTGGACTTTACCACCCCAAATAAATAACAGATTTTCGTCTTGTGTATTGATTCTATGCATAATATGTTCACACATTTTGTTAATGGTTTCTAAGTTGGTGAAACAAAATTTCAGTAGTCAAGTTTTTGTAACTTTTGTTACCTAGTGTTTACATTGGGCCCAATTAAATGTTAATTTGGTACTGACATGACTAGGTGTTCTTTATTTGGAGTGTTTGATAGTTTCCATTTTAGTATAGTTCTAAGACCCCTTTGTTCAAAACTTCATTCAATCTCTTACCCTCCTTATACCTGTCTTATTACAAGGCTGTGTTTCAGTCTGTCTCATTACCTGTGTATAACTATGATGGCATTCTGGAGCCTCTAGAGTGTGAACTTCTGTCACCTAGCAAAGTGGGCTTTGAGATCTAGAAAAGTTATCTGTTGAAATAGCATCTGGTATCCTGTACTAATAATGTCAATATTATGTCAATGTCAAAACTATCCTGTCAAATTTAAAATTTGACAAAAACATTTTTATTGCTATTTTGTCATTTCTTGCCTGCCACTCTTAAAAACTATGTGTAGGGGGAAACTACTGTCAGAATGGGGAATTTGTAGGCCTATCATTGCTTACGCTGTAAATCTTGAAGGTTACATTTGTGCACGTGTGACCTTGACCCTCAATACTGATACTGCTAGCGATCTGTAGGAAGGGTAAAATCAAGTTGGGGATATAAAGTTAAAAACAGGAAGATGTTTGCATGACATGAGCAAACCTAACATGGAACTATCAAAAGGTACTAGGTATAAAATCTGTCATATTTTTGTCATGTTTTCAGATGAATACCGTGTTAAAATATAAAGTTTATTTAGAATAAGCAATCCTAAGGAAGGTGATCAATGACTTGAACTTTCATTCTTAAAAACAGCAAACAGTTTGTGGCTTTGATTTGCTGCGTGCTAATGGACAGTCCTATGTCTGTGATGTGAATGGCTTCAGTTTTGTGAAAAACTCCATGAAATACTACGATGATTGTGCTAAGATACTGGGGTAAGAGTTTCCTGATTTATTTCAGGAGTTTTGCCTATTCACTCAGTTGTATGCGACTGTAGTTTATGTACTAGTTATTCCTTATTCCTAAATGAAATATTTAAAATTAAATGCCACATAAAATAAGTCATTAAGTTAAATAATAAAATAAATAAAATATTAAAAAGCATCTTAAATCAATAAATAAGTCCTAAATAAATTCCTTATTCCTAAAATCATTCAAAGCATCTGAGTCTGAGTGTTTTGTGAACGCTTAAAGCTAACTGAATAAGTGTTTTGAAAGCTGGATTAAGTTCTTAATTTTCTTCAAGTAGAGAAGCTCCACTGGATGGTTATGTTTGCTGCTATTTAATGTGTGCCCAAATTAATGTACATTATCCTTGATCTGAAGCTGGTGTGGATTGTGTATTTGTGGATTTCATACTGGTAAATCCAAACTGATGTAGTACCAAGGTGTCTTGTGTCATAGCATCTTCTCTCTGCTACTGGGGGCAAAAAAAGGTATAAAAAGGGATCATACAGAATTGGGTAGTGAACTTTGGGCCAATGAAATATTGCCCTCAAAAGTAGGCTGATCCCATTTTGGCTAGTTAAACTGGCTTTACAGTAAGATTGCACTGATGAGATACAGCATGACTTTCTGCATTGTCAAATGGTCTAGGA
Organism: Gavia stellata; assembly: GCF_030936135.1. Lineage (NCBI taxonomy): Eukaryota > Metazoa > Chordata > Aves > Gaviiformes > Gaviidae > Gavia > Gavia stellata. Next base: position 61,740,138 of record NC_082637.1, read on the forward strand.
TCTTATTAAATGGAGTAAGAGCTAAGCTGAAATCCTAGATATGAACTGTAGTCCTGTTGTTTTAGGCCACTTTTTGGGTTAGAGTTAAAATTCTCAGAGCCATTTTGATTTCTCTTTATTCAAATTGTTGTAGCTGTTGAATTCTCTGAAAAAAGTTATCTCATACTTTTTTTTCTTATGCTTTATTCTTAAGGTAATATGTTGCAGTGTTAAGTAACAGCAGGTTTTTTTCAAGCTTTTTAGAAATTAATTTTTGGCTTATGCTACTTTAAGTTGCACAGGTTTTTTCCTCAGTTTTATTACTTCTTATGTAGATATTAATCTGAAGTTCAGTATATTTTTATGAATATTTGGGAAACAGAACATTAGCAGGACTTAACAACCTTCTGTAGGTGGAGGCAGTGTTACAGTTTTGTAGTTATGACCAGAGACTTTACCTGTTTTTCCAGTTCTATCACAGAAACTTCTGAGAAATTACCACTAAAGGTACCAGTTACTCTTTGATGAGAATGACTTGCTGATTATCAGGGACTTTCAGTTAGGCAATGGAATCAGGTATCTGAATATTAAATGAACAAGACTAAATCATATCCAAGGAACTCTTTTAGGAACTGGAATTAAAAACCTGAGGTTTCTTACAAATCCAGGGCCATTAGGCTAATGTTGTCTCTGTAGCAGTTGTAGTAGGTTTAAATTGTTAAGTAGGTTTTTATTACACAATTAAAAGAAAAATATGCATCTAGAGACTCATGACAACTAGTACTCTAAAACTACATTGATAAAAATGCATGTGTATATTATCTATTTGGTTTGGAGTGTGTATGTGTTGTATAAGCTGTGCTTTAAACTTAGTGTTTTTTTCTTTTTAACCCCTTTTTTAGAAATATCATAATGAGAGAACTTGCTCCCCAGTTTCAGATACCATGGTCGATTCCTTTGGAAGCTGAAGACATCCCTATTGTGCCAACCACCTCTGGAACAATGTAAGAAAATAGTAGCTACACCTGAATTGTGTAAACACCTAATGCAACTTTTGTGTGAAATCTTTTTTCTCTTCACAAGGTGTGCCCACTTTGGCCTATGAACGCTTGTTTTGTGTGATGAAATCAAGGAAGGAATCACAATCACTATGCCAGCAATCAGAGTTTCTGACCCCTAGTCAAGCTGAGTATAGAACAGCAGATTTTCAAGTGTAGCGTCTTTTATGCATAGCTTCTTTCACTGCTAATCATTGTTCCAGCACCAACTTAATATGCGCTTCTAATAAACATGCTCTCTCATTTAATGAACCTCAAAATTGTTTTTTTAAAAACTACTTAAAATAGATAATCTGTAGTTACCCAACTCTTACAATAAGTATTTATATTTTATATCTTACACCATTTTCAGTTACCCTTATATTCTAGCATATGCTTCCATTACTTCTGTAGTTATGTCAGATAACTACGACTTTGTCAATTGTCTTGATTCGTGGTGGTTTTACTACTAAATAAAAGACCCTCATATATAGAATTGTGAAATGTAACTCTCTTGAAATTTCAGGATGGAGCTTAGATGCGTTATAGCTGTGATACGCCATGGGGACCGAACACCAAAACAGAAAATGAAAATGGAAGTAAAACATCAGAAGTAAGTAGAACCTTGGTAAAAATTAGTTTGGATGCTTTAGAGCAGAGCTCACTTCTTGGGGATGTGCAAGCAATGAATTGAGCACAAATTGCATCATACAAGTTGGTTTTTGGGTTTTTTGTTTTCTTTTAAATCTAACTGATGTTGCAGCTAATTAACAAGCATGCACCTCTCTTTCTAACAGGGCTGTCAAATTACTTGTGCAGACTTCATCACACGGTGTGCCTTGTGAACAATTCTGCTTGGTCTTAATGAAAATGCATTTGTCTCTATAGATGTCTTTTTTTCAAAATAGTGCAGCAGAGAGTATTTCTGGTTCACCATTTGACTGTGACTTCTGCGTTTCTCTTTTTATCACAACTGATCTTGTGTGAGCTGTCATCTTATTGCACCACCTTTTTGTCTTTTACTTTTGTCAAAGTTTGATAACTCTGAATTTCTGGTAGATACTATCTTTATGTTAGCATTCATAAAGTGCCTTACATAACTGGCCTGGAATTAGGTGCAATTTCAGTAAAAAGTAATTATTTGTTTTGGGACTAGATTCTTGCATTCACAGATGTATGCTGTAAATGTGTAGGACTGCTCATTCGGTATTTTTGGTCCCTACTTCTGTTCAGGATCATTCTTGAAGATTAAGAATTGACATAGCTGTATATTCAAACATTATGTAACTTGATATCTAGAGTATCTTCCCTTTTTTTTTTTAACACTTAGCAAGTCAGTAAGAGAACATTTCTAGTGCTCTTATTTCTCTAATATGTTGAAGACTTTCTTGGGAAATGGGATCTGAATAAAGGTTGGTTTGACCTCTGTAGTGCAGGTTTTAAAATGCTTTTCAAATAGTATAAAGGTGCTAATTTCAGACCGCTTTAAGTTTAAGAGCCACTTGTTCCAGTCATATTTTAACTTACTATCTGTGTTTTTTAATCTATATTCTTTCTCTTGAAGGTTTTTTGATCTCTTTGAAAAATGTGATGGATATAAATCTGGAAAGCTAAAACTGAAAAAACCAAAACAGTTGCAGGCAAGTTTGTCTTTATTTTCTTGCTGTGGTATTTTATAAGTAGAAAATTATTTAAGTAAATCCTGTGTTTCTTTTCTTTAGGAAGTGCTTGATATAGCAAGGCAACTCCTTGTAGAACTTGGGCAAAACAATGATTCTGAAATTGAAGAAAGTAAAGCAAAACTTGAACAGCTAAAGACTGTGTTAGAAATGTAAGTATCTGATTTTCAGGCTTCATAGCAATGAAGTTGTGTCTGCTATTTTGACCTGTTTGCCCAGTTACTGTTTGGATTGCAATGGATATCAAATACATAATGATATATTAATTCAAGCACAAGGGTTATCAAGAGAAAGGATATCATGTTTGACATTATGAAGGAGAACTGGGCCATCACCCTGTTTTTCCTCCTTATCTTGTTAATTGAACTTAGTGCTTTATCTAGTGTCTCAGTATACTTTCTACATGAAAAAGTTACTTTCTTTGATCTCAAATTTTATCTTCTGGCATGTTTTTCAACTTAAAAGTATTTGAGTGCACGGTCTGCTTCTTGCAGTGTGTGACATAATGAAGTCTGAATGAGCCAGTAAGAACTTTCACCGTGTGTATTGTCTACTTACATCAAACTTGGAGGATTCCAAATAAATAAGGCTTTGTATATTAAGCTGAAATATTTAATAATTAAAAAAAAAAAAAGGAAATATCTCAGGCTTCAAGGTTTTTTAAAGAACTTTAAATGGTAGTAGATAACTTTAATTTTAAAAACATCAGAGCAAAGACAGTTATTATTGAAATTTATGACAATTATTTGAAATACTGAGTTCTGCTTGAGAACTTAAGTGACTAACAAGATAGTGACCATCTACCCTGGCAGATCAGATTCTGGATACTGATAGCCACTGTAGTTGTGGATCTGAATAGATTGTGTAGATCTGAATTGCTTGTGCAATCTGCAAGTGCCCTTTTTTTTTCCCCTCCAGTTTTATGTTCAGTGTTGTGAAAAAAAGTAGCAAATAATATTTTTAAATGTTTCATCATAGAATGGTTGATATTTCTGTAGTCATTCTGTGCTTGTTGAGTTAGGTTTGTTCTAAGCACTGCTTCAATAAATGGTGGTGAAATGCACAAATCAATGATCAGCATAGATTTATTATATCCTGTTACAGGAGCATAGCAGATTTGGAGAAAAATACTTAAAATGTTTCCCTCCCTCTTCTTCTCTCACTTTCCCCTATTCCTACTTCAGGTATGGGCATTTTTCAGGCATAAATCGCAAAGTTCAGTTAACATATCTTCCTCATGGTTGCCCAAAGACTTCCAGTGAAGAGGAAGGTATTGTATTACTTTTGCACCTAAGCACTTAATATCATGTGTGTATAAATAGTCACGGACTAGCGGTATAACGTCTTGATGTTAAGAAGAAAGAATATGTTGGTTTGAATAAATGTTTGTGATGTTGGCAGATAGTCAGAGTCTTTTAATCTGCTGAATCGTACTTTTAAAACTATGTAGTAAACTTGTGTTCTAACACTGATTTTTTGTGTTTCACCCTACAGAAAAGTAGGGTGAAAAGAATCTTCAGTGATTCACCATAAATGGTGTTTTGGGGCCAGGATGGGAAAATCCCACTCGACATTTACTGCTATCTTTAAAACTTTTATAAGCTTTTCTGGTCCTTGACCATGGTTATTGACTGAAATAAGTGTAGGGTATTTAGCATCCAATTTGTTTTAATTTTTCTGTCTCAATTTACTTTTTGTTTTAGATTTCATGCTAAATATTTTTCACTTCACTTATGTTTTCTCTGTAATTTAACTACTTCAGGTTTCTCTGTTTAAGTGCCTATTTAGTTCTCCAGTTCAATATTTTCTTAATATTTGAATACTATTAAAGATTCATAATGTTGAAGAGATCCTTTACTGAAGCCCTGCATAGTCCGAATATTTTTGTTCATATGCAAAAAAAATTTTAAAAAATTCATAATATACTTCACTACTAAACCCCTCTCTCTGTGCAATTAGATAGCAGAAGAAATGAGCCATCCCTGCTTCTGGTTCTAAAATGGGGAGGAGAACTGACCCCTGCAGGCAGGGTTCAAGCAGAGGAGCTTGGAAGGGCTTTCAGGTGTATGTATCCAGGTGGACAAGGTAAAAAAAAAACATAAAAAAAATGTGTTGAATGGCATATATCACTTTTGAAGATAATCAAGTACAAAATGAGAATTTGAGCAAACTGTTTGTTTGGTAGGAGATTATGCTGGATTTCCTGGATGTGGTTTACTCAGATTACATAGCACTTACCGACATGATCTCAAAATCTACGCTTCTGATGAGGGACGAGTTCAGATGACCGCAGCAGCTTTTGCAAAGGTACAATGTGAAATTGTATTTTCAATTTTAAAAATTCTGATATTCTCAAGTTTGTTTTTTCTTTTGAAGACTGGGGAGATTTATGGTTTATTAGAGTCCACAGTGTATAATGAGGCTGTGTTTTAAAAGAAATGTATTTTCAAACATATTTAGTTCAGTGTGAAAAAGTATCCAATTAATATGCCAAGCATTTGAAGTTCTTTGAGCAGAGGCAGACATCTTTTAATTATACAGCCCCAAAATCAAAGAATCATAGAATCATAGAATGGTTTGGGTTGGAAGGGACCTTAAAGATCACCTAGTTGCTACCCCCCTGCCATGGGCAGGGACACCTTCCACTAGACCAGCTTGCTCAAAGCCCTGTCCAGCCTGGCCTTGAACCCTTCCAGGGAGGGTGCATCCACAACTTCTCTGGGCAACCTCCTCACCACCATCTGTCTCACCACCATCACAGTAAAGAAATTCTTCCTAATATCTAATTTAAATCTACCCCCCTTTCAGTTTAAAACCATTAACCCTCATCCTATCACTACACTCCCTGATAAAGAGTCCCTCTCCAGCTTTCCTGTAGGCCCCCTTCAAGTACTGGAAGGCTGCTATAAGGTGTCCCTGGAGCCTTCTCTTCTCCAGGCTGAACAACCCCAACTCTCTCAGCCTGTCCTTATATGGGAGGTGCTTGAACAACCTGATCATCTTCACAGCCCTCCTCTGGACCCACTCTAACAGGTCGATGTCTTTCTTATGCTGACGGCCCCAGAGCTGGATGCATTACTCCAGGTGGGATCTCACAAGAGCGGAGTAGAGGGGGAGAATCACCTCCCTCAACCTGCTGGCCATGCTTCTTTTGATGCAGCCCAGGATGTGATTGGTAACATTTTTAGTTTGCACCTTGCTTATTTGTTTAGGGCCTGCTTTTCTCAAATTTTGTCAGATTTCTGTGACAGATTGTGTGTGTGTCTTGGTTAAAGCACAGACATTAGAACTTATTTGCGATAATGTATTCATTTTACATAAGCAAAAATTGCAATTTTCTGTCACTTCAGTGATTTGGACCAAAAGATTTGGAGTTGAAAAGGCAACACTTTTCATTGAAACTCTCTTTCGTTCATCGATTTCTAACTTTATAGAGGAGATTAGAGGGTTTGAAGCTATTAGAAATGTGGAATTAATAAACTACTTTGCATATATTTTAATGGTAAATTGTACAGACTATATATTCATGCCTTTTTTGTAATTAATAGAAGTAGTTTCTTAAAGTTGTTACAGGAAACTTTTTATTTTGTGCCTGTTAAAATGGATACCTAATAAGTAAGAAATGGTTGCAGTACTACATCTTGGCACTTTATAGAAATATTTTTTTACATGTATTTTTTGATGTGAAATTATAAATATTTTATGGTGATGTTTAAAAAGCATGAAATTTTCTTTTCAGTACAAATGTAAATTTATAGGATCTATTACTATAAAACACAGAATTCAGAACTTTCTACACCTATAATACTTGCCAAAGTATTCTTTTACCTCTCTTCATCCTAGGCAAATTCCTCTTTTGCTCCTCCTCCCAAGTAGCCCTTTGCATGCATAATACTTCTGCTTGTTAATAAATTATTCACTTATTTCCTCATTTCAGTGAGACAGATCTTTTAACTGTGTGACAGGACACAGTTGTTACTCTTAGATGAATGAGTTTCAGTAATACAGAGTGATAGAGAGGTTTAGGTTTCAGGGGGCCTCTTTAGGTCATCTGGTCTGACTCCACATAGCACAGAGCCAGTTTGGATGAGGTTGCTTAGAATCATATCCCATCAAGTTCTGAGTATCTCCAGGAATGGAGATTCCACAGCCTCTCCAGGTTTTTAATTCCACCCCTCATTTTCAGGTCATGTCTCTGTTCCTCCAAGTAACCCATCCCTCCTTCCACCTTCTGTGTGTTCTTTTTTTGTCCATGACTTTTGTCCATGACCTTCTGCATGACTTTCCATATGTCAGAGTGGACTGCTCTTGTGCTTTGGGGAGGTTGTCTTTGGAGATCATCCAGCTGCCCTGGGCACCTTCGTCCTTCAGGACACTCCTCCATAGGATCCTGTGAACAAGCTAAAGTCTGCTCATTTGAAGTTCAGGAGTCTAATGCAATTATTTGTCTTGTTCATTTCGCCAGGGATCTGTCAGTTACAGGTTTCAGTTACCAAGGCTGCCATTGACCTCCACATTCCTGACACTTCTGAGTAACAGGTCCAGGAGAATGCATCTGCTCAGTAGTTCATCAGTAACCTGTGTCAAAGAATTGTCCTGGCTGTTTTCCAGAGATCTGGATTGCTTGTCTCCTGCAATATTAATAGCCCATGCATAAGGTACCCAGGGCTAAGGGCCCTCATGGAAAACAGGGCCTGCAATCAGGAGGCTTCATCCAGTTATGTTAAGAAGGCTTCATCTATTTCCCCTTTTAAATCGGGTGGTCTGTAGCAGAGGCCCACCATGATGTTGCCCTGTGCTTATGTGTCCTCTGATCCTTACAAATAAGGTCTCAACTTGCTTGTCACTGGTTTGAAAACAAAGGTCCTGTTGTTCAAGCTACTCCTTTATATAGAGCCCAACTCTCCTTCCTTGCCTTCCTAGCTTCCAAAACACCCTGTATCTAGCTATAGCAAAACTCCATTCGTGTGAACTATTCCACCACGTCTCTCTAATCAGAATAAAGTTAAAGCTCTGCAAGTTTTCAGACTTCTTATTTCTCCTGTTTGTTTCCATGCTGCATGTGTTGGTGCAGAAGTATTTCAGCCGTCAGTCCTGCTTTCTCCTTGGTCATCAGGCTTGAGGAGACACCACCCCATTTTCTTCCTTATCCCAGAGCCCTTCTGTTGCCAGAAAAGTTACAAAAATTTCCAGCCTTTCTATTTTGGAAGTCTCCATTCACCTCTTATTCAATTGTAGCCTTTGATTTTCCTTCTGTGCCACACAGGGTTTGGGCTTTTGCCTCTGTAGGGTCTCTGCAAAGACCTTGTCTGCCTCCCATTTGTCCTCCCAGATGCTATTCGTTTTGCTAACTCTTCCCATAGCTACTATCTGGTGACTAAATGCCTTGAGCAAAGCATGTCCCCAACAAGTCAGGCTGCTATTTATCCCAGCCTCAGGGAGAAGGCACCATGCACTCACTGCAACCTAAGACCTGCATAGCTATGGCCTCCCAGGAGTAATGTTGGCACCACTGAGATGCTAGGGTCACTTCAGCCAGTGCTGGGGAGCATGCTTTATGACGTGTCACCATCACTGTTGCACCAACTGTAGCAATCCTGCACGCCAAGACGGTGTTCTGGGGGGCATTTCTATGCAAACATCTGCATTGCCTGCCAAGTCCCTGTTTATCTAACCCATAGGCAAGTAATACAATCTTGGATTTAAATTAGTGGTTTGGGTGATCAAGTTACTCTTATATTCTCATCTTTATCTGTTTGCCTAATTAATTTTGTATTATCTTCTTCAGGGACTACTGGCCTTAGAGGGTGAGCTGACTCCTATTCTTGTCCAGATGGTAAAAAGTGCTAATATGAATGGTCTGTTGGACAGTGACAGTGATTCTTTAAGCAGCTGTCAGCATCGTGTTAAAGCAAGACTCCATGAAATTCTCCAGAGAGACAGAGAATTTACTGCTGATGACTACGATAAGGTTAGCATATGATTAGTTTCCTATGAAATGAAATAAACAGCCATGCAAATTCTTGAGTAAAAGTTATGGGCAGTGATTTTATGTATCTATTCTGAAAAATTATGTGTGTTCTTGCAAATAGTTCGAACTACAAAGGAAGCTGTACCAATTGCAATATTAGATACTTTCAGCTGTCCTGCAATTTGAGTAATCAGAATAGCTACAAACTTTGAAACAGGAGTAGATAGGGATCTCATTCATAAATCTTTTTCACTGTTCCATTAGAAATATTTAAAATATTCAAGAAATGAAACTATAGTATGTACACTTCCTGTAATCTTTACTTTGACAATGTGTGGTATTACAAAATGTATTGCCTGCCTACTGCAGTTGTTTCAATATTTAATCTTCTACAAGACCTGTTTTTTAATTCTAAGAATACTAAGATGCTGAAAACCAGTAGAATACTTTCTAATCAGTGAAAGGAAATGTCTCATTAACATGCTAAATTAGTGTATATTAATATAGTTTATGCTGACTTAGTACAGAACACAAATGATTGTTCCTCGTTTTAAATGTAAGTAATGTTTGTTATTGTTGAGAAACTTCTTTCTCTTTCAGTTGCCCTTACTCTGTCTGGTATAACAACTAAATACAAGTCCTCAAATGAGGTTTAAGCTTAAACTGCTATTTTCTAAAAGGTATTGAGAGCAAATTATTGAAAAATAATTTTAGTACCCTGCATGTATACTCTATATGGATTCATTTAAACATATAGATTAAAAGTATCATCCAAACCATTGCCAGCAGTGGATTCATCAGTACTTGGAAAAAGCGAGAGGATACAAGGTCTCAAGGATTTATTTATATTCCTCCTTCCTTTTGCCTTACAGACATAATGGGATTTGAAAGGTGGCTGGATCTAATAGAGCATACTCCTCTAAGACAGTCACTGAAAGTAACTAATCTTTGGGATTATAAAGTGATAGTAACTTTTTTTGTTTGGGTTGTTGGGTTTTTTTTGTTAACTTACTTGTGCTTTGGGAAAACAATAGGGTTTTTTTTCTGTGCCACAGCACCTCTTCTATTGATTTACTTGGTCATAATATGGAGCTAGGAACTGTTTACTATGAGGTAGAAGGCAGAAGTTTTCCATATCCAAATTATCCTACGCATTTGAGGAAACTGGCAAAAGTGCAAATACGTATGTGTGTTATGTATATAAATTATTGTTTAGTATCATTGTTTGTCTACTTTGGATTATGCAGACTCTTCTGAAAAAATGAGTCTAAGCCTCACATATGGCTATTGACTGTATTGTTTTAGTGACACTCAACTTGATGGTGATAATTTGTAGCTTCTACAATTTCTATAATTAAGTCAGCTCTGAAGGACATCTTGTGTGTTCTTGATATATGTGCATTTAAAGGGTTTCTTTTGTTTGTGTTTGTGTGCTGCAGTCCTATAGAAACAAAAACCGAAAACAGGAAGAGACAAATTTTTTTCAGGTATCAGTTACTATTGCAAATCTGGTTCTTCTTTTCAGTTATGCTAAGAAGGGCACTTTATAGAACAAAAAGGCATGTAGCCTAACGATAACATTTCTTACAGAATTTTTTGTAAGCATTTGAATACAGTGGTTACTTGAACGGAAGTTATGGAAGGTTGTACAAAGTACAAAGTTTTAAAAGGCTTTCCAATTTTTCCAGTCTTGGAACAAAAAAAAGATTTTTAGGAACTCCTGGAACTGCTCATGTTTACTGTATAGAATTAGTTGCCCTATGAATTTTTCATCACCTTTGAATCTCTAGTAAGTCTTATTACCTTTCGCTATATTATCTTTTCTTAATGCCTCAAAGGGAGTAGATAATTGAGAAATGGTTTCAAAAATTAACAGCAACCTGCTTGAATGCTTTTTCTCCAATACTTGGAATCATTCATACATTCCATCTTATCTCCCTAGTTCTTTCAAATCTAGTCAGTTTGTTTAGATAATTTTGTGTTTATCTCAAATTGCAGCTTACTCCATCTGGAAGCATCTCATTGATAAAATCAATGCAAGTTATTAAAAATCCTGTAAAGACATGTGACAAGGTCTATTCCTTGATCCAGAGCTTGACTTCTCAGATCAGGCAAAGAATGGAAGATCCAAAGTCTGCAGGTACTTAAGCATTTTTGTAGTTGTATTTAGTTTCTCTACTTTACATCTGAGAGAGAACTGTAACATAACTTTTCTTCATTAAACTCACTTTTAGTAGAACTTTAACCAATAATGGGTTTGAGATTTTCACAGTCTGATTCCATATGCAAAATTTTAGAGTAAAAAGCAGGAGGAACATGTGGTCATATTGCAGGTAAGGGCTCTTTGTGGTGTTCAGAAGTTCAGGCTAGTCCTCAAATGTTTGCAGAAATTCTTGTCTTAATTATTTGAAACTCAGCAGTCAACAAGAGTAATAGGAAAAGCAGATGGTACTAAAGCTAAGGTACATAGATACATTTTTATATTTAAGTATCTTTCCTGAAGATCCTTGCTGTAGCATGTGTAGTAGTATTGCATAGAATGATGCTCAATATTAATGGTCGTGAACCAATGACATAGGAAGACTAGAGCTAGAAGTGACCACAGTGCTTTTTTGGTACTAGCTAAATACTGGAATATTTGCCATGCTTGTTCTCTGCAGTGTATAGTATGCAAACAGCTTCTGTTCTGAGGTTGAGCAGTACAAGTGTCACCTGTACATAGTATCAGTGGGTTTTGTCTATTTGGTCTAATCTCCTGTCCTGGGATGGGCATAATCCATCCTTTCTACCAGTCTCTTGGCTCTTGCTGTTGACGCATGCATGAGGGAGAGACAAATGAGATGTGTGGTCCGTTCTAAAACAGAGATGTTGTCTTGCTCTTTTTCCTCCCTCCTAGAATTTTCTTACAGCTTTTTTTTGCTGCTTTTTTTTCATATATGATCTGTGCTGTAGGACACTTTATTCTTGTTGCTATAGCTTCGCTTAAAGGGCTAGTGGTGCATTTCTGCAGCGAAGCTTTCTACTATCTTGACGTAGCTATGTAGCTGTGATGCGTTTAGCAGTAAAATTAACCATACGCACATCTGTTCCCTCTCCTTAGAAGTAATGTAGTTAACTTATTTGATCCCTTTTATCCCTCTGTATTCAACTGTTACTACCATGTAATTAAAATTTCGCTTTTGTTACTTGGATGGTCTTGATTACTTATATGAGATATGTGTATATTCAGATATTCAGCTGTACCACAGTGAAACACTAGAACTGATGCTGCGCAGGTGGGCCAAGCTGGAAAAAGACTTTAAAACAAAAAATGGAAGATATGATATTAGCAAAATTCCTGATATCTATGACTGTATAAAATATGATGTGCAGCACAATGGCTCCTTAAAATTAGAAAACACAATGGAATTATACAGGCTTTCAAAGGCTTTAGCTGACATTGTGATCCCTCAGGTAAGTATTTTCAGTTATTAAATAGAATAAATTGTAGAATAAATGCTTTTTCAAATTTTGTGAAAACATCTACTCTGCCTTTCTATTGAGGGTTTCTGTATTTTGCAGTAATAGAAGTCTTTAATGTTACCTCTTATTTTCCAGTAGCAAGCTGTTTATTTTGTTGTAAGAAAAATTTGATTCATAATTGATTAAGCTGTGTTCAAAGTGATTTTTTCTAGCAATTTAAGCTGTGAACATGTCGGCTTCCTTTACTGCAGTGTATTAAAATAAAGTGCTTCATAGATTTAAGTGGAGACGCTGTGAACAACTGTGTGTTCTGAAATTTCATTTAATTTTGTTCTTCCTGCTTCTAGAAATTTCATTTTCAGGCTCTTGCAAATTACACTATTAATCCTAATCTATCTAATTTCACTTGTCTTAAGCAATTTAAATTTAAAAATACCTTTCTGCTGCTTCAAAATGCTAACACTCCCTGATAAAAATGCACACTTTAAGTTTCATGGAATTTCAGGCCAGAAGCAGACAAGTTAAACTTTCATATACTACACTCAGGTTAGCTCTAAAATGTTGTAGGCTGCAAGACGTAAAATTGTTTTGTGATAACAGGACAGAACAGACTAAAGCTTTCCCCAAGTGTCCCTGCAGTTACAGAGCACTGTTGTAAGAGAGGTATTACCTGTATTGTATGCAGCAAGTGAGGGAACTTCTTCCTCTCCCCTTCTCTCAAACTCTCTGACAGCAAGGAGGACAAAAAGAGCAATGATACTAACTATGTGTTGTGTTACGTGGGCCTATTAGGCTTAAATTGTGAATAAAGTGTTAGAGAAGAGTAGGTAAAAATGAGGACACATACTGAAGGAAGAAAAGCAAACAAAACTTGACAAGCCTACATACTGCAAAGGCAAAATGCTTATGTTGCTTTCTAGGGTAACCAGAAGATCTATCATTGTGATGAGAGCACTTTCATATCATGTGCAGCACAGAGCATGAAGCTTCTGGAAGAGGAAATTTTTAAGTATTGTAGATACTCTAACAGACATAATGTTTTCCAGTTGTATTTGACTACCATTTTCAGTATTATTTGAGGTGAATAGGAGATTTTCTCTGGGGTGGTTTACAGCAAACTAAGATAGACATATTAAATAGGTAATGTGCCTATGTCTCTTTATAGACTGTTAAAAAAAAAAATAGTTACTTGAAATCAGGTGAGATGAAATGCATCATAGATGTCTAAATCCAGGGCAGGGAGGAGGAATAATTCCCTAGATGTTCTGCTTAAGAAAAAGAGCTTCATCATACCAGAAGGTGAATCTACTTTTGTCGTTTAACTGGTGAATGAAAAACTGTTTCTCTGTCCAATCAAACAGCAAAAAGGCAAACACTTTGTCACTTGAAGGGACGTCAGTAATCAAATGTAATAATAATGCTAAACAAAACAGTTTGCAGCCAGAGCAAACTAGTAGATGACTAATTGGCTTTAATATACAAACTTTGAACTAGAATGTATTTTAATCTTTAACTGAATTCTAAAAATCCATTTCTTCTTACACAGGAATATGGTATTTCTAAGGCTGAGAAACTAGAGATTGCCAAAGGTTACTGCACTCCTCTAGTTAGAAAAATCCGTTCTGACCTTCAGAGAACTCAAGATGATGATACTGTAAATAAGCTTCACCCTCTGTAAGTCTTTTATTTTTTTACATGGTTGTATTAATTTCTGTAAGACTTAATGGAGATATTCTATAGCTTACGTATTTGAAATGTTTACTAGCTCATAGTAATTTAAAAAGTATGATTTATTTATTTATTGATGGCTATTTCTAAAATAGGGACATGTCTCATTACGGTCTAATAAGATCTTTTTACTTTCAAGTTACTCCAGGGGCGTTATGTCCCCTGAACGCCACGTTCGTACACGGCTGTATTTCACCAGCGAGAGTCATGTCCACTCCCTGTTATCCACCCTTCGTTATGGTGCCTTATGTGATGTAAGTTGAACACTTTTTCTGTTAAAGCTCTGATATTTTGAGAGGAACCAGAAGGACTCAATCTTACTACAATTATATCAATTGAAAGCTTAATTTTCTTAGGTGGCTTTGAAATTTATCACACTTTTTCAAACATTTGCATATTATATATGCAGAGACATATTTCAAATTGCTGGTGTGCACATTGGTGGAAATCAGCATGTCCTTTAAAGTAATGCTGAGTTCCACTGGTGTGTTCAGCTGTATATGTAACGGTCTCAAAGAGATATGAAAAGGGCAGAGAATCCATTTTTTTGTCTTATGTTGTCACCTATAAGTCTTTCAACTCTTCTTCCTTCAAGTTATCATTAAGGGTTCTCTTGAATTCACTTTTGGACTGGCTTATTATTTTTGACCATTGACATACTGTCAAGACCTCCCTACATGATTTGAAGAATGCTCATATAGTGCAAAATTTCTCCAGTTCAGTGGATTGTCTTACTTTCCTATACTGTCGTAGAATATCTTGAAAGTGGTGTATTATTTTCCATCTGATTGGCTTTGAAATGAAGGAATAAAAAAGACAAGGTCTCCAGATTCAGAAATGACCTCACTGAGCTCTTGGAGAGGATAAATGCAGCACCACAAAGCCTACGCGGCAGCTTCTAAGATAGAGTCTGATTATTATACTAACTTTTGAAATGGTTGTATTGACATGTTTGCTTCTGGTAATGGATGACTAAACTCACTGATGGCGAAAGCATTTTTGGTCCTAGACCTCTGTGACATATGCTACAGCAGATACTCCTAGTTTTAGGTTGATAAACTTTTAAGTTTCCTTTAAGGTGGATTACTGAATGTATTTTTTGTAGAGCATAAAAAAAGGTGAATATTCATTTTATAGTTTGGGATGTGATGGTATTCTTTCCTCTGTATACGAGAAGCCTTCATTTACTCTGTCTGTTTGACTGGTAGAGTGGTATCTAGAAACATTTTCTACAATATACTAGTTGAAATGAGTTTATTGCAAAATTAACAACTGCCATCAGGAGAGTTTAAAATGGTGCCTCTGTCTACAAGACATACATCATCATTGGCGAAAGAACATGAAAGATACACTGAAATAAAATAGGAAAAGTTCTAATATCCATTTCTCATTCATTTGATGAGTAATTTTAAGTTACTTTTTTTTTCTGGTTATATCTCTGTTTTTTCCTTAGCTGTGAAAAGCTTCGTACTTCTGCTGTGAATGTAAAATCCATGTAGATGGGGAAAAAGAGAAATCATCAGTCTTTTTAAAGAAAATAGCTGGGTTTTATTTGTTGATTTTTTTTCCCTCTTCATAAGGAATCAAAAGACGAACAATGGAAACGAGCTATGGATTATTTAAACGTTGTAAATGAACTCAATTACATGACACAGATTGTTATCATGCTTTATGAGGATCCAAACAAGGTATTTAAAATGGATAAATATCTTCAGAAATGCGTAGTGCTAAGCTATGTATTGAAGTATAAACCTATTTAAACATTTTTCTTCAGGAACTTTCTTCGGAAGAACGTTTTCATGTTGAGCTGCACTTCAGTCCAGGAGCCAAAGGCTGTGAGGAAGATAAAAATTTACCAGCTGGATATGGATACAGACCTGCCTCTAGAGAGGTAATAATTATGTCTTTTTTTAAAGCAAAAATTAGTTTTTCTGGATGCAGAGACCTAAAATAAACACTGGGAAATTGTTGGGTAAAAAATACAAATGCCATTTTTATTTTGGTAGAAAAAACCTCTAGTAAAATATAGTCAGTCCCAATGTATTATTCCATTTTGAATGGACACTGAGGTAATGGACACAGATAATTTGGACCTACTATGGATTTGCCAGAATTTTTACAAGAAATACAAAATACTCATTGTAAGAAAAATTCTATCAACCATCAGTGTCACATCAAGGATATTCTGGCAACTGAAAGAAATATTTAAGAAAGTAAGTTAGTTTGGCATGTTTGTGAGTACAGATTGTTGAGGAAGGATTGATATTTTCAAAGATGTATGGGCAGGTCTGTGGAGTTACCACCTGCTCTCTGAGAAATGAATGAAAGCAAAGCTTGGCTAAAATTCTTCTACTGACCTATGGGGCCAGGATTTTATTACTATGTCAACAGAAAATTGGAGTAAGATGTGTTGGCTGAACAGTGTGGTTAATTAGGACCATGCTATCATATGCAGTGGCTGGTTAACGAGCAAATACACATAGATTATTAAAGCCTAGAGCAATTTGTTCAATAATACGTGATTTACATCTTGTATTTTTAAAATCTGCTTACTTTATGTTTACGCAGAAGATTTATTTAACAACCACTTCTCTCTACATGTTGCAAGGTGTGCAGCTAAATTGAACATGAATTATGTATTGTTTGTAGAATGAAGGCTCGAAAAAAACCTCTCATAGAAATGATAGTGATGAGGAGGCACATGCTTCTAAAAGAGATGAAACAGATCGATCAGTAGTGATGTTCAAGCCAATGGTATCAGACCCAATTCACATACACAGGAAGTCACCCCTTCCAAGATCCAGGAAGATTGGTTCTGTTGAAGTAAGTGTTTATGTTCCAGATAATGTCATTCACAGAAATTAACTTTTGCTTACTTTTAACAAAACAAAACCAAATATAATTCTGCTTTTGATTACACAGAACCAGTATGATGTTATGTCTCACAAAAAGGTTGCTCTTATTCTGTGGGAAATCCTACATGGCAGTAATTTGTATGAAGGAATTTTTTTTTTTCTTAAATGAATTCTTATTTTGCTATAAGACTTATTTCCTTTTTTCTTTTTAAGCCATTTTAGAAAAAACGATATTTGAAAATGAAGACTTTTTCAGTCTAAACCTACATCTTCAAACTAACATACATTGCTTTTGTATTCAACCTTACAAGACAGCTGCTATTGGGAATTAAGCAAACCTTCAGGGTGATCATACTGAGAGGGAACAGAGGGATAGGGGGCGGTAGGGGAGGTACAGGAGGTGAGAGACATGACTTCTGCTGTATTTGCTTTCACGTGGGGTGAAAGTGACTCCACTTGTCAAGCGTTTGAAGGTAAGAGAATAAACTGGAAGTTTTTTTTTTAAGTGGGTGGGGTTTGTGTTTCATGAATGCTTTAGATAACATCTTGAACAGTCTAGTCCCCTGTCTTGAAGGTCATGACATCTAGGTGTGCTTCACAGATACGGCTTTAATATCACAGAGGTGGGGGGTTGCATGGCAGTATCACTGATACCATTTGTAGGGTTGAGTGGCACTTCTGTGATATTAATGCTAGAAGCAGACTAACAGCTTCTTATTGCCTCATTTTCAGTTGCTTAAAACCATCAGAAATGAAGATTCACACCAAAAGCTTTTCCTTTTATGTTTGTGTTGGGAATGGGCTGTTTGTATGCAATGAAAGTATTACAGATTTGCAAGTAACTTGGTTATTGGTAGTGCGGAGAGAAAAAGATGCATGGTTCCCTTCTATAAGGATATGTGTATAACTTCACATTACTTTCACAAATTAACAGAGATAATAAATGTCTTATATTTTCTATTTCCAAGTTTTATCATAAACAAATGCTCACACCAGCAATATTTTGGATTTTTAAAAGCTGTTTTCACTATGATCATGCAAACTCCCCTCCTAGCTATGAGTTCACATACACACAACTTAATAGTCTGTTACTTTAAATTTCTACCCATTTTCATTTTCATAAACTATGTAGAAGTTGCTTTCAAAACGTATCAATAACATAAATTGCTAAATTTTGACTGTGCAGATAATATATGTTCAGATGGAATGTGTTTCAGCATTCAGTTTATTTGCTGGAAGAAAATAGCCAATTTAAAGAAAACATACACTACGAAATTTGTTTTTAAAAAGTAAAATTGGCAGTTTCATCTGGCCAACTGAAATCTGCAAAACCAGTATTTGGCATATTTAAACCAAATGGTATTTTCAAGTGTTTAAAAAAAATCATTGCAACTTAAACTGCAACTGCCTTGAACCTTTTTTTTTTTTTCCTGTAAGGCAATTCTCTCTTCACCTGTGTCCATTAATTTGAAAGGACACTGTCAGGAGTGAGATTATGTACAAGTTTTAGTCTGGGGTATAGTCAGCAATATTTACAGAAGGATCACAAAAGTGATTGAGTCATGAAAATTAAAAAAAAAAGCAGAATTCTAACAGTAAAACAAGAAAGTAAGGCTCATTGGCATTGGAAATCAAATTCTGTATTGTTAAAAATGTTGATCGCTAATGACACAGAACGATGTAGGGCATGCGGAACTCTTAGCCTGATGCTGTTGTCCCTTGAAGTCTTAATAGGTATCCAGCATCGATAATTTTTAGGGCTTTTTTAAGGTTGGAAAACTACTACAAGTCAGGTTGGTGCTCTTACCAGTGAGTCAGCTATAAAGTCTCAAAGGCGGTTCTAAACGTGAGAATCTTATAGATAAGGTTATAGGCTAGAAATTAAAACTATTAAGTAATAAATAGGAAAGTTTAATGTACTTAGAGGGGGAAAACTATTAAACAGTATGTCAAGGATAATATGTTCTGTTTCCAATATGTGGGAAATTCTTAAAATTATGAATCAATTATTGATAACAATTACTTCTCTCTCATATCTAATAATTAGTCTACCAGAAATTTGATTAAATTCTTGTATTAAAAGGTATAAATGGATTAAAATATGTAAGTGGAACTGATAACTTCCTAATATTGTAATATTACTCTTCCCTATTCGCTGTTTAATAGTTTTAAAAGCAGTAAATAAAAGGGTGCAAGCAGATTGGGTTTTTTTCTTTTCTGTTCATTTGGCTCTGTTGAATCTAACTTTGCATGCTTTGCTGTTTTTTGCCCCCTTTCTCACTTCCAGGAAGAGAGCCCCCTGAGTGTGTCTAGCCCAGAGTGTATTGGTACCTGGCTGCATTACACCAGTGGTGTGGGTACTGGGCGTCGAAGACGCAGATCAGGGGAACAAATCACTTCTTCCCCTGTCTCCCCTAAATCATTGGCTTTCACATCCAGTATTTTTGGCTCATGGCAACAGGTTTTTAAACTTTACTTCATTAAACATTATTATGCATTCCAAGCAACAACCAACTGTCTTTAAGGACATCTAATCCCTTGTTATGGATTATGTTTGAAGCAAATTCTTCCACTTCTTAAAATTAGTTCCCGAGAATGTTTGGGGGAAAAAGAGCAAGTGCATGTTTTTCCACTGAATGTGTTAAACATTTTCTGAAAAATTTGGTTTCTTTATAGGAATTGTAAATGTTACCACGGTAAAAAAGACTTAGTCTACTGCCTAATGAAACAGATTTCTGCTTTGGTTTAGTTGTCCTTTAAGACTTTTAAAAACAGCATTGCTTAATTTGGTGGTAGGTAAATTGAAAATCTTTTTTTTAATAATTGCAACCAATACCATTTAAAATAATTTATTTGGTACTTCATATTGCTATTCAAAACTTGTTTTGCCTATATCATATTTTCAGTGGCCTGGTATTAACTGTTGCAGGGAACAAACTCTAGCACTAATAATTCTCGCCTTCTGTATCTGGAGGTATCTGAAACTCCCAACACAGTACATCATCCATTGACTTGTACAATATTTTGAAGATTTTTCTAAATGTTGGGGGGAAAGGCAGGAAAAAAAGAAACTAAATTTTTTTGAAGTATGAGTGAAGATCTAAAGATTATTTAGTATGTCAAGATATTGTTTACATGTATGACAATGGATGGTGTTCTGTTAACCATATCCTTTTTCTTTGAAAATTTTCATAATTTCTTTTTATTGTGGAAAATTCTAAAACTATTTACATAGGAAAAGTTTCTATCAGTAAAGGCTGTGAGCATCTGAAGATTACACTGATTGAGCCCGTGCATGGATCAGTGATTGTATGGTGTCCTCAATAGCTTGTCTGTCTTTCCTTCCCTCCCCTCCTTTTTTCAATACAGGCGCAGTTTAGGAGAGTGCATTTGGTAAAATGAAATAAAATGTCTCAAATGTCTGTTCTCATATCTGTCTTGGTCTGTGTCCTTTCTCATTCTGAATGCTTGCTTTGCACCACTTCATTGCAAGGAACTCATATGTGAAATGGACTCCCTTCAGAAGGGGATATTGCATGGTCTTTCACATTTCCTTTACATATTTTTACTAACACTTATCATACAGCTTATTAACACTTGTCTGTCTGAAACAGGCTGCTCTATCAAGTTAAATGGACGTTTCATGCTGCTGTTCTACTTTCCCTTATTTTTCTGTTTTTTATATCCAGGTCCTATCAGAAAGCAATAGTAACTTACGAACACCAAGAACTATTCTGGAACAAAAGCAGAGTGGTCTAGGTATGTGCCTACAATTGAAAGTTTGTTTGATGTTAGCAGCTTTTCATCTGCCCGTTGTTATGTACAGTTGTACATTCTTTGAATAGCTTTTATGTTAACAGGACCCAATAGTACTTGTTATCAATAACATACGCTGAGTGTCTGCCTATGAACTGAAGAATTTTTCTGCAGCAAAAGTTTTTAAATAAATTATAACTGAAAAAAGCAAATTGTTTGAGGCTGTTCACACTACTGACTCTATACTGCTCGCAACAGGTACACAGGATTATTTTTAACATAAAGTAGATTTTTAAGATAATGTAGTTCATGACAGTTTTTGGGTTTTGCCAGAATCTTTTGTATTGAAATGACCTGGACTGGAAACTGTTAAAACACTTTCCTTGAAAATTAATGTTTCCTACTGTGGGCAATTGATGGACTTCAAGGTGTTTTACCGAGGGGAGGTGGATGGCGGACAAACCTCAAGTTTCTTGATAATATCAGGGTTTTGCACACATTCCCTCTCCTAAAATTAATTTCTTCCTTTCAGCATTAGAATGAATCATGCTATAATTCAATGAGTTGTTTCAAATTCTTTTAATTTAAGTGGTGCTTTTCTGTTGCTTCTTTGAAACAGGCATACATATGACTGATATGCAAAAATATGAAATCTTGCACTCCTATAAATCAATATAGCATTTTTTTCTAAGTGTGTCTTTTCATGGGAAAAATGAAGTGTAGAAAATGCATAAGCTATATGCATAAACTTAGAAGTAGCTTTTCCTTTCTTTGTAAAGATCTGTATATTTTGTATGTCTAATCTTTCTGTGATACTTTTCTTCCTATTATACCTTTCCCTTAGTAAAATGCATACATCAGGTGCTCTTGTTTATCGAAGTCATGTTTTTTATTGTGTGCTTGCTAGTTAAACAACTTTTCTTTTGCCAGTCTGTGACACATATGGCTTGTGGAAGTTGTTGTATTTCTGTGCATAGATTAAGGTGTTACATTTGGTATGAAAGGCTTTTGCCACAGACCAGGCACCAATTTATTTTGGCTGTGATTGGTCACATGTGCTAGTAATGTTTCTCCTCACTGGGTCATTAAAAGTAATGAAAGGAACTATCACTGGATAGATAGTTGGTTTTCAAAAAAAATCTGCTGCTACTTATCTAAGATGTAAAAGATAAGTTTGGAGTGAAAAACCACTTCTCCTTTCAATTAGTAGTAAAAACTAAAGGAAAAATGCAACGTTTTTTTCCATTTTATTCACTTTTGTATGTAAATTTCATTTATGGTTGATGATTATAAAAGTTATTTTTATATTTCCATCTGTGGCTTTCAGTGATTTGTTAAAACTCTCACCCTAGCGGCAGAAATGTATGAGTTGTAACAAAAGTACTCTCACTTGCATGGAGACGTACAAAAGTCTTCTCAGGAAAGGAAGTCAAGCTAAACTTGGTGGAACTTTTAAGTATTTTCAGTTTGTAACATTGTCAGTGATGGTGGCTGAAATACAAATACAGTGTTTCCAATTTGGTTAACATTTTGTTGGGGTTAGAAGGGAAATATTTCCATATTAAGTCTGTGGAAATGCATGAGTACTTCATTGCAGCCTGTCATCTCAAAGGTTGATTTGAAAGCAATGAGCAGTATTTTTCCAGTTTATATATATTTCAGAATTGCAGGTTTTAAAACACACAACTTTCACATCATCATCATCATCTTGGTTTTGTTTTCTTGTTTTGGTTATGTTTACATTGATGCTAACTGGTAACTTTTCTCTACCAAAAGTGAAAACAGGACAAGAACTCACTTTGTTAAAGCCAGTCCTCTCTTTGCACATATAGCAGAGGGTGCTGTGTCATGAGTAGAAGCACAGTAAATTATGATAGTTTCAGCCTACAAGTACCACTCTGACATTACAAGCATATTGTGAACCTGTCCAAGGCACTGCCAAAAGCTGCCTTTTGTGTGGTAAGAGCCATGTGCTTGCATGCTGCATGCATCCCCAATGTGAATGGACGAACACTTGGTTGTTGTATGTATTCTCTCTAACTCCCATCAGGGTCTCACTGTGCGGGCCTGTTTAGCACCTCAGTGCTCGGGGGTTCTTCAAGTGCACCTAACCTACAGGATTATGCTCGTACTCATCGTAAAAAGCTGACTTCTTCTGGCTTCATAGATGGTATGTGCACACTCTCGCACATGCACGCACATTGTGCCACATTAAACTTCTAAAGATAAATCCTAGGTTACTGATTTTAATGGAATCCTAGAATCCTTTGCCTTAGTATTAATTGTATGAGTTTCTATTGCGCATTGTAAAAAGCTGACTTCTGGCTTCATAGATGGTATGTGCACACTCTTGCACATGCACGCGCCATGTGCCACATTAAACTTCTAAAGATAAATCCTAGGTTACTGATTTTAATGGAATCCTAGAATCCTTTGTCTTAGTATTAATTGTATGAGTTTCTATTGCTTCTTTATTGCCCGTAGCTTGCTTATGTTTAACTTAATAGTACAGTTAATTCTTGTTTCTGTCTTGAATTGAACACTAGCTCACAGACTTGTAATATGTGCCAGGAGATTTCAGCAAGTGCATTTTTACAGTAAACTAAAATTTTGGTTTTGAAATTCTATTCTCATTTTAAACTTCAGGATTTATCATTACTTATTGATCTTGAAATAGAATAAATTACTTGGAGCATTACAAGGAATGAAAGCAATTATAAACTAATAACTTAAATACTGATGGTGAAAATTTTAGGATTCCTGACCTTTTTTTGGTGGGGTTTGGATTAAAAAGGAGCAGGAGATTTTCAGTTTCGGATAATCTGGGGTAGAGAAGAAACTCTCTCACTAGATTTCAGAATGTACAGATGCCAAAGCACACCTTTATAACTCTGAGATGAAACAGTATTCATGCTGTTTTCCCCCCAATTCACTACTCCATGTTCGACTCTAACCTAATATAACCTTGTATGCCAGAATCACCAGCTCATTCTGCTTGTTTTCATACACTTCATTACACATCTTGTAGTTATCAACAATACAAATTTTCTTCTTTTTAACCTCTATTTAGATTTTAGCCCTTTTCCTTGGTCCCTTCTGCATGCCACTCAGTTCTAATACCTTCTCATCTTTTCTTTTTTCCTTTCTTCTTCCTTTCCTTTTTTAAAATGTCCCTCTTTTGGTAGCTGTTACAAATTTCAGGTACCTGTTTTTCTCTTTCTCAGACACCACACGCGGTTCTGCTGTAAAAAGGTTTTCTATCTCATTTGCTCGACACCCAACCAATGGTACGTTTTGCTTTTATTTTAAAAACAAAAACAAAAACAAAAGGTTCCTTGCTTCATCCCTTTTATTTTTATTTCAAAATAAAATACAGTATCATCCAGCCGTCTGTTGTTCCTAACTTCAAGCACAACTCCAAATATATTTGTAATCATTAGATATCCTAAATCCCTTCTTTACCATTCATTAGTATAAATACAACATCAAAATTCATTCCTTAGAAAAATCCTTGAAAAAATTGAAGTGCTACTGTTAATCATGATCTCCGTAATAAATTATTCTCCCCAATTTCTTGTGTGATCGGACTGTATGGTACAAGATAAAAACAGAATTAAATCTGATCTTTATGGGGCATACACTTCTTGATAGCTGCTGCTTCTTCTTTGTCTTTCTCTTGCTGAGCTGTTCCCCTGAGCCTCCTGATTCTAAACTAAATCACTGAATTGACAACTGGAGTTTATGACTATCTTCTTGAAGTGATGCTAAATTAAAAAACTAAAGCAGAAGCTTTGGTTCCATTCCTGTTAAATTGCTATATTTATCATCGGACAAAAATTTATTTTACCTTATCATACTTCTCTGTTCATCAGACGTGCAAATTACTTAAATATTGCACTAAAAATCACAGCAAGAGAGCTGCCTGTTGCTTACACTGACCTCTTGAGCTTCAAAAGTGAGAGTTAACTTGCCTTCAGTCTACCATAGTTACAAAAAAAGTCTGGTTTAACACACAGGACAGAGGTATGTCTTTCTCTTCCTCAGCAAAATATTTCATGTCTACCTTTCTACGTGATTAAATATGCCCAAAATGTATCCTGTTCATGAAAACTAGACTCGGTCTTCAGCATCCATCGGATCTTAATGTAGCTTTTCCAGATTTCTAAATTGCAGTTTTAAAATGTGCATGACAGCTGGCTGAGTACAGTGATGGTGATATTATTGAAACTGCAGTGGAAATCATCAGCATTTTTGTGTTAGATTCAAAATGCATTTGCTTAGAAACAAGGTTAAAAGAAAAGACTGAGTTTTTGTTTGGCTTTCCTGAGAAGCAAGTAGTACTTTATTATGTTCATTTGGAATCCATAGTGACTTTTTGCATTGCAGTGCTTCTTGAGGGGAAACTGCTATAGTAAGGCTGAATTAATACCATTAAGACTGCGTTTGATCTAAAAGGCCAATTCTAGTGTTCTATTTCAAATAGGAAAGTTAGGAGTCCATTTTTTATCTTTAGACTCAAACCAAATAATATTTCCAAAACATACAAGGTCAGAAAGAACTGCATTTGAGTATCAATGTCTAATAATATGGTTGCTTTCTCTTCCATTTAGTACTATCTTTTTGTGACTGCATTCTTTAAAAAAAGTATCTAAATTGCTTTTAATGAATGCATTGATTGTTATGATTCATTTAATACAGCAGTTTTACCACACATCTTTTACAAAATTAATGCATGCTGAATGAGCTCCTATCAAACCTAATATTGCAGGTTTCCAAGGGTTTTCTACTAACATAAGAACATATTGATGTTGTTTTGTCTGTCCTCTGGACTATCATTTTGATTCTCCTTGTCCCTTTCACTCTGTTCTTTCTTATTTTTATGTTGTTATCACACCCTCTTAACTCATTTCAGAATACCCCCCATCTTTAGTTCAAGGAACATGGTGAAACAAGTATCTTCTGACAGTGCTTTAACCTATATTCTGGGCCTCTATGCAGAACACCCACACCTCTTTAGGTGCTGGTCCATTTCCTCTGTGGAATTTCTAGGCTCCAGTGGTATGTCTTTCTAGCTTTTGAATGTCAGACAGCAAGGTGGCTTTTTGAGATGCTGCGTTAACCCTTTCATTGTCTTGCCTTTTAATGGGGACAGTGCTTTAAGAATAAATATAGCCAAAACTCAAAGGCTATTAGTTTACAGGAAATTGCTTTTTTAAAGGGATACTGTCAGGCTTCTCCATCATTAAAATTCAAATTTATTTCTCATAACATCATAAAATATTTATCATAAAATACTCAAATAAAACATTGCTGGTAGGTTTCCAGGGTATCTTTTAAGTCATATCTCTTAGATGCAAAGATACTACAACAACATGCTGGGATATGGCTATCTGACAGCAGAATTGTCAAAACTGAACAAAAAACCTATGGTGGGGAAATTCCTGAAAGAAGAAAACTTTTTTTCTTTTCTTTTTTTAAAGGGCGTGGGTGTATTTTGAAATTCCTTTCTGGTTTTCTGTAACACTGCACTATAACAGTAATAGTTATTAAAAAGTTAACCTGACATTGTCCCAGTACGTTCTTTGCAAAATTAAAAAAATAAATTCTCAGTCAAGTGATAGTGACTTTACTGTCAGGGTAAAGAGATAAATCTTATATTTTACTGTAATGCAAAGAAAGGGTTTGCGCTTTGCATGCATGCGTAGTTATTTAGGATAGTAATATGTATGCCAAACATCTTAGTGCTTACACTGAAGCTTAGCTGCTGTCTTTACAGAAAAATAGAAATTAAGTATGTGAAGTTTCTTTTGAACATGAAAACCAAGCTTCCATTAAATGCAACATTTAATTTATAATATAAATGAAGCTGACATAAGTACACTTCAGTTGATTGTTTATTTGAGGTGACTGTGCCTCAAATTTGAGTATGACCAAGGTGGATCCAAATATAAATACAGACATTTGGGGGTTGAAATTTTGTTGAGTTACTTCTCTATGGAAAGCACTAAATGGGGACTGAATGGGGAACACTGGATATCACAAGAATATTGATGCTTATTATTTTAGGGGAGGGAACAGTTCACAGTCATAATCCTATCTCTAATAAATGTACCTTGAACTGAAATTCTAAACATTATTTCATTCACTATTGTTTCTTCATTTAAATATCTTAAAAGAAGTGTAGCTACTGTAAATTTACAATATTGAGTTGCAAAGTTGTAATGTTACAGCTGTATGTTGAAAACACTAATGGACATATTTTCCTCTTCTGAAATGCAATTGGATGAAGAGCTTGTTCATTGAGTTATCAAACTTGCATCACTTTAGAGAACTGCAAATTTTTTTTTATCAAGATGTTTAAATGCTTTTTAGTATGTTAGTAATATGGATATGCATGGTTGGTGTATAAGCAATACTAATGTAGAAAAGCAAAGTCCAATAAATTTTTAGGTTTTGTGTTGCTATATTTACCTGTTCTAATAGATGAAACTTATAGTCTTTTAAGTACTGTTTTTAAATGCATAAAGGTAGGTGAAAATCGGTCTTACAAAGTGAAAACATGTAACCTCAAGGTACAAAAGTGCTAACAGTGGTTTTCCCTTGATATTTAAGGCAACAGTTTGTTTTCACAGAATACTGAAGATGATAGAACGTGAATTCTGCACATTTATTTCTTGGAAGTTGTAGCATTTTTAGCTCTTGTCTGCTAACAGTTGACAACATAGCTATCCCATTTTACTTACATGAATGAGTTACCTATTTAGTGTTTTGCCAGATATGAGAATGAGTAGGAGAAATACTACCATTTCCTGACTATTTTTTTTTAGTGTTTTACTAAGTTTCTCTTAGAGAAAAGTTATCTTTCATGAACTGATCTCGAGTAGAGCACAGCTGCAATGTTTGAAGACCATTTTATGTGTACGTGGGATTTGTATCCCATGGTATGTTAAATTGTACCTTTAGTTTAGTACATCCTGGAAATTGGCACATCTTTTTCCAACTCCTTTAATATTTAGTGTCCGTGATTTCAAGAGTACTATGTGTGCATGTGCTGATTTAAAATAAGCACTTTTTATTGCGCACTAATACCTGCCCATGCAATAGCTTAAATCCTGTCTTATGTTTGGAAATCTCTTTTTTTTTACTCTTTTTCTTTCAGGTTTTGAACTATATTCCATGGTGCCTTCTATTTGCCCTCTGGAAACTCTACACAACTCCTTGTCTCTGAAGCAGGTGGATGAATTTCTTGCCTCTGTTGCTGCTCCATCAAGGGAAAATCTACAGGAGACATGTACTGATTTTAGTTTGTAACTATGTTCATTTTAAATTGCTAAATATTGTCTAGTTAATATTTCTGGTATTTTAGAGCTAACAAGTAAACTAAGAATACTGCTTTAAAAAATTGAAATATGTACATAAATCATAATTTCAATTTTTGCAGTATCCTTTTGTGGTAGGGACACTGTCATAATTCATTGAAGTAATGTCTCTGTTGACTGGGGTAGTGAATTAAGGATTTAATGAAACCGCAATTGGTTTATTTCCTCACATTAAGAACTTCTTTGTACTTTCCACATTGTTAGCTGAATTACAAGGAATGTTTTTTAGTGAGCATGGAGTATTTCCAGCTTTATACTGTACTGTTGTACAGGCAGTAACCTCAGAAGAGTAGTGCTGCCTTTTACAAGCCTTTTACATCTTAAAACTGTGTTATTTCCTGTTTCTTTCAATATTACTTGGGGATTCCCCTGTGGAGTGCCTTGCAGTTACTTAGTTTTTTAGTTTGTGCTGAATGCTTAATGTTTACGTGATCTTGAAATGAAATGCAAACTGAGTTCTATCCATGTGCATGTGTCTGGGAAGATGACTTCCCATTGTGATTCTACTGCTGTGTCTTTGAAAACGGTTTCAGTTAGGTCAGATTTACCACTTACTAGGATGCTTATAATTCTTGTGTCAGGTGACTGAAAATTATTCTTCTTGAGGAAATGTCTGAAGTCTCATGCTTTGATCAGAAAATATGTACTTGCTAGTACTGATACAAAGGTTTCCTAGATGTTAGGATTCTTCCTTTTTTTCCTGTTATTTTAGTTTTACACAGTTTAGATTTTAATAAGCAGCTAATTTGATAGGGTAGGCCTCCTATACCTGAGAAGGAAGATAAGCAGTTTAAGAAAATAGATGTTACTGAAAAAGGACTCAGGGAGGCTTACAGGTATTGTAAAATTCTCAGCAATTTGAAATTCTTTATTACACTGGTTAGGAAGTCCTTGTCTCTTCAAAGTCAGTTCAGAATTTAGAGTACACAAGATGAAAAAATATTTAAAAAAACCTGTCATACTTCTGTGGTGGTCTGGTTGTCACCTTTCTACAAAGGAGTGGTTGGAAATTATACATGATAGAATTGAGGCCATAGGTGCTTTGTTCTCCTTCTGCTTTCCTATAACGTTTGAAAGTTGCCTGGAGAATAATCTATTGTACGCACCTTTTATGGGTGTTTTGGACTAAATGCCTGTTCCAGTGCAATCTTCATAACCTATGAGAAGTAGCATTAGCGCAAGACTTCTGGCAAGGCAGCTGTTACTGAAATTTGGCTTAGCTGCTTTAGCCGCATGAAGTTATCATGTTGCTCTCTGAGATAAAAAGGAGATTTTTAGTTTGTCTTTCATGCTTTGAAGTTTTGACACTAGAGTCAAAAATCAGTAGCTGAGCTGCAGGTTGCATAACTGTGGCATTTATATTGATGGACAGATACACAGTTCTGTGGCTACTATTTTTGACATTTTGCTTAGGTGAGAGTATTTTTATTATTGATGATGTGTATCTTCTTTTTTCCCTGCCATTTCAGCTTCTCCAACTTACATGATTCCACTGTCAGGAAGAAAAATTTCTTTAAATACATATACCCCTGCAAAAATTCAACCAACACCACTTAAAACTTTGCCTGAAAGGCTAGCAATAGAGAAACCAATCTCATGTAAGTAACTTCTGTCAGAGGCAGAATGGCTAACTTCAATACATTATTTCCAGCAGTAGGATTTTTTCTTATATATTACATAATTTCTTATGGCAGCTATTTCTTAACAATCCCTGTCTATGTAAGTGGGGTCATTTTATGGGTCAGCGAAAACTCAATAGCATTGCACAAATAGTTTTAGCAGTAAAACTGTGCTAATAGTTACCTTCTCTTATCCTCTGAAGTGTTTGAAAGAATTTCTATGGCCTGAAAATTCATGGGTTTTTTTGTTTTTAAGTATGACAGTCTTTCTAGCTAACTCCAAGTAAGACAAGCAAAGAAAATTTATTTATTTAAATGGCAGAATTTCTAAGATGTTTTCTGAATATTTACTATCGAGCTCTGTGACCAGGTTCTGACTAAAGCTTCCAATAACATGATGATGCATTCAATCATCAGTATATTCAACCTGAAATGTTGGCCAGCTACACTGTCTGCTTTTGGATAGTTCTGCTGTTTTGAGGAACTCTAGAAAAAAATCCCATTGCATTTCTGGTCTCATTAGATGCAGTGTAGCTTTGTGTGTGTTTCTGTGCTAGACAACTTGCATTTTTCTTGCTTTTGATGCTTTTTAGCATGGATATTCTTAAGTGTAAAACTTTTTTTTCTTTATCTGTACAGCTACCCCTGGATCTTCTGTTTGTGTATCTAATGTTAAGCTATCTCTTGAGGAGGCCTCGCTAGATGTAGAACTTAGTGGTGAAACTCTTTCTGAGAAGAAATGAAGTTGATCAAGCAAAACTGGAAGCAACTTCTTAAACAATTCTTTAGTGTGCATTCAACTAAATTACTGAGCTTTCAAAAGCCATTCATGTCTGCAGTTCATAGTGCACTTAAGAATCTTTAATTTATACATAGTTAACTAGTGTGCACACTACATATTTAGGTCAAATGTCTCTCATTTTCTAAAACATTTCAGGAAATATGTTTATTTATCAGTTTTATGAACTGCACAGCTTTAATGGAAAATCTGCACATGAACCATTTCAGTGTCTTCAAATATTTACTGTAAACTTGTACAAAAAGAAAATACCAATGCAGTGGTATGTGTTATAGTGGCTCTGTTGATGTCACTGTAATGAAGGCATTGTCTGTTGTCATTATAAACTTCTATTTTCAGGAGTTTATAATCTCCCTGTGAATTTCTTTTGTGGGCTAAATGCAACACATATCTTGGCTAGAAGCTTTTTTTAAATTTAAGTACATTTCCAAAGAGATCTCTTTTGCCTGGTTTTGAAGATAAGCAGATGTTTTCTGCATTTGAATTATTTTGTATCATATATGCTGCAATAATTAGGTATGATGGAGTGAGTTAATGTATTGTCACTTTTGACTCTCCTTATTTTTATTCTGTGTTTACATCAGACCTGTAACATTCAAATACACCTTCTCTTTTGTTGTTTAGTATACATGCTTGTATACAGGTATCTGTATATCATCCAGCGGATAAAACTGTCTTTTATATGTTTTTATCAAAAACTTCTTTTGTTTACTAAAAGACAGTTTTATTTGCTTTGCCATATGTTTCTACAAAAAGGTGATATTAAAAAGCAGGTTTTATAAAAAGAGAAATGGTTACAGCTGGTCTGCTAGTAAGTTTGTCCTAAAAATTGTAAATATTCCACCTATGCTTTATTATCATCCCTTCAGAGTAGAGAGAGGTTGTGGTCTACCAGAAATCAGTGCTTACTGTTGCAAAATACTCAGGATTCATGATGGCCTGGGAATTTTCATACCTCTCTCCTTGCAATCTAGGTGGTTGACAACAGCTCTCATAAAAAAAAAAAAAAAAAAAGAAAAATTTAAGATTTTATAAGAGCTGTGAGAAGCATTAGTAAGTCAGTGGAACTTTGAGTTATTGGGTTATGTATCCAGTCTCAGCAGTTCTTGTGATTTTTATCTGTGGCATGAAAAATTATTGAATTATTATAATTATCCCAAGTGTATGAAAATATTGTCCACTTTTGAAACTTCAAGTGGCTGATTATTAATAACTGACTTCATAAACTACAAGCTAGATAATTCCTTTCATGTTTAAGTTGCAGAAGAGATAGCTTCCAAGTAATATTTTTAAGTAGGGCTCTTAACTCGTCTCCAGAGCCAGTGCCACTATAATTACATTCACTTTGCCACAGGGTCTGTTTTCAGTGTTTACCGCACATGAAATGGCTTCAGCAAACTATTTCTAAAAATGCTGGTTAAATACCAAAAATATGAAGGGTTTCACAGCTATATACTTAAAGCCTTTTATTTTCTGTAGTGTAATTGTGTTATTGACAGTGTTGGTCTTGCACACAACTGAATGTACACTTGTTTACTGTTTTAAAAAAATACTGTTAAAATTTCAGTATGTGTATCATTCCAAATCAGTCAACCAAAGCTGCGGCATAACTTTTTTTTATGTGCTCCTAAATAAAAACAAGGTGGCTGGCAACTTCTCTCCATTTTGTTTTCCTTTAACAGTATATCTGAAGTACAGTCAGTAGCTGACTCAGTAGTCTTGATAGAAAAAAATTGTACAAATAAGCCATTAATACATAAATAAGCCAAAATTTCTCTTGGTGGTGAAGGACATGACTTAAAAGAAATTAGGGTTTATCATTTTATACTGAAATCACTCCTCAAAAAGGCAAATGGTAGTCACTCACACACGAGTGCTTCCTCATGTTCCAGAATGGTAACATTAAATACAGAACCACTGTCAGCACTCTTCTATTTCCTGTTACTACTCCAGCAATAAGGCAGAACATGGAGTGTACTAAGCTGATTTGGACCTATTTTTAGTCCAATTTCTTTGTGCAATTGGACTGTCTCTCACAAACTTCTTCAACTGTACCATCCTATTGCAACCAGATTTGACAGAGGTCAAAGAATAAGTTCATAGAAAATAAGGGGTTGAATATGACTGTAACTTCCAAAATACTACCACCCTGAAATGTCGTCTAAGTAAATGTTTAGCATTTCCTTCAAAAATGAAGCATCATTACCAAACAGAGCAAAACACAAAAAAGTTTCTAAAACCTCCAAAAATTATTTTTAAATCTTGTTTTATCCTTTTCATTTTTCTTTGTTATAATAAAGACATAAATTTGAGTTCTCTATATAATTATACCAGCAAGTAAAACTTGTTAAGAGAAAGTAGATATGCTTTCATAGTTCAATTTTGTAGGAATCTATATAAACAAGCCCAGGGAGATATGCATACAAAAAAGAACGATCATACACTGATGAATAGCATCACAACCAGCAGAGTTCAAAGGAAGGTGGCAGAAGAGATGTAACAAAGACATATAATAGCGATTTCAAAGCAATTGACTATTCAAGTGGCAGAATGTAGGGATTTAACACTGTTTTCTGTCATCTAACAGAGATGGAAGCATAACGTTCCTTCATTTTTCCTGTATTTTTTCTCTATCAGTTTACAACAACGTATTTTTTTCTATCATAAAGTTGCTGGAAAAGAGGAACTTTTACATGGAAATTACAATGTCTAGTGGTGTATTCTTTTTCTAAAAGAGCCTAATTTGGTGATAATTGCTCTGATGTAAACAGGATTATGTGGTTGACAGGTTTGCATGATAAATTCTTTGGTATTAATCAAGGGATAAACGAGAAGTGCAGGAAAGGAAATTCTCGTATTTTACATGGGTATCTCAAGATTAGCCTGAAAGGGAGTTATAGTAAGCTATTTTGGTCTGGATGCCTTTTTTTATCCAATGTGGTTTTGAGAAATCCACTTTTGTGCCACATTCTTGATCTATATAATCCAATGTCCAAATAGAATGGAAATACCATCAAAGCCATTTTCTGATGCACCACACTTACAGATCTCCATTCTGTTCAGTAAAAGGGATCAACATCACCAATCAGTGAAAACAAGGTAATTGGGTGATGCACATTTTGTAGCAGATTAAGAATTCTCGTAACAGAATGCAGTATCTTTGCTTCCAACAAAGCCTATTTGGTCTGAGTGCACGTGTCTCACTAAGTCTTTGCTTCCAACAAAGCCTATTTGGTCTGGGTGCACATGTCTCACTAAATCTTCTGTTCTAATATGTCTCTCCAGAAGAGGGAATAACTGCTCCTTTAATAAGATTATTATTAATTATTGTATACTAATATAAATACTAAAACTCTTGTGAATCTTTTACAATCTGAATATACGTCCATTTGGATGTCCTGTCTTACTTCTCTTCAGATTCTTGATAACTTTTTAATACCCTTTTTGGGTAAGGGCTGGGAATATATTTAGATTTAAAACATTGTTTCTAAAGCCTCCATAAGTTATTTTAGAAGACTACTCCAGGAAATATTTTAAACTATTTATGAATCTTAACTAAGAGTCTATAGTCATTTTTAATGAGCACTTGCACAGTAAATGTAGAGTTACAAACTACTGAGGTCTGCAAAGGAGAAAATCAAACCAAAAGAATTCAAAAGACTGAAATGACATTGTACTTGAAATAGAATGAAAAAAAAGCAAAAGCTTGGAGATTCCTGCCTTTTCTAGGTTGAGTATTAGTTATGAACGAGTAAACACTGACTCAAACTATATGCAGCTCTGGGCCCCACACTTTAAGAAGGATGTTCAGGTCCTTAAATGCATCCAGAGGAGGGCAACAAAGCTGGTGGAAGGGCTGGAAGGCACGTCCTGTGAGGAGCCGCTAAGGACTCTGGGTTTGTCTAGGTTGGAGAGAAGGAGGCTGAGGGGTGACCTCATTGCTCTCTACAGCTTCCTGAGGAGGGGAAGTGGAGAGGGAGGTGCTGATCTCTCTTCTCCCTGCGATCCAGTGATAGGATGCGTGGGAATGGCTCAAAGCTGTGTCAGGGGAGGTGCAGAGTTGACATTAGGAAACATTTCTTTTCCAAGAGGGTTGCCAAGCACTGGAACAGCCTTCCTAGAGAGGTGGTCAATGCCCTATGCCTGGCAGTGTTTTTAAGAGGCATTTGGACAACGCCCTTAGTAATATGCTTTAACTTTTGGTCAGCCCTGAAGTGGTCAGGCAGTTGGATCAGATGGTCATTGTAGGTCCCTTCCAACTGAAATATTCTATTCTAAGCCATTATTAATTCCCATACATTTTGACCTCAACATATGCTATGCATTCGGTCCACAACAAAAATGTTAAACAAAGATCACAGGAACACAGAATAATTCAGGGCCTCAGGAGGTCTCTAGTCCAACCTCTTCCTCAAATCAGGGTCATCTGTGAGACCAGACCATGTCACTTAGGACTTCATCCAGTTTGGGCCTGAAAACCTTGAAGGATGGAGACTGCACCACCTCTGTGAGCAACCTGGTCCCATCATGAACATGTCTTCATCACTTCTCTTGCTTATTTAATAGATTTACGTTTTTATTTTGATAAACTTACTTAGGTTCACTTAACAGACCTACAGTTACGTTAGCAAGTACTTTCTGTTGCCTACTTCTATACATAGAATCATAGAATCATTTAGGTTGGAAAAGACCTTTAAGATCATCAAGTCCAACTGTTAACACTGCTAAGTCCACCACTAAACCACATCCCTAAGCACCTCATCTGCACGTCTTTTAAAAATCTTAAGGGATGGTGACTCCGCCACCTCCCTGGGCAGCCTGTTCCAATGCCTGACAACCCTTTCAGTGAAGAAATTTTTCCTCATATCCAGCCTAAACCTCCCCTGGCACAACTTGAGGCCATTTCCTCTTGTCCTGTTGCTAGTCACTTGGGAGAAGAGACCAACACCCACCTCTCTGCAACCCCCTTTCAAGTAGTTGTAGAGAGCGATAAGGTCTCCCCTCAGCCTCCTCTTCTCCAGGCTAAACAACCCCAGTTCCCTCAGCTGCTCCTCATAAGACTTGTGCTCTAGACTCCTCGCCAGCTTTATTGCTCTCCTTTGGACATGCTCCAGCACCTCAATGTCTTTCGTGTAGACAAAACTGAACACAGTATTCAAGATGTGGCCTCACCAGTGCCGAATAAAAAGGTAAAATCACTTCCCTCCTCCTGCTGGCCACACTATTTCTGATACAAGCCAGGATGCCATTGGCCTTCTTGGCCACCTGGGCACACTGCTGGCTCATCTTCAGCCGGCTGTCAATCAACACCCCCAGGTCCTTTCCCATCAGGCAGCTTTCCAGCTACTCGTCCCCACATTGCATGGGGTTGTTGTGACCCAAGTGTATGAGGTTCAACAAGGCCAAGTGCTGAGTCCTACACTTGGCCTTGGCCCATCAATCCAGCCTGTCCAGATCCCTCTGCAAAAGCCTTCCTACCCTCAAGCAGATCAACACACCCGCCCAACTTGGTGTCATCTGCAAACTTACTGAGGGTCCACTCGATCCCCTCATCCAGATCATTGATTAGTTACTAAACAAGACCGGCCCCAGTACTGAGCCCTGGGGAACACCGCTTGTGACCGGCCGCCAACTGGATTTAACTCCATTCACCACAACTCTTTGTGCCCAGCCAGCCAGCCAGTTTTTTACTCAGCGAAGAGTGTGTCTGTCCAAGGCATAAGCAGCCACTTTCTCCAGGAGAATGCTGTGGGAAATGGTGCTAAAGGCTTTTCTAAAGTCTAGGTAGACAACATTGTCTCATTAAAAGGAATGTAGTTTTGAAATTTGTCTGACAGAGTCCTGGGATTGTCACTGATTCATTTATCAGAGCCCCAGCAAAAGGACTTGCACTGAGCAGATGCGCAAAAATCGAAATCGGTTATTTTATTGAGAGCGACAGAAACAGATTCGAGACTGCCGTTGATAAATTCACTAACTACAATAGTGCTACTAATTAAGGTTAATATTGCTAGCAAACTTGATAGTAATACAACAACCCAGGGATAACTTTCAGCCAGAGGGTGAGAGGTGCAGCGCTTACCCGTAGAGGTGTCCCTGCCTGGGGTGGAGGAAGAGAATGCAGCCTGTCAGCTGATACGTCAGGTACTGAGGTTTTCCTTTCCACCTTAACAATCATTTTCTCCATATTTTATCATGAAAACTACAAGGTTCCCCCCCATATGTGTGAGTTGTAATATGCATTTCACTAGTAATGAGGCAGAGGTCAGTTATCGGACACGAAGTCTTTTGAAGAAACAAAGAACCCCTCAGATTCCTGTTATTTTGCTGTCTTTGCTGACCACAAGCAGGGCTGTCCTGGCTCCACAGGGCCCCCTCCTTATCTGCACCCTGTGTTAGCCAGGAGAGTCTCCACTCCCCCAGGTCACACAAGAGAGAGCAAGGGCAGTCTTAATGGTTCTTTGAGCAGAGGAATCCCACCTCACTATCCAAATTCCACAAACATCCACAGCCTTTCCCTCGTCCACTAAGTGGGTCACCTTGTCACAGAAGATCAGGTTAGTCGAGCAGGACCTGACTTTCATAAACCCATGCTGACTGGGCCTGATTGCCTGGTTGTTCTGTACGTGCCACATGGTAGCACTCAAGATGACCTGCTCCATAACCTTCCCTGGCACCGAGGTCAGACTGACAGGTCTGTAGTTCCATGGATCCTCCTTCTGGCCCTTCTTGTAGATGGGTGTCACATTTGCTAACCTCCAGTCCACTGGGACCTCACTGGTTAGCCAGGACTGCTGGTAGATGATGGAAAGTGGCTTGGTGAGCACTCCTGTCAGCTCCTTCAGTACCCTTGGGTGGATCTCATCTGGCCCCATAGACTTGTGGGTGTCTAAGTGGTGTAGCAGGTCGCTAAACATTTCCCCTTGGATTGTGGAGGCTTCATTCTGCTCCCCACTGCTATCTACCATCACAGGGGGCTGGGTACCCAGAGAACAACTGGTCTTACTATTAAAGCCTGAGGCAAAGAAAGCATTAAAGTACCTCAGCCTTTTTCTCAGCCTTTGTCACTATGTTTGCCTCGCATCCAGTAAAGGATGGAGATTCTCCTTAGCCCTCCTTTTGTTAACATTTTTTATTGGTTTTTATGGCAGTAGCCAGGTTAATTTCTAGTTGGGGTTTGGCCCTTCTAATTTTCTCCCTGCAAAACCTCACAACAACCTTGCAGTCTTCCTGAGTTGCCTGCCCCTTCTTCCAAAGGTCATAAACTCTCCTTTTTTTCCTGAGTTCCATCCAAAGCTCTCTCTTCAGCCAAGCTGGTCTTCTCCCCTGACAGCTAATCTTCCAGCACATGGGGCCGGCCTGCTCCTGCGCCTTTAAGACTTCCTTCTTGAAGAGTGTCCAGCCTTCCTGGACTCCTTTGCCCTTCAGGACTGCCTCCCAAGGGACTCTGTCCACCAGGCTCCTAAACAGGCCAAAGTCAGCCCTCCAAAAGTCCAAAGCAGCAGTTCTGCTGACCCTCATTCTTACTTCTCTGACAATCAAAAAGTCTTATCATTATTTCATAATCACTGTGCCCAAGACGGCCTCCCACCATCACATCCCCCACAAGGCCTTCTCTGTTCACAAACAACAGGCCCAGCAGGTGCCTTCCCCAGTTGGCTCACTCACCAGCTGTGTCAGGAAGTTATCATCTTCCACACACTCCAGGAGCCTCCTGGACTGTTTCCTCTCTGCTGTATTGTATTTCCAGCAGACATCTGGTAAGTTGATGTCCCCTACGAGAACAAGGACTAGAAACTGTGAGACTTCTCCCAGCTGCTTATACAATATTTTGTCTGTCTCCTCATCCTGGTTGGGTGGTCTGTAACAGACTCCCACTAGGATATCTGCCTTGTTGGCCTACCCCCTGATTCTTACCCACAGACACTCAACCCTATTGTCACCATCGTTAACCTCTAGACAAGTCAAAAGCTCCTTGACATACAGGGCTACCCCACCGCCTCCCCTGCCTTGCCTGTCCCTTCTGAAGAGTTTGTAGCCATCCAGTAGAGCACTCCAGTTGTGCGAGTCATCCCACCACATTTGCATGATGGCCACTATATCATAGTTTCCCTGCTGGACAATGGC
Organism: Gavia stellata; assembly: GCF_030936135.1. Taxonomy (NCBI): domain Eukaryota; kingdom Metazoa; phylum Chordata; class Aves; order Gaviiformes; family Gaviidae; genus Gavia; species Gavia stellata. The sequence continues at coordinate 61,778,529 of NC_082637.1, forward strand.
CTCCAGCTCCTCCTGTTTGTGGCCCATGCTGTGTGCATTGGTATAGATGCACTTCAGCTGGGCTATTGATCCTGCCACCTTTTTTGGGGGAAGAAACCCTAATTCCTATGTGAGTACTCTCAGGCACTTCCCTGGTTTCTAAAATACCAATAATCCCTGCGACTTTGCTGCCTTATGGGTCCCCATCCCCTACCCCCACTGAGACGGCAGACCAAAGGTCTTCACCAGCACACCTCCCCTCAAACACTGGCAAGCCATCCTCAGGCTTATCTCCAGCAAGCCTGGTTTTATACTTTCCCCCTTCAAATCCAGTTTAAAGCTCTTTCAATGAGCCCTGCTAATGGCTGCACCAGGATCCTTCTCCCCCTGAGAGACAGGCATTCCCTGCTTGTCGCCAGCAGGCCTGGTGCCATATAGAGAGACCCATGATCAAAGATCCAAAATTCTGCCAGTGACACCAGTCTCTGAGCCAGGTATTGATTAACTGGCTCTTCCTGTTTCTTCCCTTCTCATTCCCTGCCAGCGGAAGGATGGAGGAGAGCACCACTTGTGCTCCCAATCCCGCAACGAGTCTTCCCAAGGCCCTGAAGTCTCTCTTGATCACCCTCGGGCTTCTTGTTGGAACTTGATAGCTGCCTACCTGAGGAATCAATAATGGATAATGATCCGAGGGCCATAACAGGGTAGGACGTTTTCTTGTCATGTCTTTAACACGGTCCCCAGGGAGGCAGCAAACTTCCCTAAGAAGTGGGTCAGTCTGCATATGGGGCCTTCTGTTTCCCTCAGGAGAAAGTCCCCTATGACAATGACCCGTCTTTTTTTCTTTATGGAAGCAGTTTTTACACAGGGCATAGGCCAGCTTAGCCTTGGTGACACCTCCAGGCTAGGTGAACCCTTGTCCTCATCATTTCCTTCCACTTGCAGAGCCTCATACATATTATGCAAGAGGACCTGGGAAGGTGGGGTAGTAACAGAGGAGGCTCACCTGCTGCACCGGGCAGGAACTTGCTGCCCTTGCCCCCTATTCCCTAAGTCACCCCGTTCCGGTGGGTGGAGAGAGAAAAGGGAATCTTCCATATCCCATGCACTGTCTGCCTGTTGGGCCTGTCCCAGGGAAGGTAGGGTGCGATTCCAGTGGTTTGTCTCCCTCTCGCACTCCCTGATGCTCCTCAACATACCCACCTCCTCCCGGAGCTCTGCCACTAAGCGGAGGAGCTCCTCTACCTCGGCGCACCTCGCACAGGTGAGCTCGCTGCTGCCGTCCGGTACTGGCGTCAGCGCAGGGAACACCCTGCAGCCTGACGCCTGGGTGGCAGTGCGTACCCACCGGAGCTCGCTCTGGGAGGCTGTGTCAGTGGCCGTGGGTGCAGAGCTTAGAGAGGCCTTGGCTTTCTGCCGGGTGGATACCAGAGCTCCCTCGCTCAGCCGGCAAAGCTTTCTGTGCCCTCCTGCACAAGCTGCCGCACCATAGCAGTTTTCAATGTACAAGCCTGGAATATACAAAAGCAAAGAAAAAAAGTCTTTTGATAAAACCTCTCTAAGGATAATAAATAAGGAAGAAGTTACAGAGAAGAAATTAAGCCCTTTTTCTGTGTGTTTTACTTCTAATATTATGGGATTTTTTAAATTGAGTTATATTGTCATTCTAATTGACTGTCATTGATGCAGGAACCTGCTGATGTGCACAGCCATCATAAGCTGTAGGGCACTTCATGTTCTGGTCAGGGTGATGATGCAGAGAAAATGGTCTGTGATGGTCTGTGTTGAAGCAGCGCTAAAAAGTGTTAAGCAGACCTTCAGTGCAGAAAACAAAGCTCAAGCACGTCAAAGTATCTTTGTTCTGCATATAAAATCTTGATTGACTTTAAGAGCACTGCAAAATATAGTGAAATACAGTAGTCAGTCTTGGGACAATCATAATGCCATTGCTGGTTGCATGGAAAATGCAGAACTTCGAAAATTATGGGGTTTTAGGAAGATCTAGGTATATTTTCAAATATTTGGTGTGGAGTTCAGATGCTATCTTTGGGAGAAGTTTTCAGAATCCACCTTTCTTTTGGTACCTAGAAATTGAAAAGACAATTTTGCACCATGTTAATGCTGTCAGTGCAATAAATGTTACCAAATATTACAGTTTATTAAAGGTCAAAATACATGATTTGTGGGGGGGAAACCCCTAATCTCTAAAGCACGTTTTAAACAGTTACTTAGCTAGAACATATTATGATCACCCCCAAGCATCTGTTATCTCCTGAAGTCATTCACCACTGCTGCCCACCCCCCCATCAACCTTGGAAGTCCATCTCAGAGACTGACTGACAACTCAGTTGACAGCGAGGAGGAGAAGTTGGGGGGGAAGTTTGTTGGTGGAAAGTTGTGATATACTGACTCCCTGGATTTTATAGCCTCATTTACACCGCAGGACAACATAGAAATATGAGATTTCTGACTCAGGCTAAAACTAGTATTGCAGATGTCAACATGAACCAAAGGCGTTTGTGTACTGTAAGCAACATAGAGCATCATAATGACTCTGAATTACACTCCAAATTCCTTTTCTCACACTGCTTCTTGACCAGATCTATTCTCCATGTTCTGTACTAAAACCACTCATTTAGCTTTTAGAACACTTTTGTGACCTTGCAAAACCGATGACTCTTAAGGGCTTGCAGAGCTAAAGAGACTGTAGTTAAAACTCCTTACAAAACCCTCGCTGTTTCTTTCTCTGTTGTTTGTTCTAGCTGAGAATTTCCAAGAAATGCAAATTCCAGGTGTATCTGGGTGCACAATGAGTGGCAGTCTGGGTGCATACCTAATGCTGACACCCTTCTCTGCAATTAAAGACTGGATGGCCTGCAGCCTTCCTGACCATTGGGACTAGAAGGAGGCCAGAGCATGGCCTTTGTGCACAGAGGACATCTATGCATTGCCAAGGAAGGTAATAAACTTTAGCTATGTATTTAAGAATGTGTCTTTAAAGACCCAGTTTTATGAACAAAAGCTGGCTCATCTTTACCCCAGGGGCATCAGAAATACCAGCTGCGTGGTTCAGCTCCCAAAAAACTGAGAGAAAAAAAAAAAGGGACTATGATCTTACACTTTCTCTTCCCCTTTACTTTTATTTTTACTTACAGGAGGGTAGTTAGGCAATTGTTTGCAAGTTTCGGTGCAGTAATACCGTCTTTGCTCAATCTTTTGAGTAGCAAAATATATGTGGAAACACCATGGAGGCTATACACAGAGATGGGCAGTATTTCAGTGAAAAGAAAGTCACCGAGAGATGATTACTTGGTCTCTTAGAGTTGTGCACAAAGTGAAAAGATATGTGAGGCTAAAGCTTGCTAAGCCAGTACCTGATGGAACGGGTGGAAGACAAGGCTTATGCCAATGAGGCTCACTGCCTAGCACCCCAAAGAGTGGCCTCTGCAGGGGGATCTAGAAACACATTTCAACTCTTACAGCCCCACTGACTTGGTGTCTCCTCCCCCCTCCAGTGCAGCACCCTGGCCCCAGCCGCAGGGAGCCACAGAGCTGCGTGGAGCCAGCTCTAGTCCGGGGTGCCGTGGGCCGGCCCAGGGCCGCCTTCCGGGGTGCTGCTCACCTCGGGGCCCGGCGCGGCCTGTTCCACCCCAGCCGTTACCGGGCCTCAGCCTCCTCCTCACAAACACCAGCACACGAGGGGCGGTTTTGCGGAGCGCGGGAGGGAAGAGGACGAGACGAGAGGGGGCCACGGTGCCAGCCGGGCCCGGGTCAGATCGGGTCGGGTCGGGTCGGGTCGGCTCCGCCCCGCCGCGGGGTGCGGAGAGCCACCGACTGCCGCTGAGACCCGACACCCCGCGGTGCGCCGCCGCCGCAACGCGCGGCACCACCCTCCGCCACCACTAGCTGGCGCTCCGCCCACCGCCGCCGCGCCCTGCCCTCAGTCCCGGAGCGCGGGGCGGGCCGGGCCGGGCCGGGCCGGATTGGGTTGAGTGAGTCGGCGTGCGCTGTACTCGGTGCTTCGCTGCTCGTTCCGCACCCCGCGCCGGGCCCCGCCGCCCTGGACCGCAGGTAGGAGGCGGGGATGGCGCCGCTTCGCGGCCTTGGGCCTTGCCCGTGCCTCACGGAGCGGGTACCGGAGCGGCGTCGGCGGGTGGGCCCAGGGAGCGGCCGTAGGGCGGGGGGAGCCGGGCCGACCCTGGCGCCCTGGCGGAAGCGGTGCCGTGCGGTGAGGCCGAGGGGCGGCGTGGGGCGGCCGGCATTGTTGGTGGGGGGCAGCCGCGGGCCGCGGCGGGGCCCGCTGGGGAGCCACGGGGAGCCGCTCGGCGCGGCCCGGCCCTCCCGCGGGCGGTGGCGCCTCTGTCCCCTTCCAGCGGTGCTGGGCGGCGCGGCGGGGGTCACTGCCGGCCTGGAGCCGCGTGGCGGCTGGAGCACAGGCCGCGGGAGCCTAAGATCGATTTTCCCCGCGCAGCGCCGAGGTCCTGGCGCATATCCCCTGCCTGCCTCTTCCGTGAGCCGAGCGGCGGGCCCCGCGCTCCCTGCAGGAGGAGCTACCCACAGGCCCGTGTACCCTGCTCTCCCAGCCCACGGCTGCTTCGCTTTCCCCAGCAGCAGCTGGTGAATGCAGTGGAGGTAAGGAGGCAGTGAGGAGCACCGCGGAGCGTTTGTGGGGCTGTCCGGGCCGGTGTAGGAGGACACCAGGGTGTTGGGCCTGGCACCTGCGTGCAGAAGGAAGCCTGGGGAATTCTCATGTGGGGCCTGAAGCCTCCAGTGAAGTTGCTCAAGTGCGCTTTCGGTGCCAGCAGAATGTAAATGGTGGAAAAGCCAGAGTTGACCTGTTAGAACCTGTATCTGTTCATAACCATTTGTACCTCTCTTCAGTTGTAACTTACAAACGCCAGCAGCCCCCGTACCATTCTTAATACTCTTAAGCAAGTGCTAAACCTGAATATGACTTTACTATTCAGTCTGATAGTAACAAAGTGCACTTGTGCCCAGCTTTCCATGGGTAACTTCGTATTTCCCTGTAATAAATCTTGCTTAGTGAAGGGTAAATGGAGGCTCAAAGCCCTGTTTAAATGTTGAATGTACCATCAATATACTCATTGACTGCATTTGTGCACTCTAGCATGCATTAAAGTGTTACTTTACAGAGTATTAAGTTTGCTAAGTTGCTTTGGTTTATTGGCAGGCGTGTTTTGCCAATTCTGTCCCTGCATATTAAGATGCCGGGGGATTGTCTCTGAACAGTGGAGGTGCTGTTCTGAGTGGTCTACAGATATGTAGGAAAATAGTCTCAGATCTTGATTTTTTTATATACAAGTTATTTATATGCTATTTTACATAGGGGTTTTAGCTGGCGTAAGTGTGAGCGTATATGTACCTATTATAAAGAAAATAGCAAATGGTGTGCATTAGTAGATATTTTCTATGAATATATCTTTGCTTGTTACTGTGCTTTCTAGAGTGGTGCAGTACGCCACTGTACATGCATACATACGTGCTTGCATAGCTGCATGTGGAAATGAATCGATGGTAGAAGCCTGCGGTTACACAGCTCTCAGTGAGAGATGGAAAGGGTCTGCGACGGGGAGAAGGACTTGCTGCTTCTACTGTTAGTTGGCTGAGTTCTGACGTGGCTCATCCTGAAAACAGTAAGAGTTGTTGGAGCATTTTGAGGAGGGGTGTTGTGAGGGCTGGGGAGCTGATGCTTTGTTTTGCCAGAAGGAGTAGAACTGTGCAGCATTGATTCTCCTTCCTACTCTTTCACAGTCATCTCCCTTACTGAAAGCTTCTCCTCCCACCACCCTGCTGCTGTTGAACCATATTCTGTCTTACATGGTGTGTTTGCTTTATTTTTTTTTTCCCTTGAGGAAGAGCGCTTATTAGAGTAATGAAGATGGAGGAGGGTGGTTCTCACAGTGACTTTGGAACAGAGGGAAGTGAGGCAATGGCAACGCGACCACTGAAATTAAGTTCTTGCGTAACAGTACCAACATTGTAGCATGGCTTTCTTTATAATCTCTTCTTCTTTGACCAGTCTTATGCTGCTGGCTTGGCCACCAGACTTGCACAATCATACGCAAATGCAGTATGTTATGGTAAAGTCAGATGAACTGAGTATTCTGGGTCAAAGTTTTCTGTTTGCACTAGTTGCAAGTTTAATATAAATTTACTGTACCTGCATGTGCTCGTAGGCTTTTATTAATTTTTATTCCATACTTACATTACACTTAAACAGTTGTTTTTAGGTAGCATTTAAGTATGGGAAGGAGCATTTGAGAAGGAGGCAGAAAACAAAACTTTAAAGCCATTATATACATAACTCTAGTATGCTTGAGGAAGTGACCTTTAGCAATGTGGATGGTATAAGTGAATGAGACATCTTTCCAACAAACACCTAAAAACTTGATGCAATCTGCAGCAGATAAAGACAAAGAACTAGTAATTTAAAGTGCTTCAGTTAAAAACCAAAATCAATGCAAATTAGGTTTTTTGGTTAAACATTTTTTTCCTGATATGTTTGAGTAGGTCTTATTTTTAACTAGTATCTTTCTTTGAATAGCTGTTCCTAGTCAAAGGCTGAATATAGTATTGTTTTTGTTTAGGTTATTAGTTTCAAAAACAATTGGTAGTAACCAAACATGCATTTTGGTTTTTAAAGGCAAAAATCAGTGTTTATTCAGTGAAATCTGTAATACTTTAAAAACTCTGGGGTTTTTTTCTCCCCTATCTATCTTTATTATGTTAAAAAGGCAACTTAATTTTTGTTGACAAGTCAGGTTGTGGTATGGTTTTTTGTTGTTTTTTTCCAAGGGGGCTAACCTGAAACTGGAGAGAAGAGAACTTTGAAAATGAAACTTACATTTTGGATGGTGAGGAGATGAAAATAAAAAATACAGAGATATAAAATACAATTAGTTTTTTAACTTACTAACCAACTGAAGAATACAAATTATTTGTCTTACAGTATGCATCAGCTTTTCTACATGTGTCTCACTGTTTCATTTTTAGATGAGTAACCATAGTAAACAGCTATCTCTGTGCTGGTCAGGAGTATCAGCTTACTCATGGAGTGGTGGGGAAGTGTTAGTCTGTGATTCCATCCAGCAAGAAAGTCGCATTGTTTATTTAAAGGACTCTAAATATTTCAGAAAAGTTACCCTTTGTCAAACACTTCCATCTAATGTTGCTTGGCAAAGAGATGTTAAAAGTTAAATTGCCTTCTTCCCCACCATTTTCTTTTACTTTCGTTGCTTACTAAGTCTGCTTATACAAAATTCATTAGCCCGGACCAGCTCTTGAAATTCCATCTGTCTCTTTGCTGTGTAAATTGTATGCTCTGTCATGCTGATCTGGTCTGAGCTAGTCACTGGAGTTGCCAGTTGTAGTTCCTCAGTAACACATTTGTGATCCTCTTCATTTTTAAAAGGCAGCTTCCTGGATCATAATTGTTTTCCATTGAAAGCTGCATTAATAAGAATTAACAAACTGGCTAAATAGTTCTTGCTTCTTGCAGTAGGAACATATTATTAGAAATAGATTTAATCTTCTTTTGCAAAACATTTAATAATTTCTTGTTTTGTGTAAACCATCTGGTATTTATTGTCCAGTGTACTGGATTGCTGAAGCACTTAATACTTCACCTGTTGACAAGAACCTCCCTGCCCCCCCCATTCTGTAGTTAAAATTTTTACTGGTTGTTTTGTGGACTGTTGTTTTGCATCACATCCTAAAGTTATTCCACTGGCTTTATTAATTCAGTAATATCCATTTTCTTAAGGCTTGCAAGATCATAACATATGCTTTATGCATCATTTCGTTTTCTTGCATTTAATTTTGAGAAGAAACCTGTGCTAAACTTCTTACTGCATCTGAATGTCTTCTTATGTGGTGCAACAATTTAATATTACCTCCATTTGCTTTTTGTTTAGCTTAGAGTAGTTCGGAATTTCTCATAAAGAACAGCAAGAGTTGGTGAAGAATGTGTATAGTTTATTGATACCTTTCATGAGCTTGTTCTCTGTGATTTTTTTTTTTTTTTACCCTCCTTTCCTGTCTCTACCAACATAGTATCAGTCTGTAAAACATAGCACAACTATTATAGGGGACCTATATGTTGGCAAAGCAACTTTAGTCTAAGTCCCTTCAGCTGGAGGTAAAGAGCATGGCTAAAAACAACTATCTGGCTCTGGCAGTATGTGCAGCAGTATCATCACTTGCACTGGAAGAACCTATAAGCTGCATACATCTCAAAGTCTGTGGCCTGGCTGCCCCAGCTTTAGAAAAAGATACTCTTACATAGCTAAATTTTAACTTGATTTTTTTCCCTTTCAACTAAATATTTCACTTGTTTTAGTTGCAGATTGGAAATCATTATTTCCAGAAAACTTTGCTCTACGAGTACATAACTGCATCAGCATGTTTCAGTGACAGAGAAACAAGATGGGATTTCCAAGATCACATACTAGATGTATAAATTTTTCTTTTCAGACTGCAAGAGGAAGGATGTAGACCTTATTTTTCCGCTTCACAAACAGAGACAATTGAAATAACTAAAAGATGTCATTGGGTGCCGTAAGAGCACATGGCAAGAGGTCATTCTAACAACAAATGATTTACAATGCATATGTTAGCATGGTGTGTTGATAGATGTTAGTGTGTCATACATGTCTGGTTTTTCATTTGTCCCATGCTAATCTTTGAGAGATATCTGACACCTTCGTGAAAGATTCAATAATCAGAAAGCCTTTATATTTGTAAAATGTGGAGGTTTTGATGTTTTTAACCCTTGAAGAACTATCCCAAGTATAATAATGTATTCTTCAAGGTAATACAATGATTTGTAGCAGTTAACCTAGTATTTCTGTTCATTATTCCTTTTCTCTGTGTTTTAGACAGTTTTGTCAATATTTAGCTGGATTGGGTCGGATTAATTTATATGCAGAGCCTGCTTTATATTAGAAAAAGAATCAGTGAAATCTTAATGAAGTGAATTGTATTCTGGAAGCACTTCTGGTGTGTATTGGTCAAGTGAATCCTCTTGGTAACTGTTATTTTCAGTTATTTTCCATACTTTTTAAATACATGAAGCAGCAGCAAAGAAAGGCATATGCCATCTTGTTCTTCTTCTCCTTGTTTTGATTCTATAGTAAATCTTTAATTATAAATTGTCTTGAATTGGCATCACTCCATTGTCATTCTCTTTGAGAATCAAGAATACAAGGCAGCTGTGATCTGAAGAAATACTCTTTTTAAACTGAAGTACTGTTTTTTTCAGTAGTATAATTGATGCTGAGAATTACTGATGAGCTTACACCACTACACAACAATGAACCTAATAGTAGTCATCTAATGCCTTATAACCATGGAAATGGCCTAAAAATGAAGTCTAGAAGTTTTAAATACGTGTTTGTAGGTAATGGTATCTACATTCACAGATACTGTGAATCTCTCAAATGATTTTCTTTTATAGAAGTCTTCTAAATAATATTTCTCTATCTTTTTTTACCAGATAAGGAGACAAAGCATGTTGAAGCCATATGGCAGCTTGAGTAACTCACATTAAAAGTCTTGGGAAAGAACAACTGAACACATACATATTGAGTTTTGGACCTCTGCCTGTGGAGCTGGCCAGTCATTCCTCTCACCAACTAGCAGTGCTGTTCCTCTGAGCTTCTGACGTTTATGGCACCAGCTTCTGATGCTACCATTGCTTTCGGGTGTTTGTCAGATTTCTTGGTTTTAGGGCTGTTCTTCACACTGGAGAACAGAAATGGAAGTTCTGCAGTTTCAGGCTGAAGTACTAGGCTGGAGCTTGCTGACTTGAAGGCTTTTCTGCTCTGATTTTCCTTTATACTGTTTTTGGCCAGTGAGGGGTAACTGTTCAGCAGTGAACTCCTGCCTCCTTCCCTCCTGCTTGTAGTTATTCTTCAAAGTTGATTGCTTTTTGTTATCAGGACACACACCCATGTTTCAAACAGCAGCAAATTAACTGTAAAAGCTGTGGTCTGAGAAGAGCCTTTGTGTTGCTTTCAAGTTCTCAAGGCTTTTTTAACTCAAAAAGTGCATGGAGACATCTCTTCCTCCCTCCCTTTTCTTAGGGCACGTTTGCTGTGGCAAGTGATGGTTGGTTTTGGGTTTTTTTTCTGTTGTGGCTGCTGTTTATGTGTGACTAGATAGTATTACTGATTTCTAGCCGTGCTGTATGACTATTTTATTTACACTTTTTCTGGCAGTTATTTGTACTTTTTCTATCATCATTTCAGCTTTTTAACAGAATGGGTTGAGTGTTTCTAGAAGATTACTGGAAAGATTTCTGAACTGCAGGGTAAAAATCAGGAATTAAAAGAACAGGAACAGTTAAATATTAAGGTTTCTTGGCTAACAGCACAGGGTAGCCAGAAGTTTTAATGCAAAATTTTTCTGTGCTGTTCCTCCATTAACCATGGTTCCTGATAGTGCAGGAACTATAATTTCTATGTGAGGAATTGTCATGAGTATCTTTAACTCAGTGGCTGAAACCTCACCATATTTATTGTCTCACTCCTAGATATGGTGCTAAAGTAGGAAACAACAACTGCTTCTGCTATTCTGAAAGTTTTAATTGCCTCCATAAATATGTTTCACATAAATTAAATACAATGGGCAACATTCTCGAGTTTTATGTGGATTTTTTGTCAGTGAAAAATTCTGGTGTCTGGTTTGCTTCAGTATTTTAATCCTTTATTTAACTTTTGCTGTGTTACCTGTATTGTTAAATTCAAAATGCTTAAAAGCTGACTGGATGAAGTGTATCTGTGTATCTGTAAAAGCAGCACTACACAAAACTGATAATGAAGAATCCTAAGTAGACCATGATTGTGAGAACTGAAAAAGGACAATTAATACTAAAGGAACATTAGTAATAGTCTGTCTGTAGTAGAAGTTTGTCAATGGCACATAAAATCCTCTTCAGCAAAGCTATGGGGATTTTGTTTATTCCTGGTTTATTAGCATGAGGCAGGAGCAGCAGGTTGATTTGAGACTAAGCAGGGAAGCAGAGTTACTTAAACTGCTCCTTCTCAGTCCCTGAACAGAAACAAGGTAGGTTTAAATTTTGCATGAGACTGGATTATTTTCTTTTGCAAGTGAGATCTGCACGCAAATTCCCCTCTTATTTTAAGACAAATTAATAGAGATTGATCTTGATGGGGTTTTTGGGGATGTCTAATTGCATAAGTTTGAATAAAGTATTGAAAGGGAGGGAGCATTTTCCTTCCCTTGCTTGTTGCATCTTTGCTACTCAGCCTGTGACCTCCTAAGCCTCAGAATAGCAGCAAGTAGCAGCTTTAAAAGTTTGCAAACTGATAATAGCATGTTTTAAGTCACTCTCATTTGTGAAACATTATTGAGCTTTTGAATGTGGCTTATGATCACCTATAATGAAATTCAGAATTGTGTTTCTGCTTGACACTTGCATACCAACTTTGCATTCATGCATACCATACTTGCTTTCTTCTTTGAGTCTCATTGCCTTTAAACATTACAAAGCTATGCTGAATTTTTTGTGAACTATATTTGCTAGAGAGTCACTGGCTACTGTTTAGAGCAAAGATGAGTCTGACAATGAAGGAAGCATGGATTTGGAAACTAATGTGACCTTTCTATTTTGTGAAGTAGCTGTGTCACTGAGGTGGTGTAGATGATGCTGAAAACAAAGAAATGAAAAGAATTAAACCTTCTCATTTCTGGCATCCACTGGTGTATACTTGCTGCAATATTGACCTTACCTTTCCATGTTAGAGATAGTAATGGCTTGTGGCAGACAGCTGTATCTGTAAATGCACCAAACTGTATATTTGGAATAGTTGTGAGGGAAGAAAGGTCAGGGAAAAAAAGTCTGCTTCCAAAAGAAACAGAAAAACAAAAAAATACCATAGAATTCAGAATATTGCTGATTCTTAAGATGCTTATAAGAATCTTATGCTATACTCATTGAACGCTAGTATACTGTTTCCTTTGTTAGAAATACATTAGAATAAAATAGTGTGAGTTTGTGAATTGGTTGTGAATAAGATGATAGGTTTTCTTTGGTGGGGGAAGATTGTTGATGACCTATAAAGACAGCTATTGAACAGCCAGGATACCATTCTCTGAATCTAAAGCAAGCTGTCTTCACATCTGGAAGAGGGAAGCATTGCAGTACCCTCAGTAGATCAGGTCTGGGCCACGGTCGTGCCTGACTGAGGTAGTTGCTGTTAGACACGCTTTTTAAAAACTTTGTTTATTGAGATTATTGTCAACAGAAAAAATACACAGCTGAACATGGGAGAAGTTGCTGTGGATGTGCAATGGATGTAGATGGCCTCAGAGGAAAGGGGCTATAAGGAAGCAAATGGACTAAAAGGATGAAAAAATGGACTGGAAAGAGGCTTCTTTTTGTGTATAGTACTACTCAAGAATGTTTTTAATGTTTAAGAATATCAGTAGTATATTTATGGTATCTTCTATTAAAAAAATATCCAAGATAATTTTAAAACGCGGATGACGGTGATAGTGTTGTTACGCGACACCCTGCAGAGCATAAGACAAGGCTGAATAGAGAAGTACTGGTCATGACTTCTGGGTGATACAAAATCTCATTTCTGTTTTATTTTTAGGAGGATAGTATTGTGTTTAAAATGGAAGTTGACATAAATGGAGAGTCCAGAACTACCCTATCCACCCTCCCTGTGCCTCTTGCAGAAGTGAGTCCCACGGGCAGGATGGAAGCAGAGAAGCCCCGCTGTTCCAGTACCCCCTGCTCACCAATGCGACGGACGGTTGCAGGTTATCAGATCCTTCACATGGATTCTAACTACCTGGTTGGCTTCACGACTGGAGAGGAGCTGCTAAAATTAGCCCAGAAGTGTACAGGAAGTGAAGAGAATAAAGGGGAATCTGGGCCAAATTTGCGCTCCAAACAGCTTGATTCAGGACTTGCACGTTCCTCCCGTTTGTACAAAGCTAGAAGTAGGTATTATCAGCCATATGAGATCCCAGCAGTAAATGGACGGAGGAGGAGACGGATGCCCAGCTCAGGGGATAAATGCACTAAGGCTTTACCATATGAACCTTACAAAGCACTTCATGGTCACCTGCCTCTTTGCCTTTTAAAAGGTAAAAGGGCTCACTCAAAATCCCTGGACTACCTGAATTTAGACAAAATGAACATTAAGGAACCTGCTGACACAGAAGTGCTACAATACCAGCTCCAACACCTTACCCTTAGAGGGGACCGTATGTTTGCAAGAAATAACACATGAGCTATCATCTCAAATTTAGAACCAATTTCTGATTATTTCTCTGTTGCTGCAAAAATCCACTGTTGTGCTGTGTTCATGACTGTCCACATTGTAGGTGGTTGTATCAGCTAAATGTTATCAGAAAGTAATTTATTTGAATAGAATCTTGGCAATGCAATATGTCACAAATACTCAGAGGGAGAGATCTTTCCTAAGCAAGCAGCTTCTGATGCAAATTTGACTGAAACTGGTGGATATTTCTTTGGACACCTTTTAACAAAAAAAAAAAAAAGAAAAGCTTTTGATTTTTGGGTTTGGGATTTTTTTTTTTGTATAGTTAGATCTAGTATTTACAGTAATTTAACACTGAAAAATTGGTGATGTCTGGTTGGTTGTTGCTAATTTTGGCTTGATGTTAGAAACTGCTCTTGGATAAGTAGTCAAGTTTAGGAGGTTTTTTCGTTTTACTTTGTTCCTGTATTCTACAGTAAAATGTATGTATTATTTTTTTACATCATGGAGAGGAAAGTGAGCTTGGCTAGACTGGATCACTTGCTATTTAAACAATCCAGTTCAAACATTTGCGAACTGTGCTTGCACTGTGTGATGAGGGTGAGATTCACTCATAAAACAAACCTTTGCTACTTGAATCCTATTAAATTATTTTTTAATTTCTGCATGGAAGTAATTGCTTTGCCTCCTCTGTTCTATAAAACTTGTTCAGGATAAGTATTTGGGTTATTATAAACAAATCTTTCTGGGAAAGAAGATTTTTTTTTTTTTGTTAGTGGGGTTTATTTTTTACATTGTCTTGACACACACACAAGGATTCACTTCAGATTCCAGTAAATACCCTGGAATGTCTGCATTGTTATGTCAATAATGTTTCTTATTTTAATTCATGATTTCTGTATCATGTATAGTAACAGAAGGTGTCAAATAGCTTCAGCATTGCTTCAGAAAGTTAGTTGATTTGGTGCACATGAGATCTAGAAGGCTGATTTCTTTTGATGGAGTGCAAGTGAAGTATTTCTGTATCAGCATTGAAGAGATGACCCTGGATTACTCAACAGAATAGATTGAATACACTGGCTTACTTTGTTACTTAAGAATTTTTTATCCAAACATGACATCAGCTGCAGTTTTGATAGCTGTATTCCTAGATGTATTTAAAACATTTTTCTTTTTTAAACATGAGTTACCAAAATAGTTTTCAGACTTTTTTTTAGGTGCAACCTTTTTCTGAAGCTGTGTGCAGATTGGTTTTGGCTGATGACCTCTGCAGAAGACGTTAAAAATAAGATCACATTGTTTTGAAACATAAATTATTTGATCAATTGTTTGTGGTAGAATTAAGATTTTTTTATTATTATTATTTTGTTGTTTGTTTATCATTCAGAATGAATAGAAAGCACTAGTTAGTGTATGCACTGTGGTAAATGAAGAGGAGTTCTCATTCTGTCACTTACTCCACAGTTGTAAGTGAAGATGGCCCAGTAGTCTGCATTTTGCTGGTTTGGTTATCTTTTTTTAGGTTTATTAGAATCTTTGCAACAAACCGATGTGTATTTTTAAAAGTTAACTACACCTGTGTAAATCTAATGTATTGAACAATGATCTTGAAAGTAAAATCTTCCTATATAGTCTCTAGTTTGAAAAACAGAATATGGTCAGATGCCAAAGAGATGGGGGTTTTGTTTAAGGAGTAAACACCATTTATTGAAATACCCTATGAAACTGTATTTCTGGCTAAAAAATAAAAAGGGTGGTATAAACACCTATTGTTGTGGTGTCTGTTGCTGTGTAGGAAAAAGAGGACATTTAAAAAATAAAACTTTAGACCAGGGATCATTTAAAAACAACTTTAAAGTGGGAATCTTGGGCTTCAGTCCAAGATTGGATTTGTTATATGTTTCAGGAAATGGGCCATGCAATAATTAATATTTTGTGCGTGTTTCTAATGTCATCCTGTGCCATAATTCTGTAGCTACACTAATAGAGAGGTTGATGGCTATAGTTGATGGCTAAGTTCATAAAATATATGTCAGTACTTTATCTGTTTGGTGATTTGCTCATGAAGGTGCTTACACTTAGTAATATTGTTTGCTTAACTCATACACTCTTGCAGCTCTTATAGCATATCCTCATTCAAGACCCCAATGTTTTGCAAATTTGGTTTGTAATGTTCTTTATCAGAACTCTTATAGCCATGGGGAGTTCCTGTTTTTACCTCTAAATTAAGCAAAATCTCAGCCAAATGAAAGCTCTTGATCTTGTCTTATTTTTGCTACTTATAATGTCTTCCATTAAACTAATGTATTAAAATCAAAGATGAGATGCTTCTTCAGGCTACTAAAATGAAATTGAATATGAACAATACTGACCTTTCAAAGTGAGTTCTCACTGTTCTTGTAATAAATTAAAAGAAAAAAGCATAAAAAAATTACTGTTTCCTTGTTGGCTTTAGGTATCTTCCAGAGGATTAAAAAAGTGAAGGTAGAAATGATACAGCGTAGTAACACAAATCTTGCATTTAACAGACCATTAACACCAAAGCAGGTCTGGAGTCAAGTACAAATGTGTAAGCTGGGATATTGAGGCAGATCTTAAATTCGGGCACACTGCTGGCACTTCTAAAGATATACCAAAAAAGGATTGGTATGAAATCGATTCTTTATTTCAGTGTTTTCTTTCATTTCAGCTGTAAACTTGTAACTACTCCTGTACTGCTGTGTTATGGTTTGTGTTTACAGCTGTACACAGTACTTAACTGACCTTATGGTTTCCTTTACCTTCTCTTGGGTGATGATCTCTCTTGCTGAGCATGTTTACTGTAGTGGCATTGTTAATTGCAGAGTAGGGCTATGAGACAATATTGCAAAGTAAGTAACAGACATGCTTTCATTATTTTGTGGGCAAATAAGAGAAGGACAAGTGTAATTGTTAAGAACTACAAGAGAAGAGCAGAAAGGCTATAAGCTGTATAAAAAAACTTCCAAATTCTACAATAACTGCAGAAATATCAGCTGATTAGTTTCAGTAAAGCTAGGTGGTGTCAGGCTGTATAATTTGCTGTTGAAGAAATGAAAAAGCTATCCAGAACACAAAACTGTGGTCTGAAAAAATCTAAGTGAGTTTCAAAGTATGTTTTCATGTGGTAAAACACAGGATTCAGTAAAAAAAAAAAAAGTCTTAAGGTCATTACTAAGCTTATGTCAAATTTTATGGATCAAATGAATGCTCGTAGTAGTAGGAAGGGAAATACTACCTATAATAAGTAAAGAATTGGTAATGGATAACATAACTGTTGCTTCAAACTCATTCAATGGTACCAAAGAATCTGAAACAGAAATTATCCAATATAAAATTTTGACGTTCTGGATGTTTGGGAGGGTGGTCTGGCTGAAGTCAGGTATTAATGTTAAATTTCATCGTAAAGAGGAATGAGTGCTAAAAAGAAGGAATAGAAAAAATTATCTTCAGTGAGAGTGTAAGCAGAAAAAATTAAGAGGAAGGCTTAAAGTGGAGCTACTTTGCACAAATGTAACTAAGTCTTTAAGCTGTTGTAGGAAAAATGCGGACCTAGAATTGAAAAATGTAGATTTATTAAAATGCTAATAACTTTAAAGACAATATAAAGCTTGGCAGCTGATAATAAAAGTGCACATTTCTTTGCATGTTGTCTGAGCATTTGGCAAATACAGTTTTATTGTTGATTCTTTCTGGGGACTGACTATTTGCATGAGTGGTTTTCAGTGATTTGATACGTTAATTGGGATATCAGTTTCCATGATGGGTAATTACACTGAAAAAGTGGCAAAAACATCTGTCTGATAGACGGATCCTCAGAATAATGCACTTAATGTTTGGATAATCTTTTTTTTGTCTGTGTCACACCATGTTTTTTAGCCAGAGGTTAATTCCAACTTTCCAAGGCCTTGAGAACCTTCAGACAGATTATGGGGGTTTTTTTCCCCCAGTGATTTGCTAGTGAAATATTTTTTTTCCTCTTTATTCCATCATAAAAGCACTCAGGGAAGATGGAGCTGTATCTTCAGGTCTATAGAATATGGAAAACTTCCTTTTTTTGGAAGGAGCAAGGGGGATCCCTAGTTGTCTGCAGTACTTGCTTCTGATCTTGCAAAGCCAAGTATCATTATTAAATGTGTGATACTTAAGCACAGCTCACAGCTTTCTGTGAGCTACTTTGGTAGGCGTTGTCTTCTGACTCTTAATCATGGGTGCAGCTGGTGTTTTCTTCTGACTCTTAACCATGGGTGCAGCTTGGAAGAGTGTAGACTGTTAAGAGATGCTGATAACTGACCTACAATGCATTAGAGGTTCATAAAAAAAAAAAAAAAAAAGTCTCTCTTGTGCCTTAGGAATCATTATCAAGCAATTTTTTGGCCTTTTTTCCTTGCATCAGAGTGATGACTTCCATCAATCAACAACCACTTTACTTTCCTCCTCTATAACACAAGGATCATTCTTAATGATACTGCTCCCTCAGAAGTTGCCTTTGGTTGCTGCATTTAGCTGCTTCTGGATGGCAGAGTATTCAAGGTTCAGTGGTGCTGCTCCAGTGTAAGTGCTAAACCTAATCTTGTGCATTTTTGTGGGTTGGTTCAAGGGAGGGTACATTACCCTAATGTTTCAATACCCAGTCTGTCTTATATCCTGCTTAACTTCTTCTTAGCTTTAGTAGCTTGGTGGTAGAGAATGACATCAAGGCAAACCTACAGAGGAACTATCTAGGCCACATTAGAAGATCCGAGGAAAGAAGACTGTCAGTCCGTGGAGAAAAATCCAGAGTCAGCTGGCTTGCACTGAAAATGTAAGGTAAGGATATTAACTGACCACATTCCATCCATTTTTAGGAGATAGTTGTCTAAACTTGCATGGGCTTGATCTTACCTTTCAAAGAGTTGGTCTGGAGTGAAAAGTGGGGGAGGACAAAGAAGGAGAGCTTTGCACAGTGCTTTTATTTCTGTGAAGAGTGGGAGGGCAGGAAGAATTCATCAGAACATATCAGGGGAAAGGCTGGGGAAATACATGGTGTGAAATGGAGTGAAATAGTGTATGGTTTCAGTGTCAAAACAAGCAAAGACATGGAAGGAGATGGTGTGCTCATCTCAAATGTCTCTAGAAAGCAATTGTCCATACTTCTGGATGATTAAAGAGGGTGATGGGACATTTTAGCAAAATGCTGTGATCGGAGCTGTGCTGCAGTGAAGATAGAAAGGAGGAGCTTGAGGCTGTGTGTGTACACTTTCATACTCCTAAGCTTAGATGTGATTTAGAAGAGAGTTCTGAGGGAATAAAATAATAATCTTTATGCTATTCAAATATGGTCTGAATTAAAATCCTGTGGTGTTTCTGTGGTATTCAGCAGCTCTACACAGTGACAATAGGTAGATGGTGCAATTTCATAGTTCTTAGACAAAGCAAAGTGTAAGAAGATGCCTGAACAAGAAGAAAACTTCTATCTGTTATGTTCCTTTATTATTATTTTCAGTTTAAAAAAAAAAAAAAACTTCAAGCTTCTTTATGTATTCTGGTATAAATACCAGCTACAATATCTGGTAGGATTATTGCCCCATTTCATTTTGCTAGACTCTTGCCTGCTGAAGCTGCTGATGACCTGTTCTTTCTGTGAAGGTGAAGGAGACACAAGTGCCAAAATATGCAAGAACTTTGAGAACAGCATTAACAGCTTGAACCCTGTGAAAAATGGAGCAAGCCATGATTTGCTGTAGTGCTTTACATTAACCTATTTTTCAGAAACTCAAAAAATGTTGAAGAAAAGTGTTAGGTACTGAGATGCCTTTAGAAGTCTATTTCAGGCCAGTAATACTGTAGTGTAGAGCTTCATGGTATGAACTGTAGTCTGCAAATGGACAAAAGTACAGCGGGAGAGATAATGTCGTAGTGCACTGGAATACCGGGTGGCAGAGGACCAACATTTTAAGCTAGATGAGTGAGATAGAGTGGGGAGAAGAATGTAATAAATGTAAGATTATTTTTTTTTCTGCCCTAGCTCAATGATTTCATGTTTTTTATTTTAATTGGGGCAAACATCTTCCAATTTTTATGAAGGAAAATTGAAAGGTATACAGAAAAGTTACAGCTCCAAGCAACTGACTGTATGCAAGATTTCTACCTATCTGTCTATATTAATGTTTTCTATAGAATTTAATTCTCTTCAATTTTTATCAGTATTTCAATATTCAGCTGATACTATTTCAGAATTAGTTTTGGTAAAGAGATGACTGGAAAAAAACAGTACCGGAGGAAGGAATGCTGATGTAAATAAGTTAAATAGTAGATAAACTTCATATAAATGGTGGCATTTGTATTGGTTTTATAATTTTGAAATAGAACTGCAAACACAGCAAAAACATCATTCATCACCTCAGGGACCAGAGGTGGGACAAGATGATCCGTAAAGACTTCCAAGCTGTAAATTCTGTGAGATGCAGTCATGTTCCAGAGGTAATTAAGTGTTTCACTTAACACTTCAGAAGGGTATTTAGAAGGCTGGGTTATCCAGTTGTCATAGAATCATAGAATCAATGATTTCAGTTGGAAAAGACCTTTAAGATCAAGCTGTAAACCTAACACTGCAAAGTCCACCACTAAACCATGTTCCTAAGTGCTACATCTACACATCTTCTAAATACCTCCAGGGATGGCGACTCAACCACTTCCCTGGGCAGCCTGTTCCAATGCTTAGTAACCCTTTCAGTGAAGAAATTTTTCCTAATATCCCATCTAAACCTCCCCTGGTGCAACTTGAAACCATTTCCTCTTGTCCTGTCGCTAGTCACTTGGGAGAAGAGACCAACACCCACCTCTCTGCAACCCCCTTTCAGGTAGTTGTAGAGAGCGATAAGGTCTCCCCTCAACCTCCTCTTTTCCAGGTTAAACAACCCCAGTTCTCTCAGCCGCTTTTCATAAGACTTGTGCTCTAGACCCTTCACCAGCTTCATCGCTCTTCTGTGGAAGAGCTCCAGCACCTCATTATCTTCTTGTAGTGAGGGGACCAAAACTGAACACAATATCCAAGGCACGATCTCACCAGTGCCGAGTAAAAAGGTACAATCACTTCCCCAGTCCTGCTGGCCACACTGTTTCTGATACAGGCCAGGATGCTGTTGGCCTTCTTGGCCACCTGGGCACACTGCTGGCTCATCTTCAGCCAGCTGTCAATCAACACCCCCAGGTCCTTTTCCACCAAGCAGCTTTCCAGCCACTCATCCCCAAGCCGGTAGCATTGCATGGGGTGGTTGTGGCCAAAGTGCAGGACCCGGCACTTGGCCTTGTTGAACCGCACAAAATTGGCCTCGGCCCATGGATCCAGCCTGTCCAGATCCCTCTGCAGAGCCTTCCTACCCTCAAGCAGATCAACACTCCTGCCCAACTTCGTGTGGTCTGCAAACTTGCTGAGGGAGCACTCACTCCTCTTGTCGAGATCATTGATAAAGATATTGAACAGAACTGGTCTCATTACTAAACCCTGGGGAACACCGCTTGTGACCAGCTGCCAAACGGATTTAACTCCATTCACCACAACCCTTTGGTCCCGGCCATCCAGCCAGTTTATATCCAGCGAAGAATATGCCCGTCAAAGCCATAAGCAGTTGGTTTCTCCAGGAGAATGCTGTGGGAAATGGTGTCATAGTCTTTACTAAAGTCCAGCTAAATATCACCCACAGCCTTTCCCTCATCCTCTAAGCGGGTCATGTTGTCATAAAAGGAGATCAGGTTAGCCAAGCAGGGCTCGACTTTCATAAACCCATGCTGACTGGGCCTGATTGCCTGGTTGTTCTGTATGTGCCACATGAAGGCAATCAGGATGACCTACTCCATAATCTTCCCTTGCATCAAAGTCAGGCTGACAGGCCTGCAGTTCCCTGGATCCTCCTTCCAGCCCTTCTTGAAGATAGGTGTCACATTTGCTAACTTCCAGTCAACTTGGACCCTCCCCAGTTAGCCAGGACTGCTGATAAACAATGGCAAGTGGCTTGGTGAGCACTTCTGCCAGCTCCCTCAGTACCCTTGGGTGGATCCCATCAGGTCCTATAGACTTGTGTGTATCTAGGTGGTGTAACAGGTCGCTAACCATTCCCCCTTGGATTGTGGGGGCTTCATTCTGCTCCCCGTCCCTATCTTCCAGCTCAGGGGGCTGGGTACCCCGAGAACAACTGGTCTTACCGTTAAAGCCTGAGGCAAAGAAAGCATTAAGTACCTCATCCTTTTCCTCATCCTTTGTCACTATGTTTCCCCTGCATCCAGTAAAGGATGAAGATTCTCCTTAGCCCTCCTTTTGTTGCTAGGGTATTTATAGAAACTTTTTTATTGTTTTTTCTTATGGCCGTCGCCAGGTTAATTTCTAGTTAGGCTTTGGCCCTTCTATTTTTCTCCCTGCAAAACCTCACAACTTCTTTGTAGTTCTCCTGAGTTTCCTGCCCCTTCTTCCAAACTTCATAAACACTTTTTTATTCCCGAGTTCCACCCAAAGCTCTCTGTTCAGCCAGGTTGGTCTTCTTCCCCACTGGCTTGTTTTTTGGCATATAGGCACGGCCTGCCCTTATGCCTTCAAGATTTCCTTCTTGAAGAATGAAATCACGAACTAGATTAGTTTCCACATGCTTGCATCTCAAGGCAGTCTGATGGTACCTAGGGTGTTTCAGCAGCCATAAATGTGAACTAAAACCAACCATCTTTAAAACACCTTCAAAGGCTAAATGGCCAGCTGTGAAAGGGAAGGAGCATAAAAAGTGAGGAATTTTCATGGTGAATTAAGGGATTTGTGACAATTGCTCAGAGGTATGAATTTTGGGATGCTTTATCTTGGAAGGTAACTTTGCAGAATTAATATTCAAAGTTGTAATGGGATGAAAAATACTAAAGCCAAAGGCCTGAATTTATTCTTTCTTAAACTGATTTTACAAATTTAACTGAATGCTCCTCTTTCAGCCTAGGCTTCCAGAGAAGGCCCAAGTTTTGTAGGGAGTAGTGTTGATGGTGAAGCAAACAGCTGTTCCCATTGAAATTATAATGGCCTTGAATGGTGATATTGGCACCTAGACTGCCACTAGCAAATCAAAGGAAAACTTCACTGAGGTCCTCATGCTGTATTTTTTAAGGTGACGCATATTGTACTTGATTATGTAGCTAAGTTAGAAACTGTCTGAGAAAACCTGAATATTCAGTTCAAACGATTATTAAAATGGTAATATCATTTTTACAATATTTGGATGTTTTTTCTGCGTTCCAGTTTTAAAAGATCAGTGATGCACTTCATACAATTCTTCTTCTGTCTTCTTAGATCTAGATTAAAAAAAAAAAAGAAAAAAAATGTTCCTTATTCTTACATATTCTTGAAATATAATAGATGCTTTGTATCACCAACTGAAGAGTAATCCAAGATATTAATCAGTATTGAAAACACTGTAACAGTCATTGGTAACTTTTCTATTTGGCCTTGAAAAGAGATTTTTTTTTTAAAATGCATATAAATGATGGCATGTTCCCTACTTGTATGCTTTTTCCTTCAAGTCAATGAGAAAATGGCCATTGGTTTTAATCACAGAGGCTCTGGACTTCAGAAAAATGAAGCTGTAATGCTCTATTTTGATGTCAAACCTTCAATCAGCTTCGTGCTTCCCCATCTTCTATTTTGTGGAGGTTTCATTGATTAATTTAGGAGAACTGCAGCCAGAAGACAAGAAATTTTTGCAATGAAGAGATTGTCTCCAGTGGGTAATTTTCAAGAGGAAAAGTCTTACTTGGCTTATATGTTTGAAAAATGTTCTCAGCTGAGACTTGCCTATCTCAGTGGAAACAATTTTGGGGGTGAGCTGGCTTTTTATTTTTATTTGACAGTGAGCTGTGGGAAGAAGGCAGAAACCTCAGTTTGACAGTAGTTAATGTTTAGTACTAATTTATAAAAATCCTGCCAGAAAAAGAAAAAAGCAATAGTTGTGTATGTGATTAGCCAGAAGAGAGATGGCAATGTCTTCAGACAGTAATTGGAACCGCTGGATGTACCCAAGGTATCTTTTAAAGACAACTCAGGAAAACAAACCAAAAAGAATAGGTATCTGCAGTATTCTACCTGCACAAATAAGAAGTTGTATCTTTGTATCGTTGTATCTTTGATCTCGGAAGTCCATATTAATCCTGATCTGGGGTGAAATGGTAGTTAACCTGACTGATCAATTGACAGAAGCTTGAATTTCCTGCAGAGGGAAGGTCAGCAATGCTGTTCACTGGGGCAATTTCAATACAGCGAGTAATTGTTCCAATTAAAGCTCTCATTGAGACTGAATGTTTTCTCTGATTGGGAGACTAAATCTGTCCTTAATGATCCAGATAAGATGACATCACCAGCATGGTATATACTGTCTGAAAGATTAAATGCCCACTATCAAATGCAAACTTAATCCTGAAGTTGGAAAACCAAAAGGCTGCCTTTTTTTAATTCTGTGATCACCACTAGTTAATGTGAACTGTAATTAAACGCTATAGCTGAAGAAAAAATCTGTATTAGAATGTGTGCTAAATACAGTGAGAATTTTTTGGACTTAGTAGATAACTGCTTTCTGGAAGAAGTATTCTTGGACAATTTATGGGAAGATGCTCTTCTGCACTTGGTCCCAGGTGACACTGAAGACTTACCTCAAGACATATTAACTGGGAGACCTCTGTAGTAACAATCACAATACAGTTAGGTTTATAATTGTAGTAGGAAAGAGGAGGTCAGATAAATCACACGTGCAGAATTTATCCACATAAATCCAGCATGTGTTTTAATTATGTAAAAATGAGGCAGTCCGAAAAGCAACTACAACAAAGTGATTGAATAAAACCCTGTCTGACTCATTAGAAGACTTTGGGTAGCTGTTGTAGGGGAAAGGCTGATGTTAAGAAATCAAAAGCCTGCTTAAATGCAGAGGACAAGGCAGCCAATATATGATGGGCTGGTCAATTGCCAACAGGAGTGCAAGATGGTTTGAAAAATCATTTTGCTAAGGAAACTAAAGGTGGTAGTGCAAAGTTCTCTAAATGCATCAAAAGCAGAAAGTCATCTAAAGAACCAGTGAGACCACATGACGAAAAGGTGTCCAAGGGGTGCTCAGGTGATGAGACCATGACAGAGAAAGTAAGT
The DNA here is from genome assembly GCF_030936135.1 of Gavia stellata. Taxonomy (NCBI): domain Eukaryota; kingdom Metazoa; phylum Chordata; class Aves; order Gaviiformes; family Gaviidae; genus Gavia; species Gavia stellata. Next base: position 61,802,946 of record NC_082637.1, read on the forward strand.
GCATTCCTTGTGTCAGTTTTTACTGCTGAAGATGTTGGGGAGTCTTGTGCACAGAACTTCTTTGTTCCAGAGGGGTCAAAAAACAGGTTATCAAAACAATGAAGAATGATTTGCTTATACATAATTGAAAACCGAGAGTATTTAAAAGCCTCTTCAGTTTAGAAATGGGAGAAAAACCTGCATGAAAACTCAGCCCAAGGAAATTGATTGAAAATATTTTCTTTTTTTTTTTTTCCCCTCCCTCAAATCACTGACTCAATCAATTGGTTGCAAAACCAGATTACTAAGGGATTTGTCCCATATTCAGATGGGGTTAGAATCCCTTCTGAAAAAACATGTTCCAGCTGTGCTCAGAGCACAGGTACATGGGTGGCTGCCCATCATAGCTGAAGTGGTGCCAGGCTATGTTGTCTTGCAGTGTCCCTTTGACCTTTTGATTAAGACTGTATTTAAGAACCGTGCAGATGAAGCAGTAGCTGTTAAAGCACAACTAGATGGTGCAGAAATACCTGTCTGTAGCCAGGTAAGGGTAAGTCTGTATTACACGCTGGCCTCTGACTGTCGCTTGACTAAATCATCTCCAGCATCCTCTTGGTAACAGAGAGGACAGAGGAGCCAGCTTGATTTCAAGGAAACCCATGCAAGTGTTGAACCACATGGAAATGCAATACAAATAAGCTGTCTGGACTGGGTGGCATTCACCAGAGGGACGTGAGCACACATGTAAGCGAGTTCTGTTGGGCAGCATGGCTTCTCTGAAGAGAAATCCCATCTGACTGAACTGTGGCTGTTCCCTGAGTGGGTCAGAAAGGATACAGTAAAGGTGTCTAGTGGGTTTTCAGAAAGCCTTCATGAGGCTGTGCGCCGGAGGTTATTAAAGCACATGAGCTGCCATAGGGTTGGAGGAGAGGTGGTCAGTGCACGGGAGGCAGAAGCGGACCTTGGAAAATGAGGAAGGTGTTGGAAGCCCCATTTGTTCATAGGTGGTTTTTAAAACTGAACATAAACTTGGGTATAAGATACCTTTAAGTAATCAGTGGCCCAGAGGAGCTGTATTTTGGCAGTTCTTATGTACTGAGAAATCGGGTTGTTACCCTCATGGATGTTTGTAATAATATGATAACAATTTATGAGAAACAGGTAATTATTAATGCTGTGTGCAATCTCCTTTGGAGGTTATGAGAGAAAATGACCAATAAAACTCCTTGCTCTGTACCTTTTGTCTCATGTCAGGCTTAACAACTAGAATTATTTTCAATGTCCTGAGGCTTTATTTGCACTTACCACCTTGAACTCTGGTAATGGATGAAGATGCAGGAAATATTCTTGAATGAGCAATTAGTAATTGTTATTACACATATTGGATGAAACATCTTAATTCAAGCAGCCCTGTTGAAAGTAGATCCATGGTATATAATAGTTTATAATGTTCTTGATTGTCTTTAAAGATATGTCTGCAATTCAAGCAGCCCTGTTGAAAGTAGATCCATGGTATATAATAGTTTATAATGTTCTTGATTGTCTTTAAAGATATGCCTGCAAGTTGAAATGTATCTTCTATTGGCTTAAAGCTTGGGTTGCTGAAACTCTTTTAGTGAAGATTGAGTTTCTATATTCTTTTCTTTCTTCCTTTCCCAATTAGATTATTTCTTTCTTGTACTGCAATCCATCTTGTTGTGTTACCAGTCCAAAAGTAATTATGATTGGAAACTTTGAACTTAATTTCGCCACTTTCAGCTGTACTTATTAGAAACAAATACTTTTTTTGGTAGCTATCTATGAAGGGTGTATGTAACTTGGCTGCCAAGTGTAAGCATAGGCTTTTTTACATATCTGGTTGAAAGCAAAGCCTATGCTTAGATTTTGGAAAGTTAATATTGTGGGGTTTTTTGCATTGTCCCAATATGTAAAGAATAAGCAAAACCTGGAAATCAGTTGGGTGATCCTAAAAAGGAGAAGACTTTTATGAAGATGTGAGAAATGACTGAAGTCTTGTATTACAATGCCATTGGTCAGAGAAAGTCTAGAAAGTGCACTTTAAAGAACACATTTGCTGTTTCTCAAATCTCAGGCTGAAAGATTTTAGACTGTGAGAGACCACTATAGTGTCCAGTCTGATCTTAATATATCATCCAATAATATCTGTATCAGATCCATAACTTCTGATTGAACTGCATATTCAGCTGAACTGCATCTTTAGCCATTGTGCCCATTGTGCCTTCTTATTTCACTTCACTGTCGCCAGGCATATTAAAGCATAGATTTTGAAGTATTTTTTTTCAATTGAAACGTCTGTTTTTATTGATTAAAACAGGGATTTGCTTTTTGTAATAAAAATTTTAAAACTCGCAGTTGTCAGGGCTTCCTTAGACAGCAGTACGGAGTGTTAGGGTTTAGATTTTCCTGAGCAAGACTTTGGACTGCATTAAATGTTTCCTATCTTTTTGAAGTCCCAAGCTGCAGCCGTAGACTGATCAGGGAACTGCACATGGTCTCGTTCACTTAAATAGTTTTCTTTGAATCATTGTGCTGGTGTTTATGTAGAGCAGGATGTAGCGAAGAGTTTGCGACTTGGTAGGGCAGTCTGCATACTAAATGGCTAGAAGCACGCTTTGCTATCATACAAGTTCAAAAACTCCCCGTTCCTATTATATGAAAGCTACCACTAAAGCATAGATTTAAGGATGAAGTTTGAGATACAAGATAGCATCTACTGGCTAATTCTCATGTAATAATTACTTCCAGGCTCTCATTCTGCTTACCGTGGGGAGGCAGCTTTATTTTAAAGAATATTTCTTGTGTGAAATATTGTTTCATAGTGTATTCAATGCTAATTTAAATTTGGACTTGAATACCTGTAAATGAAAGCCAGCACCTGATTTGCTGACTAATAATTCAATAAAGTTTTTTTTAACACACATCTGCTTAAAAATTATTTCTTAGAACACAAAAGTTGTGGTGTTCTGTGCTACCAAAACCATGCAAATCGAGAGCTTTGCTATTTATTTTGGGTTAGTATGTCTCATGAATTGAAATTTTAACTCACTGCCCCTTCTGATATGTTCCCACTAGTCACTTTGTGTTAGCTGTCACATTGCTTGATCACCTATGAGCTCCTTTGTCTTGCTAGAATGACACAAAATAGATCCAGGGATAAAAATAGCACATTTTCTGCTATTTCAGTGGCTTAAATCAGCTAACAGCAGAGTCCAGCTGGAGCCAGAGTTAGTGCAAAAAGATGAAGGTCTTTCAGCAGCAGCAAGCTGTCAGGTTGGCCCAGCTGTCCATGTCACTGCAACAGTAGTTACTGTCAGGAACTCCAAATTCTGAAAAACACGGTCAGGCACTACCTCTGGCTGCTGCATTGCCAAGCTGCAGTCCTGACACCTCATTTTTCATTTGGCTTTTAGCTTTGATGTTCTTAAAAATTTAGTCTTTACTACCTCATGTTTTTATTACTTAATCCTTGCTGTGTGGGACTATCGGGGAGAAAAAAGATTAAATCCAGCTGGCTTGGTGTCAAAAATTGTTTCATTTTGCTATGTAATCCTATACTGCTTGCTCGCAAGTGTCTAATTGCATCATCCAAAGGCCTCTTGGAGTGTCAGCCAGTGCACTGCAGGCTCCTACAGCAGCTAGCAGCACTATGGGAGCAAGGGTCTCTTTTTCTGGCTCACTGCAGACCCCCCCCAAGTGCTGCTGTGACTCCACTACTTGGTTCATCCATTCAGATATTTTGCTCCAATATTGAAATGCTGGAATTACCTGTTTAATTATTATGTGAAAAAGGAAACGATTGTGTTGAGAGATCTTTTTTTGGAGGCATGTGTGTGTGTGCACAGGCACGTATTTTTAGAGTGAGAGATCATGATAGAATACAGTAACTTACTTTGCCAGGTGGTTTTCGTGTGGTTTAGTGCTATTCTCGCTTTGATATTTAATCACTGAATAAAGAATTTGGAAACAATTTATGAGACAAGGTCAAAAAAGCTTGTTATGCATGTAGCAAAGATGCTAGTGGATTTTGGTTAGTGTTGGACTGCAAGTAAATGTAATCTACTCTAGATTTTCTCCCATATAATGAAATAAATTAATTATGTTATCCTTAACACACAGAGGAAAAAATGCATTAATACTGAAGCATGCAATTGCACTGAATAAAAAGCAAAATGAAGTTGAGATAAATTCTGTATTTATTCAAATCTATATTTAGATTAAGTACCCATTGTTTTGTGAGTTTATTATAGGGGATTTCAAGTGAGCTTGTCACCATTTCCTTTAATTTCAGTGTAGACTGGGGACCTGCAATGTACCGCATTAAATTGTTAGCGGATTTTATGAATGTTTCAAGTTTAGTGCCAACTGTAAATTAATTTTACAGTCTCTGCTTTTCGTTTCATTAGATTTTGCAATTAGTTTATATCTAGATGAAGGTAGAGACTGATACTTCATACTTTTTATCAGCAATATATATGCTATAAAAAGTTGTTGAATGGATCTATGGAACATGAGCTAATGTAAATTAATGATTTCAAAGTACTTTCAATACTTCTGTATCAAATGAAAACTAAGTCAAATGCAGAAATGGATGAAAGGACATCAGTAAAAGCATTTTTTTCAAAGTTGTCTTGCTTAATGTGGTTAAGTTTCTTAAAAATTTTGCTTGATTGGGCAGGAGTGGAGGAGATAGATGTAAAGTTACATCTGTATAGTCTTAGCTGTTGCTGTATAAGTGAAGAATCCTGTAAAGTAAGTTTAATAACAGCAACATTGTAAAGAAAAGGGAGTTGTTTTTAAAGGTTAGTGGGAAAACTGTTACTGACTTTATACCATAAAATCTTTATTACTCACAGTAATTAAATGGAACTATTTGGGAAAAAATGGATTTATGGATAAATTCTTTTGGACCAAGTAGCACACTCATATACACATTGTGCTATAGAACATAGCCCTGTACATATTATTCCCATCGTTTATTTGGAATTCTTGCTTTCCCATTACCCTAACAGTCTTAATTAGTGCTATTTTTCTTTGCATCAACACAGCACTAACTTAATCTTGAATTCAGAGTTAACAAATTATGCCATCAACTCTCAAATAGTGTTTCAGAACTAAGTAGTAAAATTAGAAAGTACATGAAGCATTACTTAGAAATATAAATGTGCTCCTTGCATGTGTATTAATCTTCTGGTGTGTATGTGTGTCTGTGTTGCATGAATGTAAGCTATTTCTTAAGATCAAAACCCAGTGATTTTTCTGTAATACCCTATGGAGCCTGGAGGCAAACTGAGTCCCATGTGATGTGGCAGTTGCTAGGGTAACTAGCTTTATTTGTGAATGCTGAGTATAAGAATTTCTGTTTGTCAAGTCAGAGGGTTTTTTCTTTCTTTCTTCCTTTCTTCCCTTTTTTTCTTGCTGAACGAAGGGATGATAAGCAGCACTCCATTTCCACCCTATTTTTTGTGGCAATGCATGATGGGTGTTTGACCCCTACTTTAACAAATAGAAAGAGAGAGGCCTTCACAGGTGTGGCCTCATTTTATGCAAGTTATGTTGAATTTTAGAAGAGCATATTTGACTTTTCTGTGGCAGTAAATTTTACTCCTGCTGACAGCAAAAATGCTCTAAGCAGAATAAAATTAGCTGGAAAATGTTGAGGTCTGTCATCTTGCTTCTCACTGTAATTCACAGTGTGATTTCATAGGAATCCAAAGCAAAAAAGAACAGCATTTGCAAAAAGAGAAGAAAACATAACCATTTCATAGACATTTACACTAGCAGCTACGGAAAGAATACAGTATTTCATCTATTCATAGCAGAAGAATAAGAAAGGACTACAGTCAATGCAATGAATTTGCTTTTAATTTCTTCTATTTGACATCTGGTTTCTATTAATTATAAAGCACATTTGCAAAAGTCTTCTGGTTTAGATTGATCCTTGTCATAAAAATTGTTCTCACTGAGGACAATTTTTTCCAAAAACCTGCAAAATATTTTTTACTGTGAAACTGGTAGAAATGCACTATTTGATGCAATTTTATTGCCAAACCAGCATTTTTTTTTTTGTCATTTGATAAAAATTATTTTGGAGGGAACTTGAAAAAGCCTACTATTTTCAGTGCAGCCTTAGCAACCAACATCTTTGGTTTCAGAGGATATTGCAATTTGTTCTACTTAGGTGAAAATTAAATGTCATAACAGTTTCTTTAAATAATTAGTGAAATAATTGCTTTGCTTTCAGTCATTTTTCCCATATCCTATGAAAAACAAAGAAAGATCTTTGAAACTAAGCACCAGCATTTTAAACATGAGTATGTGAATTTAGACATTACTTTTGAATGTGAATGATCTTTCATTAAAGATATGAATACCTGCTGCTCCTACTGAAGCCAGCTGGTTCAAATATAAAGCATGGGTGCAAATTAGGTGATTTTAGGCATTCATGTCTGAAAACTGGAATTGACTTAAGCTTAAAAACTTTGCTTCTTCCAGAGCAGAGTTGGAGTCCCGATTCCTCCTTCTATTTTGGAATGATACAGATGACCCCAAACCCACTCACTGAAGGTATTCTTTCTCTTGCTTTTAGGCATGGTAGTTGATGTTTATGAAATAAAGGTCATGTTTCTGAAGAGAAACTAAAGACAAGAAAAAATTATTTGAAAGATCTGAACCAAAAATAGTAATTGCCTTTAGCCATTCTCCAAACTATTTGCGAGCTCAGAGTGAATTTACCAAACAGTTTTGAATGAAAACATTGCTGAAAGTGATCTCTTACAAAAATGAAGGAAGAAGTGCCCACTAACAAGTTACTTAAGAGTGACAGGGTTTGCATGCACAGGTCATCTTGCAGGATCAGAGACTGAATTTTAAACTCTTCACGATGGAACTTGATTCTCAATGCTATATTTCAGTGACACTGGTAATTCTATAAAATAAATAAATTGAAGAACTAGTGTTGTACTTAATATAACACTTAGCAGAACTGAAGATTAATGTAAAAAAGCATCTTACAGTTTTTGTATAGGAGAGTTTATGAGAAGACATAGAATTATAATATATCCTATTTTAGATTGTGTTCAGTTGTTCCAGTAAATTTGTAAAGTAATTTGATATTAAGAGCAAGTAATGCCTAAAGATAGCTACAAAAATGTAGGCCAAAGCAGGCATGATTTCTGTTAATTGGAATGTTGTTGGATAATTTCCCTGCTTTGATGGTATGAAATTTGTCTTTCTATTAGATGCTATCAACCCTCCCTGTTGTTTGCAATAATACAGGCCAAAACATACCTTGTTGTGAAAGTTCCTTTTGCTTTGTCAAGCTACTGAACAGATTTTTAGACTTCTTAAGGCACAAACAAAGAAACTGTTGTGTGTATCCTAAATCAGTGAGAAGGAGCTGACATGATTTTTAAAATGATACTTAAAGATATTAGGGGTCACCAGAACAGATAAAAAGGCTCACAATGAAGAAAGGTAATTGTAAGTTTTCTTTGGTACTTCCCCAAAAATGTGGTCTGAGGGTAAATGTGACTGAATTTCTAGAGCTGACTAACAATGATTTTGGGAGACATCTTGCAGAGCTGCATTCTTTTTCTACCTATGACCCTGTCTCCTGTACAGTCTTGCAGAAATCATATCACTTCTTTGCAGGAGAGGTGTGAAACAGAAACATGGTGGAGAGGTTGCTACGATATCTACATCAAATGTGGGGGCAACCTAACCATGCTATTCCAGTTCTGTGCTTGAAATAACAAGTCCTGCTAAGATAGCTGGTTAACACTATTATACTATTTTTCTGGGCTTGGGTGAGATCACATGTAGTTAATTATTTATTGCAAATCTAGTCCACACAAGGGTGGGCAGAGCCAATTCACTTATCTTGTCATCTTCCAGTCTACTCCATGGCTTTATTGCTCCTTTATTTTTTGTTCTTTTTCATTTAAGTTATAACCTCTGTTTTGGTTAAAGGGCTTATCTCTTTTGACATGTTTGTACAGCACCTTTTCTGTTTCAGGCTTTTAGGTATTGTGGCCCTTAGAGACAATAATAGCAGTAAAAAAAAAAAAAAAAACAACAGCCCAGTTAATTTACTTTCATTTATGCTTTTTTTTTGTCTGCAGTTTTCCTCTTAGCTGGTATAATTAGTTAATCAACTTTTCTAAGTTATGCATGGGCTGAGATTATGATTTTTTTTTTTTTAGCTTAAGGTGTTATAAACTTGGCTTTAATAAATGCCCTGCCCTGTTACCTGCATGAAAATGTTTGACATTCTTTCTATGTCAGAACTATAGCATTCCCATTTTTAATAGTGAGGGTACTTCTAAAGACAGGATGAAATCTCCCTGGCATAGGAAAAGGGAACCATGCCTCATGGGTTGAGGAAAATTGTCTCTTCCTTAGAATTTCTAGCAGAACTGAAGTCAGAATGAAACCTGTAGAATTTATTCCTTTTCTTTCTTGAGTGAAAATAAGCTTTCTGTCTGGAGTGCAGAGAACTGGAAGCAGCTCAAAAAAGGGTGTAATTGTTTTATTTGATAACTATTTGATACTGTATCTTTTCTGGGTACCTGATGATAGTGATATGAGTGGTCAGTAAGAAGGAAAAATCTTGATGATTCAAAGGGAGAGAGTTCTTTTGGTGCCTTATCTAATTTGCTTTATACAAGACTCAGTTTTCCTTACAAAATGTTTGCTTTTTTGAGGGGAAAAAATGAATACTCCCTCTGTAAGAGAGTTTAGTCAGAACTGGTTGGTTTCAGCAAGGCCACTTTCTCAAAAGTTGATCTGTGTTGTTTTATAATGAATTGGCTAAAATCATAGGATTTGTTCTCATGTAGCACTGGTTCTAAGTTTTTCCAGACGCATCCTGGTTTCCACCTTGATGACGTTCTTTCATGAATTATTAGTACTGATATGGAAAGATTATTTTTTATTCTTGAACGCTGTAATAGATTTTTTTCTGAAGACAAAGTGCAGAATAACTACAGACAGGATGTGTGCAATGGTGAAATCAGCTTCAAAGAAACGATACCAGTTGAGGGGAGGGGGAAAAAGAACTCTGAACTTTTATTGGTTTAATGCTAGTAGCAATCCTTTTTAATAGGATTTAGATAACTTTATAGGAAATCCCCTTTCCCCTAGAAGGTGAACTTTATTTTTTCAAAGTAAACTCTTGCGGTTTTTGCTATACCAGGAATTTCTAATTGGGCAACTGTTAACTGATTTAAGCAGGATAGCACTTTACAAAAGCAATGAGATGGCATTAAGTATGGTAAGGTATACCATTCCACATCTGCACTTATTGAATGAAAGAGACTTTGGTTTCTGCATTTGTGCTCTAAAAAGCCAATGTCTAAATGTCGGAATAAAATGCAATGGTGGGAATCTATTTTTAAAAACAGGTCAGTCAGAAATGTCTCTTGTAGTGATATGTAGCTTTATTAACAATCCATGTCAGCTGTCTTTGTGCACTGACCCTCTTAGGATTCATGCTTCAAAAGAAAAAGGAGGTATACACCAAAATCACATATTCAAATGTATGACTATTAACAGAAAAATATAGTTATTTCTCAACTGAATCAAGTTTAGTTAAAACAATATGGTATAATCATGAAACTGAAGCAATCTCTGTCTTGGATGTAGCATGCATCCAGGTTTCATATATAGGGCAATGAAGAATTATTAGGATTCTAAGAAAAAAAAAAAGTTGAATTGTTGAACTGTTGACTTATGAAGAAAGATTATAGAGGCAAAGTATGTTTAGTTTAGCTTAAGAATGACTGGAGAGGAACAGTGTATTCCTGATGCATTACTACTGCTCCAAAGTGCTATGGTAATATAAACAGTAATGTATAACAAATACCTGGTACCAAGTTGTTGTAAACGTTAAAGAACAGCATGTAATGGTACAAGAGTCTGTGACTTAGGAAATCAGGAGATTATAATGCCAACTATAAACAATATTATGGCAATGAGTATTACGTTTTTCTTTTGGCACTTTAATATAATGAAATAAACTGATACAAGTTGTCATTTGCCTCATCAAAATAAGCACCATGATTTTATAAGAACGTTAACTGGAAATCAGTCTGTAAGGTGGGTAAGTTATTTAATGTGGTCTGTGTGTTAGCATAAAGTATATGTTAAGTATTATTGTGGGTTGATTAGTAAGAGGAGAAAAGTGAAATAAAGCAAGGGGAAAGGAAGTGATACAGTGATATGTATTAATTTTTAATAACCAAATATGAATTTTCTGTGGCTGGCCTGTGTTTTCACACATACAGCTAATTAATTTCAAGATTGCTAAGAGACGTTTTTAAAAATAACTGGAATAAACAGAGGTGGGAAAAGATCAATGTTTCTGTCCTTGGTTGTTTATTTTTGTCTGTGTTTGGAATCAGAAGATGAAATGTATTTTTACAAAGTAGAAGTTTTCAGGCCCTCTCAGATGAAATGAGTTCAAATACTCCAGTCTGACACTTTCTGTCTTCAATTCCAGAGTGTAAACACACTCTCTGGAGGTGTTGCACAGCGTGAAACCATGCTGGTGTTGATTTAGTTGCACGATGTAATAGATGTCACTCTTTCTCCCACAACACAGAGTTTTTAGATTATTTCCCTGATCAACTATTGATTAAGACTGCTGTGTCGTTATTCACTCGCAGTGTCACAGTGCCTTTACAGGTATATTGCATAAAATTATATACTCAAATTTACTCGTCTTGCAGCTAATCATCTGTAAGGCCACAACTAATTTGGCTGCTTCAATTTAGCATTTCTTCCAGCTAAAATATTGTCATTATTTTTAGGCCAATTATGTCTCCAAAGATGTAATTGCTAGACTTCTCTGTATAATTATAACTTGAGTTTCCTTTTAAATTGTTAATAATTGCATCTTCCCTGGATGATAAACACCTCAGGATTAAGCCTGAAAGTTGAGGGATTTTTGGTCAGGATGTAGTTGTTCCTGATAACCAGGAAAAGGTCACATTGAAAAATTTGTTTACTCCAGGCCACTGTCATAAAAAGGAAGCACCTTGTTATTATTCAATTACGATCTTTGAATTTGTTCCCCTACCAGCTGAGAATATCTGCTAATGCATAAGATACCAACTGTCACATTCTGCTTTGTGGTCAAGGGCTGAGGACCTACCATGCAGTCTGTCCAATGTCTTTCGGCTGTTCATGTGTGTGTCACGTGGCAGCAGACTGGATGACCCTGTTGATTTTGGCAGGAATCAGAAAACAGAACTGGGGTGATGCTCTGTGCCTGGTCGGCCCACCTTCTCCCCATCCCGGTTGTCCTCTGCGGCCCAGAACAGTGTTGACGCCAAGCTGAAATGTTGTCACCACAAAGGGTTTTGTTGATTTCACCGGTGTAGAAAGATAAAGTATAAAATAGGAAGCAGGAAATCTGTCACAGGGAAGGAAGCATGTTGTCCTGTGCCCAGAGAGTCCTTGCTCAGGCAGGAGACAAACTGGTGGCAACAGCGAGAGGAGAGGTGTGGGAGAAAATGGTACCTTTGGCATGGGACCAAATATGTAGCACATGGACAATTTATATGTGAACAAAATACACAACAGTTAGAAAAAGCGGGACAAATACATTCCTGGCAACATGAGAAAAAGTGAGCAGGGCAGGAGTAAGTAATGCTTAAAAGAAAGAGGAAGCATATAGAGCCCATAGCATGCGAGTGGTCATCAAGTGGGGGGAAATGGTTTTTGAAAGTGGGACAACAGAGCACTTTGAGCCCTAACTTTGAACCCTGGAGGGAGGTCATCATGTGGGAATTGCAGAGGATTTCCAAAAACAGAAGGAAGTGTCTGGAGGATTCATAGGGAATCTGGAAGAGAGGAAGAAAAGGTAAAAGCAAAGGCCTCCTAGAGATGTGCAGTGAACTTGAGCTTTCAGTGGCCACAGAGCGCTCAGGTCCCTTGTTCACATCAGTGCTGGAGAAGTGGGGCATGCAAGTGACGGTTTGCAGGCTGAACCATGGCAGGATAAATAATAATGAATGCCATGTGTATAGCTAGGGTGAGACATGCAGTGGCTTTAGGTGGAAACCCAGGAGCTGCTTAAAATCATATCTTCAGAGGGTTTACATGTTTCTTTCAAAAAATCTTGAACATTTGTTTTGATTTGGGGTAAGGTGTTAAACTAATGCAAAGTTTTTTGCTAGGCACTCTTTTATGCCTGTAAATGTTTAGGTTGCAATTGCCTGCTTCCATTTAGGATCCCCAGAACAGAAGTTTTCCTATATGATTTAAATTAAAGTCCAGTGGACCAGTTAATAAGACGAAGAGTTGAAATATAATCTTCAGGGCATGTTCTCAGATTTTAATAAACAGCTGAGTGTGAGATTCATAGGGTTCTGAATACTCTGGGTATAAATCACTTCCTGTAACAGCCAAATAAAGTGCTGGTTTTTGTTTTTCTTTATCATTCACAGACTAGATAAAAAGAAACCTTGATTGAATTAAATGTTAAACTCAGATAATTTTGCTTAAATTTTTTAAATAACACTTAAAAGTTTTATAAAATAAATACTGAGCTTTTAAACTGAAAAATGAAAATGTAAATACTTTTTTTCCTCTTTTTACTGTCACTTTTGAATCAAAATAACTGAAACCCAAATGAATTTTCAAAGTAATTTTTACGGTTAAATCCACATATTTTGGAAATTAGAAGTTTGATTGAAAAATCTTTTCCAGGTCAACTGAAGAAAGTCCTATACAGTAGGACTCTCTTCACTAACCTGTTAATATACTGTTCTGTGATCATGACGTATATCTTTTTGTGTTCAGATTATAATTTTTTCTGTGGTCTTTCTGTTATATATATTAAAAATAAATAAATAAAAAAAAAGGAAAGCCAAAATAGTCAACTAGATATGTTTGCTTTGGATTTAAATAAGCTTTTTCCTGTTGATGCAAGTATGTACTCAAACTGCTTCTGTCAGCTTGGAATGACTGGGATATATCTATATGAGGAGCCTAGAAGAACATGGAACCCACAGAAGGTTGTATCCATCCTTTTATCACTCTTATGCACACACAGCATGATTGAGGGCTAGGACTGTTATCTTGTGCCCAGCATTTATTTCACCCTGAACGGATCTGAAATTTATTGTTGTACTATTGCCAAATGGACATGTGGTGCCTTCCTGGCCTAATGATCTGAGTCATCCCTGAGGTGATTTATTATCACCTGTGTAGTCACCTACTCTAGGGCCTGAGGTCTGGAGCACACCAACACTAACACCAGCAGGTGTAGATTTGGCATACAAACAGACCTGTCCTGACTGGTGAGAGGCAAGAATTCAGGCACACAAATAGGAGTGTACTTTTGATTTGAATTTTGTTCCAATGAGCATGTAATCTTATCAGGAAAAAGATCTGAAAAGTTAATATAAAATGTGTCATGGAAAGACCCAAGATAGATATAGAGGTTTAAATGGGGCTGGGAGAATAAAGCTCTTTCGCATATTGTTAGGTCAACTCTTAAACTTATCTATTTGATGAATATGTAGGAGACCTGCACTAATGGGGGCTGTATCTGTTTTGAGACAATATAGAGGAATGTCTGGGTAGTGTCTACATTGTGTGTAAACATAGTCACCATAAAAATAATATATTTCAGTTCAAGAGAGTAAATGTAAAAGAATAAAGCTCTCAAAAGGACAGAATACTTCAAGTCATCCTACTTGGGAAGGACTGGCATGATAATATAAACTGGGGCATAATTACCATGTTTTTCTATAACTTTTACATCCATACAGGAGCATCTTATAAAACTGAATAAATTCTGTATTAATAAATAAAGACAATGTCTTGCAAGAACAAAGACTTTTGCAATTTGGTATATAACAGAAAAAAATTGATTGTAAAGAATGCTAGGAAATTATTGGTTATAGAACCATTTGAAAGTGTATTGCCCTCACTATATTGAAATACACATTTTTGGTTTGTTATTAAATTGGTTTAGATTAGGTATTTAATTAGCATTGAGATAAAAGCATACATAAGAAATAAGTCATGCTGCTCATATATTTCTCTGTTCAACTGATAAAATGCATTACATGTTGCATATATTAACATGAATATTCATGAAAGTATCTCCTTGATGTAGAAGATTAACAGTATTGACACTGACAAAAGGAGTGGGATACATCTAATTTTAAAATGGTGTCTCTATATTTGTGGGGTAAGTCTTGAAGTGGTTTTAAAATTATTTTTCAAATTATAATTGCCTTTATTTGACTTTCCACTGAAGTGTGATTTAATAAGCCGTTGCCTGGCAGCTGATTTCTGCTTTTTATCCGAGATGTGCTACCTGATTGTCAGCAGTCTGCTAGGTGGTGCTGCTAATTAAATAGATTCTATTAGGTGAAAGAGAGCAAAAGGTAAGGGAAGTGGATAGATAGGCGTTAGTCCTGCTATATCATGTATGTGTATATAGAAAAATGAAATACAGTTATAAAATTTTATCAGTGGGTCTGGAATGATAATCTTCCAGTGTTCATGAGTGGCCATGTATACCTATGTAATATTAAAACAGTAATTTTGTGGCCAGTACCTCTGATAATTATAATAAGTATATGTTTTAAATGTCAGGATTGTTGTTTTACTTTTACCTTTGTTAAAGAATAAAATGTTGATCTTCACTTGGAGGCAGCAATCTTCTGTTCTCTTTTTCCAGTGCTACTGTGTAAGGTGCAGGTTTCCACACTTGCAAAGCCATAGAACTGCTGACTTTAAGGCTATTGCATTTTTTTCATTCTTAGAAAATGTGTCACTGTTTCAGGTCATGCCACAGAGTGACTTTTGGCAATTCTATACTTTGAAGAAAAAAAATCTGATAGCAGACTGAGTTTTTATTACTGGCTATTATACGACAGTTTTAAGGGTATAAAAAGTTAGAATAAACCTTGCTGAGCAAAGCTTATTAGATGAGAAAGTCTTGCTATGTTATACAAATGATCCATCTGGACCTGCACACTGTTTCTGGAGATGGTAAGACCTGTCTTTTAGGGCAAGTGAGTGCAAGCCTGGTTACTGTCTGCAGTCCATGTCCCTTGTACTATCCCAACATCCATAGTCACCATGTTAAGGATATTAGAAGATACATTCCTGCCTCTTCCATGGGTATTTCTTTAATGGACCTCTAGTCCATAAATATGTCTTGTCCCTCTTTGAACTGGCTGACACTGTCCACCTCCCTGACCATCTGCAAGTTCCAGATACTCACTATCCCCTGTATAAAAAAAAAAAAAAAAATCTACTTTCTTCTGTGTGTTTTAAACTTATCTCCCAGTTTTACTGGGTGACCCCTGTTTGGGATTTGTGAGATTTGGTAACAATTATGCATTCACCTTATCTGCTGCCTTTATGATTTCGTAAATCTTGATCATATCCCTCCTCCACATTCTTGTCTGGCAAAGCAACTACTCTGGGGTGGGTATTTGATCCATTTCTTTGATCTCTTTAGTCACCATCCTCAGCACCTTCATTCTGACTCCCCTACCATCTTATTAAGTTGCAGAGACCAGAACAGCCTATAGTACTCAGGACATGACTGTGCCAAGGTTTTGGGTAGCAGCAAGATGGAAAGAACCGTGTATATCTCACGTCTCAATGCCCTTTGTGATGGTGGATGACATTTTCTTGGGTTTCTTAACTGTCACTGGACATAGAGCCAAAGCTTTCAGAGACCTTTCAGTGATGAGTCCAGGATCTTGTTCCTGAGTTGTAATTGCCAAATCTGATTTCAGCATCTTGCCTGCAAGATCTAGATTATTTTTCCCTATAGACATCATCTTAAATTTATCTTTGCTGAAGCTCTTCTGTCACGCTTTTGCTCACTTGCCTTTGTAAAGTTCTTCTGGACTATTAGCATGGCATTTGACTACAGAAACAGACTGGACCCTCACAGACTGGGGACCTCCCACTGTTCACCCCATTCTCCAGGCTGGCTGTTTAAAAGCACTTTTGATGAAGTGAACATGTTATAATTAGGTCACTTTTCTAAGGTACTGCCTCAATTTTTGCAGCCTCTTCAATTTGTGATATTTCATCTTAAGAAGTGAACAAAGGATAGAATGCATTACTTGGCTGTTGATCTCAACAAAGCACAATAAAAAGGGAAAAGCCTTTGTGTTCCTTCTTGTGTATTACCCAACTGTGTACTACCCAACTTTTTTTTTTTTTTTTTTTTGGTCTCAGTTTTGTACCTGAGAGTGTATGTTCAGTTTCTTGCTTACTGTGATCCTGGTGTCATTGTCGCTATTCTGGCTTGTCCTAGATTTGGCTCTACTGAAGTTCTATTGTTTGTGTACACCAGTTTGCCACACTCTGCCAGTCTTTGTATTATCTAACACACCTTATATTTTTTTTTTTTTTTGCTTCCAGGTGATTGATGCAACTGCTGAACAGCTTCTGGCCCTATACTGACATGTTGGAAATACTGATTCCCTACAGGCAACTGCTTCTGGAGGTTTGTCACTTACTGAGTTCTTAATGTGTATCAAAATGTTGGGGTTTGATATTGGATGGACAAATTATAGTATTCATTTTCCTAAAGTGAGCATAAATAAAACAAGCACAGAGGTATCTTGTTTTCTCCCCTAACTTTTACAATGTAGATATGGCATGTAATTTGAAATTTCTGTGGTGCAAAATTGAGAGATAGTCTCTGAAGAATCCTTATGGTTTATGTTTGGAGACTTACAGCTAAAATTTAGTATCTTAAAAAATAAGTGTATAATCAGGAGATGTTTAATTCTCTATTAAGGTTATAAACAATGATATCAAAAGAAAACTGATAACTTTGGTGCTTTTGAAGAATGAAGCAACTCATTCTTTCCATTTGGAAAACTTCCCTTATTCATAGTTGTGAAGATGTGTCCAAGAACCTCCAAATGTATGTTGATAAGAAATTGTATTTGACCTTCAGTAAGGTGCTGCCTACGGTGGTCTTTAATGGGAGTTGTTCCCTCTTCCTCAGAATGTTTTTCTGTAACAGCAGTTCTTCTTTTTTAAAAACTGTGTTTGTGCCCCTTGGAGTCCCTTAAATCTGCTCTAAATATTAGCTTAAGATGTCAACAAGTTTATTCTGAAAAAAACAAGGGTTAAATTCTAGATTTACAGAGCTGAAATATAGTTATAATTTAAGAAAAAAAAAATCATCCTCAGTGGCTCAGTTGATTCAGCTAGCCTGCAGGGCTCTCAGTTTAGCTCTCAACAGTCCAGGGAGTTCTTTTCTTAAAGAAGTCTTCATTTCTTTTCTTCTTGCTACACTTCTATCCACCTTCTTAATTTTTGTTGTTGTTGTTATTAAGAGGAATGAGGATTCTGGATTAAACTAGCATTCTTCCCTATTGAGCCCTTAGAATTAAAATGCGAATGGAGGAAGAGATATCTCTTCCCTGGGAGTTGATTTCTTCTCTTTCTCTGGACGCTTTCCTTTTCTACTATGTTCCTTGGCATTTTAGAGTTCTTTATTTGCCTGTTACTCTTGCTGTTAGTGTGGAGAGACCTGCCATTAAGTAATAAATTATTGTCCATTTAGCTCTAACAGTTTTATATGTTGTTGCACTGCAGAATTTATCCTAAATCTAGCTGTAACAAACATAGAGTTAACTGCTGACATTTGTAAAGATTTTTTCATTTCTGTAGCCAAGACTTATTTGCAGATATGGCCTCTATGCTCTAGTACTCTATGTTGCCAAAATAAAGGGATAGAGGAATTGTCTTAGTTTCTCTTTGTGAATTGCCAGGCATACTGTGACCTCTACAGTCTGTACTTTTGCAACATGAAGACTCTGGGCTCCATTCCTCACTTGCTGACCAGTACAGCTGAGCAGAAACTAGTTTAATTTGTTACTAGGATGGGCCAGCAACATGCTACAACAATCTCTTTCTTTTCCACCTGTCTTCAAGAAAGGTGATGCTGTGTTTGACAACACCTTATTCTGGAGAGGCTAGTTCTTTGGAGTCAGGATTGCTCAGCCTGTGTTTTCACACATCATTCCACAAGCACCATCAACAGCAGCCATGAAGGAAAAGAACAACATTCATGAAAAACTGATTTCACTTCACTTTGATCTTAGAGGATCTAGCAATAGCAAAGGATTTGGCAAAGGTCACTGTCTGTCTGTGTCTAATACACAACAGTAGCCTGCATGTAAAGGACACTTACAACCTGCCCAGTCTCTTGAGTTGAATGCTTTCATGAAGTATTTGAGAATTAAATGTGAACACATTGTGAGTGATCTATTTTAAATGCATTCCACAAATAATAGCTGCAAAGCCTAAAGATCTATCTATACAAAACATTGATTTCCTCAGAACGTAATCCCTTCACCCTTGGATTTAATTCCTATCCTTGCTAGTGCTCATCAAGTCTGCCTACAGCTATTCAAGCACCTAATTAGATTTCACACAAACATATGCTCTTGCACGTACCAGGATTTTTCCTCCTTTAATCATAACAATAAACAGAAAAAGAAGGACAAAATAGAAGTTCTGCAGGGAGGAATGGAAGGCTTTCTCTGACCTCCAATACATAACTCTGGTCTCAAAGTACATGACAGGTAAGTAAGTGTCAGGTGCTGCTAGGTGCAGAATTGTGGTCTTCATAACTGAAGTCTTTTCTCTGTTGGTCAAAAATGGAAGGAAGATTTACCATTGAATTTAACATCTTGTTCTACCTTCAGAGTCTTGGCTTCAATTCTGCTGCTTATTGTCCGCACAGGCAGCTGATACCTGCCTAGTGCACTAAGGCTTGGCAAAGTTTGTGAGAAACTCGCATTGCATTTTAATAACACCGATTTCTCAGTCATCAGTGAGGCAGCATTTGAGTGAATTTGTTCATGTCATTTTTACTGATATCTCTCCATACAGAGCAACATTTCACAGTTGCAAGTGCTCTTGACGAACAGGTTACATGCATTAACAGTAGCATGTCTCAGTCATTATTCAGAATTCATACCTACAGGGACAAGTGCTGTGTTTTGAAAACATCCAGTTTAGCTTTTGTCAGGATCTACGTTTAGTTCATTATCAGTTTCCTATATTCCCTGAGAATAAAGTTTTGGGTGTATGATAACTAAGCTTTTCATGAGGCATATTTATACTCCAGCAAGAGCTGCTAATGTTTATGGTTCTTTTTCATGACTTTGTGTATATATTCAGTGGATATATAAATATACTATATGCATATATGTTCTCTGTTAACTGCAGTAAATTCAGCTTCTTGGAAAACAAATATGTTATGCCAAGATTGAAAATAACACAGAATAATAAAAGGTCACTGATAAGGTAGGTAGAAATTGTGACCTACTTTAGCTTGTTATAATAGCACGGTGAGAAAATCTACTGAAATTTATAGCTCTGCTTTTTAGAGAGGTGCCTGCAGGTCTTGCTGATTCCTGCTGGGGTGGATATTCAGCACTCCTGAAAACCTGGCTTTAAATGCCTGCCACAGATATCTTTAAAATAGCCATTACTTGTTTGGCGAGAACGTGAATATGAGAAAAATATTGGCCATCAGCTCAGTAGATCCCTGAAAAAACCAGTCTGTTATGTATGCCCTCGTATGATTCTGCAGGAACTGTTAATGAACAAACACCACTCCTTCCAGACCTCTGCTGTTATCACTGATGATGATGTTGCACAAATGTGTTTTGGTGTGATAAGGAGCTATGTAAATTGAAGATCTTTTTTGAAACAAGAGGTGTTTAGTTTCTCCCAGTCTCAATTTGTTTCCTTCCGTGCTGCTTGCCTCACCCATTTAAAAAAAATCAACACGAAAATAATTAAGATAAACTTACTTAAATGATGTGAACATTGGAAGGAAGGAAAAGTTGGAAAGGAAATACTGTCTGAAACTTTTAATTAGAATGTATTAAAATGATGTCAGTGTAACTACATATTGTGTCTGATTTGAAGACCATTAAAATTTATCAGATCTTTCTGGGTCATGTATACAAGGTATACCACCTTGAACTAGATTATGTTGTCCCTTGCTTCAGTGGAAAGGAAATTTTGGATTTCCTATTAGAAGAATATTGACAGGGGAAAACCTGTAGTCTCATATCTCTACTAATGGCTATAAATCCAAATTTAAGGTGAGACACTTCAGTGAAGCTAGTTATAAATCAGTAAATTTGCAGGGAAGGAGGGTGACCTTTGAAAAGGGCATGGAAGACAATGACGATTTCAACACATTGTGGAAGAGGTTCATTGCCTTGCCTTTTGGGCTTGTGTTTCGGCTGCAATTACAGAGATTTTTTTTCAGTGTTTCCCATCATTCTCTTCTGTGGCTGCCAAACTGGTAAATGAACTACACACTCAAGCTTTCTGCTGGAAAGCATACAGGGACAGCATAGCCCTGTAGTGTGAGGTCAGCTGCATGGAGCACGAAGCTCAAGAAACTTTTTAAGTAGCTAGGGAGTGCTGTCTGCATTTTGAATTGTACATGAATGATAGGTGGTTTAGGCCTAGTTTTACTTTCACCTTCTCCTACCTCTGGCATTACCCCTGCAGGACACCATCAAAGCCTCTGTGCTTTGACATTTGTGATTTTAATGCTGATTTCTTTTGAAGAAGATTGACTAAGGAGTGTTCCCTGATTGTTGTCTAGTTTTTCTGGTTACAAGATGGAAAGTGAAATGCTGCCTACCACTAGGGCACATAGCATGGCTTTCTTGTTGAATTTCATTAGCTTGGTTTTGGCTCCAAGGTGAAGCTCAGATCTACTGTTTTCTGACGCCTTTAAGAATAGGTATCTGAGTAGCTAGATACCTATATAGGTATAGGAATAGGTACAGCAACTGCCTTGGCTCTTTGGTGAAAAGCATTTAGTATAAAATTCTACAGGGGGCAAGGAAAGCTTTCTGGTGACATGACAAATGTAGAAACCCTTTAACATTTCACACTCCTTTCTGTTTACTTGTTTAAAAGGGATTAATCTCATGTTTCACCCTCAAGGAGAGAGTCACACAACACAAACCCTTTGAGAGAGACCGCAAAGGAATGAGGTAGCACCAGACATAATCTGTAGATCTGAGGTATCACAATTAAGCATTTTCTGATGATCGCTACTGGCAATGAAGGCAAAAATAATGAAATCTGAGTGTACACAGACATCATTTAAAGATATGAATGACTGGGAATAATGCTGCTCTGCAGAGCAGGTCATATGATTTTACCAGGCTTGTTGACATCAGCTTGCTGCAACAAACAGTTCATTCTACAGCATGGAGCCTGCTGTCATCTTCATGTATTCACAATGACACTCCAAGGTCATCTAGAAGCTGGAATAAGAATTCAAACATTTATTCTGTCAGACACTATTTAAGTGAGCTAACCTATTTAAGTTAAATAGGTTATAGTTTTAATGGTTATCTTTCCAGAGTTGCTGTAGAGAGGAAGGTTTGAAGAGACTTTCTAGGTTACCAGTTTCTTCAGGTTTTAGTGGTATCCACTGTTACACAAAGATGACAGTGTGTCTCAAGCAGGGAGAATCTGTCAAAACAGCATGTTCCCCTGTCCCATCACTGCCTGAAACATTTAAAGATGTCTTCAGTGTGCATGCAACAGTTATGTTATTTGCTCACTTTGCATTCCTGTCAGCCTTGCTCCCTCAGTCCACACGAAGCAGCAGCTTTGCTAAAGGACTTACATTCTGCAGCTTGGCCTACCCCACCGCCTTCTTAGATGTCTTCACTGGCATCGTACTCCACTTGTACCATGTTTCCCTGTACTCCACAAACTCTCCATTTACTTTTGTTTTGCTTCTCTTCCCTGGTCTGTTTCTGCTCCTGATGCTCCTTCCATTTTTCTGCCCATCTTTGTCTCTCATTAGTCTCTAGCTGGTACTTCCTCATATGCAGTCCCTTTGCCCTGGATAGGTCCCTGTATCTGCCACATATCCTAATCATCACTGAAATCCTTAAAATTAATTTCCTCCAGGGAGCTATTCTGGTCTATTTGCCTCACCTCTAGTCTCACTTCCTCAGTTTGTTTGGGTGTCTGTCTGCTCCCTTTTCTATTTGATCTCTGTTGTATGCTGAGGCAATGTGTGGCACAGGAAACACATTAATCTGGGTTTGTGAATCATATGCATGTTACTGAAGGCTGTGGCAGTGTCACGGTGCCTTTTCTGCTCTTGATCCACCAAGTATACAAAGCTATTGTAGCTCCAGTCAATATTTCATGCTTTTAATTCTGACAGTTCGGTCAGTTGGCCAACACAGCAGCTGCCACACACATATTTACAGCACTCCTTTCATTGTCACCAGTGGCTATTTGATTAAAAAGAGATCAGGGAGGAATGTATTTGTCTAAGCCTGGCTCTAATGAAGTTGTTACATAAAGTCCACTAACAATTACTTCCTCCTCACACTTTCTTGCTTGCTCTTTCAGCACATCAGAGCAGCTCGTTGTTCCCATATTGGGACACCAAGGGTGGAGGTAGCAGAGGTGCTGCTGAGGCCAGAAGGATGGAAACTTGAAGCTGACTTGTTGAAAGACTTCTTACTGCATCTGTAAGATACCTTTGCTTCTTTGCATACCCCCTGGCAAATCCTTTCTACTCTTTGAATCGAACATACTGTGGTTTGCCTTAATGGTGATAGAGCCTATGTTTAGATTTCACTCTCAAAACTATATATGTGGGGTTCTATGTACACAGACAGTATATAATCCCTTTGAAACTGGCACCTTAGAACTGTTCAGTTTGTGGAAACCATCATGCTTTTTGTTTTTAGCATGTAGCTGAGTTTAGCTCGTTTTGCTGTATGAACTTATTTGTTCCTGTTCTACAGTCTGAATGCATTTATGCTACTAATGCATAAGCTTTTTCATGAACTGCTTGCTCTCTGGCATTTATTGTACATGCCCCACATTTGACTTGAAAGCTTTTTTGCCTCTGAGGTAACTCCTTTTCCTTCATGCTTACAAGAAAAATGTTAAATTGCTGCTGGTTAGACCCTCCAGGAAAAAAATCCTGTGGAGATGCTCATGAGTGCTTTTATTTGTATAGGAATAAATTATTTTAAGGTATGATTAGTGCTTAATGCTTTCTCATTTTCCCTTGCAGGAGAAAGAGTAAGTAATAGGAAGAAAAGTCATGTGGAGGCAAAAGAACAGGCAAAAGTAGTGGATCTCTTTGCACAGCTAAAACAAAAAATCCATCCCAGATGCTAGTGCAGACAAAAAGTGTGATTTTGGTGAATATCATGGGATCAGATACCGTATGACCACTATCGTGAATAGTGACCTGAGAAAAAGACCCCTGGAGGCATGGGCTTTTGGTAAGATTGTTTCACAGCTGAGAAATAAAATCACACTGTGTGCTCCTGCTCTAAATTTGTTTAGCATGGAAGATTTTTGAAAGCTTTCAAATCCTAAATAAATGCTGAAATTATTAGAAATTCTGTTGGCCATGAATAACAACAATAAATCAGTTTAGGAAAGAAATTACTCCTCCCATCGGCCTGTAAGTGCAGTTTCAAAGCTCCTTTAGTGTTTTGAGACACCCTTTATGATTTGGCAAGGTGAGCACTAGCATGCATAAAAAGTTGCATTAACTCCAGCAGGTCCTTCCTGATGTGAAATGCTTTAAAATTTTTTCCTCTGATCTTCACTAATTATACTGCATCACTTGTAGTCACTGAATACTCCTTCAGTGATCAGCCCCAATACCCTTTTTATTTTACATTGCAATCTTACCTCCTACAATGCGAAAGCTTTATTTTTCATTGCAGTGCCATTTACAAGATGTTAAGGGCAAGCAGCTGCACACTGTGGGTATGTATGGATATTTCTGCTGAGCCTTTGTTCTTCCACTGATACAGCAATTACACTGAAGCTGCGAAGGGGCAGGAGAAGAAAGGTTCTCCCTGTGCAATTTCCTCTATCAAGCTGCACATCTCTGAATGAAATTTCTGGGTTCACTGCTTTTGTAAGAATGCCAGTCTGCCACTCCAAGCAAACAAATGAGCAAATAAACTGAAACCAAACGAATGCATGCTTTCAATTAGGAGAGGTCTGGTGTTCTATTATTATACATTTCTAACCTCTCAGCAGCCAGTAGAGAGATCTTCAAACTGTTCCCTTGGGGGTTTCTTGCTAGAGAGTTTCCATTCTGTCGAAAGGCTCTTTCCGGGCAGCTATCTCCAGAGAAAATCATGTCTGAGCTACTAGACAGTAAACAGCAGCACAGTCCCACAGGGTCTAGGGTGACCTGAATAAGGTTCAAACTAAAGGTAGTGACAGCAGTACAATCCTTCCAGAGTGTCTGTGCACACGTGTGTGTATAATGTTGACTACGAATATTTTAAATGGCCTTGGTCAAACCTCAAGCAAAACAACTTACAAGACACTGTGGAATAAAGGGTGGTTTTGATAGTGGTTTACTCTTATCTGCACAAATAAATAAATTTGGTTACAAATGTGTCAGGGTATGTCCTTACTAGTCCTTCCAAGATTTTATACCATTTAGTCTTTTCGCCTGTTCTCTCCTTTTATGTAGATGCTCCATAAATTTATCGTGATAAATGCAATGGGATAGCTTTATACATCCAGGCTTAAATTCTACATTTACTTGCACTTACTTCCTGTTTTTCTTCATCTCTCCTACCTTTTGTGAGCTGAGTAATGGGAGCATTTTGCCTATACTGCATTAACATCTACAGCTCAAGCAACTCTCCCTCTTGCTTTTTCCCACTGGCCTTATGCTAATGTGCCTTGATTGCTCAAAAATTTGTTTTTACTAACAAGTTTTCTTTTTACTGTCTATCCATTGTCACTGCAATGCTCCATAACAGGTTTACTAACTGTGCGGTGTCCTATTTTTCTTATGAAAGGATCTAATTTTTTAAATTTCTAGATGCAGCATTTCAAACCTGTTTTAAAGGATACCACCTTTATTTCTGTTAACAGGAACCATGTTTTGCGTCTGTTTATAGTGGGCTATAATTCACTGCACAGGGAAAATACCTTTTGCAAACCTTCATTTGATACCAACAAGGGCTTGGAGGTCTTGACTATTAAGCCTCAGCTCAGCCTTGCACCAGCAGACTTGGTGCGAAGCCTGCAACACACCACTATTGAGATATACCAGAGCACGCTTGTCACCTAATAGCCCAACCACACCACTGCACTAACCCAGCTATGCCCTCTGGATATCCGAGCTAGCTTGTCTGGAGCAGCATTGGGGGGTCAGCATGGCAGCATGCTGTGCAGTGTAGACCCATAGGCCCTTTTGCATGTTTAGATGGATTTGTACCACTTGAGCTGAGAAATCACTGCTCTTCAAAACTGTTACCTGGCTGTTCTTCATGGATCACAGTCAGTTTATCTCTGTGGTGGCAACTCTGAGTAGCAATTATAGGCTATTAAACTGCTGGAAAAGAATTAGCGTATTGTGGTTACTATTCTGGTACGCATAATAATAGATAATTGCAAAAAACTTCACAGCTCAAGACTCCGGCAGATAAAAATAGAAAAATAGATTATGTCATTGCTATGTGAACCTGAAAATAATGTTGTGTATAAAAGTCCTTCCACAATACAATACCTTCTTCATTCTACCAACTGAAAAATGAGAAATGAAAAGAGAGAAAGGTTAAAAAAATGGAAACATTACTTTTTCAATTCTATTTTTTATTCTTTACCTCTGACCTGAAGTCTGTGAAGTTGGAGCTGTGCTCCTGACAGATCTCAGTAGCTGATAACAAATGCTGAAATTTCATGTCCAGACTTGATGTCAAAGTAAGTTTTCTATGAAAGTTGCATGACATCCTGTAACAAAGGATATACAGCTGCTATTCAGCTGTACAGTTCTGTTATCTGGTTGTCAGAATATGTTTTTAAATGTCTTCAAGAGAGACCTTTCTTCTCATTGTTTCTAGCAACTAATCATCACCTCAGCAAATCAGCACTTGGAGTTTTTCCCCTTCTTTTTTTCTTAAAGTGCAGGACATTTAGATTGTCAAATGTGTGTAATCTTTCTTTTTCCCATAATTATCTTTAGGAGCAACTAACTACTCACATCTTCCAGGTCGTTCACAATAAGGCCTTTTTGATCCTTGGACAGCACTGATAGGAAGGTATTTCAGTTAACTTGTAGGTTAATTTTAGTTTAATCTTAGAAATTTTTTTGCTAGGCAATGAGAGGAGATACTGTCTGTGATATAAACACATACTAATTTTAATTTTCTCTTTTTGTTGTTGTTGTCTTATGGTGTTACCACAATAGAAAGATATCTTTCATACTAGATTCTCTGCATGTGAATAATAAGCAGATTCTATGCTCCAAAGAGCATAAAATGTAAATGGATTAGACAGACAAAAGGCAGTATTATCTCTGTTGAAAGATGGAAAAGTGAGAACACCTTTACTATTGACTATCCCTGAAATTTGGTTTGGATTGAATGAAATGCTTCGTCCTCTGTTGTAGCAGTCTTACTAATACCTGTCTCCACACATTCCTTACACTCGACAAATAAGTACTCTCAGCTGATCTTTCAGATTTGGTTAGTAGATGTACTCCCTTGCTTGTTGTGAGCAGGATTCAATATCCTGGTGAGAAGCACACACATCTTGAGATATCTGCTCTTAAGTGTATGAGGAGCAAATGTCTTGTTCCCCTTCACACAAAATACTGCCTTTACTAAAGGTCTTAATCTTTTGGTGCTACGCAATAACTTTTAAGGACTTTCTTTTCATTGTCATGTGGATTATTTGTCACTGTGGATTATTTGCTACCTTGGCACCCTGGCTTGTTGTGTAATTTGTTGGCTTGCCTGGAAGCTTGCATAGTAATGGGAAGGTTTTCTAATCTACAGTTGTGAAACTCTTAATCTCATTTTGCACAATGGAGAATAAATGAGATTCATGCACTTGCTGCCATCAGAGAATTTTCTCCCTAGTGCTGTACATGCTGATACATAATATTCTGTGGCTTTTTCAAGATGCTTTTTAATGGCTCCCTGTGCAGTTCTTATTCAAGGATGAGTTAATGATGTCCTTCAGTCCCAAGAACTCAGCCAGTAGCTTCCTGTTGACCTGACTCCTTCCCTGCCAAAGTCTGTGTGCTGCTGGCATGTCCTGCTCCTTAGATTTACCAGAACTGTGCCTCTAACAGCAGGTCTAACTGCTGTTCAGGTTTGTAAAGACATTAGGACGGCATCAACTTTCTTCATTTTTTCAAGTGCTTGCTGAAGCCCTCTCTGTGTCTTTGGTAGATGAACTCCATCAAGGTTTCCTGTAGGAATGCCCAGAGTCTAGGAAGATACTTGGCTATCCTTGTAAATTGTCAAGCTTCTTTTATAACCTGGGGTTTGACTATTTGCTTAACAGCTTTTGGGATTTCATTGGGGTCCTGCAGGACCCAATGTGTATTAAATATAAAGAATTCAGCTCTCCTCAGCTTTGCATAAACTCTGCTCAGCATTTGTCAAGGTTTGGTTTTATGGTCTGATGTTTGTTGCCTGCTACGTAGCACTTTTCCCAATGGACGACTTCATCAGAGAACCTTCAGGGGCTGAGCTGAGTGGGGACCACTGGTGGTTCCCAGCAGCCTTGTCAGCACCAGCTTATCTAGCTTGATAGAACTGAACCTTTCTTAACAGCAGAAACAATGAGTCACTTTCCCTCTGACAAAATAGGTCTGCATCCTCAGTCGTTTGCAGTGGATAATGGCTCCTCTGTTCCAGGGTGCTGTGTCAGCATGCAGCTGTGCTTCATCAGATTCTCACCATAAGCAGGCTGCCCATCCACCCCAGACAGAGTCCATGACACCCCGTCCTTGTAAAGCTTTCTGTAAGGGTTCTTCGTGCAGCGACTCTTCTGGCACTCATATTTGTTTATGCTTCTGTGAGGGGGAGAAAACAGAATCACAGAATCACAGAATCACTACGGTTGGAAAAGACCTGTAAGATCATCAAGTCCAACCTGAAAAAAAAAAAAAACCAAAAAAAAAAACAACCAAACAAACCACAAACAACCCACGCAAGCCAACCACCACACAACAACAAGGCACAACACACCAAAAACCAACCCACCCAACACCACACAGCACCATGTCCATCAAGCTACATCCCCCAATGCCACATCCACACGCTCCTTGAATACTTCCAGGGAGGGTGACTCTACCACCTCCCTGGGCAGCCTATTCCAATGTTTCACTACTCTCTCAGTAAAGAACTTTTTCCTAATATCTAGCCTGAACCTCCCCTGGCGCAACTTGAGGCCATTTCCTCTAGTCCTGTCACTAGTCACTTGGGAGAAGAGGCCAACACCCACCTCTCTGCAACCCCCTTTTGGGTAGTTGTAGAGAGCAATGAGGTCTCCCCTCAGCCTCCTCTTCTCCAGGCTAAACAACCCCAGTTCCCTCAGCCGCTCCTCATAAGACTTGTGTTCCAGACCCCTCACCAGCTTTGTCGCCCTTCTCTGGACACGCTCCAGCACCTCAATGTCTTTCTTGTAGTGAGGGGCCCAAAACTGAACACAGTATTCGAGGTGCGGCCTCACCAGTGCCGAGTACAGGGGCACAATCACCTCCCTGCTCCTGCTGGCCACACCATTTCTGATACAGGCCAGGATGCCGTTGGCCTTCTTGGCCACCTGGGCACACTGCTGGCTCATCTTCAGCCGGCTGTCGATCAACACCCCCAGGTCCTTTTCTGCGGGGGAGCTTTCCAGCCACTCGTCCCCAAGCCTGTAGCGTTGTCTGGGGTTGTTGTGGCCAAAGTGTAGAACCCGGCACTTGGCCTTATTGAACTTCATCCGGTTGGCCTCCGCCCATCGATCCAGCCTGTCTAGATCCCTCTGCAGAGCCTTCCTACCCTCAAGCAGATCAACACTCCCTCCCAACTTGGTGTCGTCTGCAAACTTGCTGAGGGTGCGCTCTATCCCCTCATGCAGATCATCAATGAAGACATTAAACAAGACCGGTCCCAAAACTGAGCCCTGGGGGACTCCGCTTGTGACCGGCCGCCAGCTGGATTTCACCCCATTCACTACAACTCTCTGGGCTCGGCCATCCAGCCAGTTTTTTACCCAGCGAAGAGTGTACCTGTCTAAACCACGGGCTGCCAGCTTCTCTAGGAGAATACTGCGGGAGACAGTGTCAAAGGCTTTGCTGAAGTCCAGGTAGACAACATCAACAGCCTTCCCCTCATCCACTAGGCGGGTCACCTGGTCATAGAAGGAGATCAGGTTGGTCAAGCAGGACCTGCCTTTCATGAACCCGTGCTGGCTGGGCCTGACCCCTTGGGTGTCCTGCACGTGTCCCATGAGCGCCCTCAAGATGAGCCTCTCCATAACCTTCCCCGGCACCGAGGTCAGGCTGACAGGCCTGTAGTTCCCCGGATCCTCCTTCCGGCCCTTCTTGTAGATGGGCGTCACGTTGGCAAGCCTCCAGTCATCCGGGACCTCCCCCGTTAACCAGGACTGTTGATAAATGATGGAGAGCGTCTTGGCAAGCTCCTCCGCCAGCTCCCTCAGCACTCTTGGGTGGATGCCATCAGGCCCCATAGACTTATGAGTCTCCAGGTGGCATAGCAGGTCGTTAACTGCTTCCTCCTGGATCATGGGGAGCCTATTTTGCTCTCCATCCCTGTCATCCAGCTCAGGGAGACGGATACCCTGAGGATACCTGGTGTGGCTGTTAAAGACTGAGGCGAAGAAGGCATTAAGTACCTCAGCCTTTTCCTCATCCTTCGTGACAATGTTCCCCGCCGCATCCAGTAGAGGATGGAGATCCTCCTTGGCCCCCTTTTTGTTGTTAATGTATTTATAGAAGCTTTTTTTGTTGTCCCTCACGACCGTGGCCAGGTTGAGCTCTAGCTGGGCTTTTGCCTCCCTAATTCCCTCCCTGCATGACCTAACGAGGTCCTTGTATTCTTCTTCACTTGCCTGCCCCTTTTTCCAGAGGTGGTAAGTTCTCTTTTTTTCCCCGAGCCTCAGCATAAGCAACTTGTTCATCCAGGCCGGCCGTCTTCCCCGCCGGCTCTTCTTACGGCACAGGGGCACTGCCTGCTCCTGCGCCTTCAAGATTTCCTTCTTGAAGAAGGTCCAGCCTTCCTGGGCCCCTTTGCCCTTCAGGACCGTCTCCCAAGGGACCCTCCCGACCAGTGTCCTGAACAGGGCAAAGTCTGCCCTCCGGAAGTCCATGGTAGCGGTATTGCTCACCCGCCTCCTTACTTGGCTAAAAATTGCAAACTCTATCATTTCATGGTCGCTAAGCCCCAGACGGCCTCCGACCTTCACTTCTCCCACCAGACCCTCTCTGTTCGTAAACAGCAGGTCAAGCAGGGCACCTTCCCTTGTAGGCTCGCTTACCAGCTGCGTCAGGAAGTTATCTTCCACACACTCAAGGAACCTCCGGGACTGTTTCCTCTTAGCTGTGTTGTACTTCCAGCAGACATCCGGTAAGTTGAAGTCCCCCACAAGAGCAAGGGCTTGCGACTGTGAGACTTCTGCCAGTCGCTTGTAGAACGCTTCATCAGCTTCTACGCCCTGGTCGGGTGGTCTATAACAGACCCCCAGCAGGATATCCGGCTTGTTGGCCTTCCCCCTCATCCTTGCCCATAAGCATTCAACCCCGTCGTGACAATCATCCAGCTCTATACAATCAAAGCACTCCTTGACGTACAGAGCCACCCCACCGCCTCTCCTTCCTTGTCTGTCCCTCCTGAAGAGCTTATAGCCCTCCATCGCAGCACTCCAGCCATGCGAGTCGTCCCACCATGTTTCTGTGATGGCGACCACGTCATAGCTGCCCCGCCGCACGATGGCTTCCAGCTCCTCCTGTTTGCCGCCCATGCTGCATGCATTGGAGTAGATGCACTTGAGCTGGGCTATTGGTCTTGCCCCCGACAATGGCATGTCACCCCTAGGCTCACCTCTGGGTAGCCTGGCTTCATCCCCTTCCCCCTTCGAGTCTAGTTTAAAGCCCTCCTGATGAGGTTTGCCAACTTACGGGCAAGGATTCTTTTCCCCCTTGGGGACAGCTGAACACCGTCTGCACTCAGCAGGCCCGGTGCCATGGAGACCACCCCATGGTCAAAGAATCCAAAATTCCTCTGGTGGCACCAGTCTCTGAGCCACGCGTTGACCATGTTTGCTTTCTTATTCCTTTCAGTGTTCCTCCCCGCCACTGAAGGGATTGCAGAAAACACCACCTGCGCACCCGATCCGTCAATCAGTCTCCCCAGCGCCTTAAAGTCCTTCTTCATCCCTTCATCCCATCAACAGTCTCTTGCTGACTCCACTTTGTCCACTTGGTGAGGATCTTTGATTCAAATCAAGGTCCTTGACCTGGATTATTTCTCTGCTTGACAGAGAGAGGTGACTGTTCTCACTCTTCTTTCACATTGAATGTATTCTGTGGGATTACCTTGCTTGCAGTGCCCTTTTGTGAGTGAAACTCTTACACATCCACACATTGCCATCAGCTCAAAGAGGCGGTGTTTTCTTTCACTTTTCTGTTGTATTTACAGTCTACTTTTCTTCCCACAGATGGCCCCTAGAATGATTTTTAAAAGCATCTGACCATATTTCTCCACTCTGTTGTTACTGATACTGTTGTGATAATGCTGTACTTGGTTTGCAATCCAGATATTGGCAATGACCTAATGATCTAACAGAGTAACTGCAAATAAGCAGCCTTTGCCAGAGCCTTCTCTTCTCCAGGCTGAACAATCCCAACTCTCTCAGCCTGTCTTCATAGGAGAGGTTCTCCAGCCCTCTGATCATCTTCATGGCCCTCCTCTTGACTCGCTCCAACAGGTCCATGTCCTTCTTATGTTGGGGGCCCCAGAGCTGGACACAGTACTCTGGGCGGAGGGGCGAGGAGATCCTCACGAGAGTGGAGTAGAGGGGGAGAATCCCTTCCCTTGACCTGCCTGTCACACTGCTTTTGATGCAGCCCAGGATACGGTTGGCTTTCTGGGCTGCAAGCGTGCACTGCTGGCTCATGTTGAGCTTCTTGTCAACCAACACCCCCAAGTTCTTCTCCTCAGGGCTGCTCTCAATCTATTCTCCACTCAGGCGGTATTTGTGCTTGGGATTACCCCAACCCAGGTGCAGAACCTTGCACTTGGTCTTGTTGAATTTCATGAGGTTTGCATGGGCCTGCCTCTCAAGCGTATCAAGGTCCCTCTGGATGGCATCCCTTCCCTCCAGCGTGTTGACAGCACCACACAGCTTGGTGTTATTGGCAAACTTGCTGAGGGTGCACTCAATCCTCCTGTCCATGTTGCCAACAAAGATGTTAAACAGCACCAGTTCCAGTACTGACCCCTGAGGAACGCCACTCAGCACTGGTCACCACTTGGACATCAAGCTGCTGACCACAACTCTTTGAGTGTGATTATCCAGCCAATTCCTTATCCACTGCATGGTCCATCTGTCAAATCCATGTCTCTCCAATTTAGAGACACAGATGTCATGCAGGACAGTGTCAAATGCCTTGCACAAGTCCAGGTAGATGATGTCGGTTGCTCTTCCCATATCCACCAATGCTGTAACCCTGTCGTAGAAGTCCACCAGATTTGTCAAGCATGATTTGCCCTTAGTGAAGCCATGTTTCCTGTCACCAATCACCTCCTTGTTTTCCATGTGCCTTAGCATAGTTTTCAGGAAGATCTGCTCTGTGATCTTGCTGAGCACAGAGGTGAGACTGACTGGCCTGTAGTTCCCTGGGTCTTCCTATTCTTCCTTTTTAAAAATGGGGGTTATATTTCCCCTTTTCCAGTCAGTGGGAACTTCACCAGACTGCCACAATTTCTCAAATATGGTGGATAGTGGCTTAGCAACTTCATCTGCCAATTCCCTCAGGACTTGCAGGTGCATCTCATCAGGTCTTATGGGCTTGTGCACCTTCTGGTTCCTTAGATGGTCTCAAACCTGATCTTCTACAGTGAGCGGTTCTTCATTCTCCCAGTCCCTGCCTTTGCTTTCCATGACTTGGGCGGTGTGGCTTGAGCACTTGCCACTGAAGACTGAGCCAAAAAAGTCATTGAGTACCTCAGCCTTCTTCATATCCTGGGTAACCAGGTCTCCCGTCTCCTTCCGGCAGGGCCCACATTTTCACCAGTCTTCCTTTTATCACTGACATACCTACAGAAGCTTTTCTTGTTGCCCTTGACGTCCCTGGCCAGACTCAATTCTATCAGGGCTTTAGCTTTCCTAACCTGATCCCTGACTGCAGGGACAATTTCTCTGTATTCCTCCCAGTCCTTGCTTCCACCCTCTGCAGGCTTCCTTTTTGTGTTTGAGTTTGTCCAGGAGCTCCTTGTTCATCTATGCAGGCCTCCTGGCATTTTTGCCTGACTTCCTCTTTGTTGGGATGCATCGCTCCTGAGCTTGGAGGAGGTGATCCTTTAATATTAACCAGCTTTCTTGGGCCACTCTTCCCTCCAGGGCTTTGTCCCATGATACTCTGCTAAGCAGATCCCTGAAGAGGCCAAAGGCTGCTCTCCTGAAGTCCAGCTTGCTTTGCAGTCTCCTTACTGTTCTAAGGATCTTGAATTCCAGCATTTCATGGTCACTGCAGCCAACGCTGCCCTTGAGCTTCACATTCCCCCCCAGCCCCTCCTTGTTGGTGAGAACAAGATCCAGCACAGGACCTCTCCTCAGTGGCTCATTGCTTATGCACTTTGCACAAATGTTTTTGTGGCCTCAAAGTGTTTCCTGCTAAATAACTCAGCCCTTTGTGGAAAATGCCTTGGTGACCTTCTGTGGCTTTCCCTCTGCATAACCTTGTACATATTTTCTGCTGAATAGGGCAGAAAACAAGCTCCATTTGGAGTGCAGCAAACCATCTGAATAAATCATGCTTCAAGTACATGACCCAATTTCTTCTCAGCAGAATATCATTCTCTGCTAATGGAAGAGTTCTGGTTTCAATATAGTTCTCTTTTTCATGGCAGGGAAAGGAACACCTTGAATGCAGGTGTATTTAGCAATAAATATAAAGTCTTCAATGCAAACAAATGAGCCATGGTGAGATACTGGCAATGCAGTGATTGCACAGCTGTGCCAATTCCTTGCTGGCATGAGACAGCAATGAAACAGCATACCCCAGTTTCACCTTCTATGTTTTCTTCTGAAGGAACTGCAAAAGCTAAAATAGGACTAAAACTTAGATTCCAAAGGAGAAATTTAAATAAAGTTTTAAATGTAAACTCCATCAGCTTTTGGAGAAATCTGGATTTGGAGATGTCATGGCTGACTACTATTTCTTCGGTGGCTAACTCAAAATTCTGAAATGTTTCGTAGCAAAATATGTACCTCTGTTTTTTGTGGTTTGTTTGTTTTGTTTTTTTAAATTATATTATCTAAGATATGTCTAATTTCTGGGGGCTTTCTTTTCATGATTCTTCAGGAATATTTCCAACCCACTTTCTTGAGATTCCATTTGAAGTGTTGTAAGTATAAAGATAAGAACATTCTGTTGACATTACTGAAATAACTTGAAGACTGGAAAAAGTAGTATCCAACTTCATGTTCTTTCAAGAAAAGTGTATTTCTTTCTTAGTCCCATGGGAAGGCCAAGAAAGACTTCTGTTTCTCAGCATGGAAGTAGGGTTTTCCCTATGATCATATTTTTCTCACTCTTCTCCCAACATTTTTTCATGTGAAGATAAAGGTAAAGCTGTCAGCACTGATTTAAACTATGCCAACTGATTTTACATTAGAGAAAATGAGGAATTACTACACAATTCTTCTAGCACATAAAATGTGTCATTTTAGCATGTATCTATTTCTCAAGTGAGGATGGCAACAAGTACCTGGGGGTAAAAACAGCTATGCTGCCACAGTTTTTGCAGTTTATTGCTGCAACTAGAGATAGGATGCATCAACAGCAAATTACAACCTTGCGATGCAAGATCAGTGTGTTCTTGGACATTTTTATTTAACAAACTTAACATTGATGCTTTTTAAGTTCACAAATTCACATGTTTTCTGTTCATGCACTGGGTATCATCAGAAGTGTTTCAGTTAATTTTTTTTTTTTTTAAAAAAACCAACGAAGTATTTCTGTTTATGCTTTTAGTGTTATGATTTATAAGATATGTTACAGGTGAACTTTCATATGTCTGAGAAATCTGGGAACACTCCTACTGTAAAATAACTAAACATGATGTTTTCTTAAAATGTCTTTTATAAACTACAGGCGAAATGATACTGAGAAAACCGTTTCATTAGTTTGCATCCAGACTCAATTCTAACCCATGTTAAACAAACAACTTTTTACTTTTTGTTTCAGCCCCTAATTAAGTGTGCTCTAGTTTAGCTTGAAAGGCATGCTCTTGCTTTATGTCTCAGTCACAAATGTAATCAACGGGATGCAAACTACTGTTGCAGATATGATTCTGTAAAGTGCTAAGTACCATAGGCATGATCCTTATTTCTAATCATATGCTTAACTTTAAACAGAGAAGAAAGAGACCATCTATTTGACTGGTGGGATTTGGAGTATTCTGCAGACTTCACGTCTCAGCCCTCAGACTGAATGCATAATGTTAAGAAAACTGGAGGAAAAGTAGTTCTTCAGTAAGGTGCTGACATTTCAGTGTGCTTTTTGCTGTGGTGAACTGTTACCCACGAAGAGCACGGATGTGGCAATTCTGCTTGTGGCTTTACCCTACCTTCTCAAGAAGGCATTTTATTTATTTGACCTTAAAACATTCCTGTTTAAAGATCACAAATAAGTAAACATGAACTGCATTGTACTGAAATAGTGGATGTTGTAAGGTTACTTGTGTAATAAAACTCCTACCTGTTAAAAGAATTATAACTTACTTCCGCATTTAACCACACGTGCCATCTAGTAACTTTAGCATATGTTACAGGTGCCAAGTTTGCCCTGGGATAAGTGAAAGAGGGTTTTTTGTTATTGAACAACTGCAATTTCTCCATCAAATCACCTTATCCAGTGCCTTACTCATTCCCTGCCCAAGAGATCCAGATATCTTTACTTTCTTCCACAAGGCTTGCCCAAAACATCTTCATCACTGCTCTCTACATTTGGTGAATGGTAATTACATTTCCTCTAGTATAAAAGGTATTTGGATTACCTGTTCAGGATAGTGAAGGGTAAAGTGAGCAATCTGGGTATACATTTGTTGACCTGTCTCCTACATTCAGGATACTATGGCATGACTAAAGAAATGGCCATTCACTAGAGATGAGATGCATTAGTGCTTCATTATAAAAAATACCATCTGGCTGTGTTATGGAAAGGATGTAGAGTTAACAACCCAACTTCGATTTTTTTTTTTTAAAAGTCATGGCTGACTTTATGGCCATGACTAACATTTGTCCTATAGTCATATGTGTGCCAAGCTAAGTGAACTATATCTCGTACTAGAAGTATTGTCCAAGAAGTGGTGTGAATACCTGCTAAGAATAACAATAAAATCAGCCATGGTAACTAGGATAGAGATCTTGCTAATTCCTGTGCTGACAATTTTCATGCTATTGATACATACAGAGAAAAAACCTCAGGATATTTTTCAAAGTGCTTTTGGTCCTGGTAATAATAGGAAGAGATGAAGTGTGTTACGAAAATGACTGGATGGCAGGCTACCTCCTTGAGGGCCATAGCTACTTCACGGGAAAATGGGAACAGCCCATAGGCTACTCTGATCTCTTCTCAGATGTACAGAAAGGAACCAGTCTTGGCTCAGAGAAATGTAGCAAGCTTGCCTTTGGCTCCCCCTCAATTTTTCCTGTGTTAAAAATGAGGTAATTCCAAAGCCTGACAGGTTTTTTTGATAATTTACAATTTCTGTAGTTTTTCTAAGTTTATGGTCATTTTAGAAGTGGTAAGTTTACCACACATTAGTATTTTATTTGATTTTGGAAGTATAAAATCATAGAAGACAAAGACAAATAATCAAGCCCATCAAACAGAAAGATTTCAATAAACTCTGCTGATATACTACCCAGTTAAGCAAAGACCCCAGGAAGTCTGCTACGTAAATACATAGTTTTACAACAGAAATAAGATTTGATTCTGTTCTGTACAGGTGTACACTTGAGGCATTTTTGATACATTTTTGACTTGCACCAAATGGGAGGAAGTACGTATGTT
Organism: Gavia stellata; assembly: GCF_030936135.1. Lineage (NCBI taxonomy): Eukaryota > Metazoa > Chordata > Aves > Gaviiformes > Gaviidae > Gavia > Gavia stellata. The sequence continues at coordinate 61,840,060 of NC_082637.1, forward strand.
TTAAAATCTTCATATTTGTTGCTTACAACACTGTCTAAAGCACAAATTGCTACTGTAAAACTAATATACAAAGCAAGCGTGTTAACATATTTGGGGTTGGGTGCCTGTTTTCAGAAAGTTGCTTACACTGTTTAACTAACCATTCTTATTTTTGAGTTAAATCAAATCACTATAGCAAAACATTTGGATTGTTTAACAGCACTTTCTTTGAAGTACTATTGCTTCAAGCACCTAAAGCTAATGAACCTGTCTCCTAAAAAAATGCATTTGTGGTGGTTGGGGGAGTGTCACTTGCTTTTTAGCTTTTTATGGCATTGCGATAGATATTTTCCAGGCAAATAATAAGAGTGAGCAAGTAGTTGAGGTTCTGGTGTGTTCAAATGATCTCAAGGTCTAAGGACCATGATAAGAAGACCAAGTATCACAGGCTTTGTAATAAAATTTTGCAAACTGGCAATTTTTCTGTCTGTATTGGGTGAATATTCTTGTCCTTTCTGTACTTTGTGGCAGGATTAAATTGTAAATTTCTTAGGATGAGATATTTAGTTAACATGTGGCTTCAATAAATAAATGAAACTAATCTTTGTTATTTTACTTGAATTAGTGTTTTGGGAAGCTTGGAAACAGAGTACCCGGATTTATTCATGGGAGGAATTATGTTAAAGTTAGAGAATGATGTCACACACTATGTATATGACCAGCTGTAATAACCACAGATGTCTAACCCTGGTATCCCTGATGAAGATTAATGGTGCTGCCTCTTACTGCTAACTTTGGAGGAAACAGTGTCTTCGATTCTTGAATTGATTTCTCTCCACAAATGTGCTGTGCTGTGATGGCAGATGGCCAAATCAAAACCACTTTAAAATTAAAATTTATGTTAAGATAGAATGTAGAAGAACAAAAGTATTCATCCAAATCATACACATTTATTCCATTACCACAGGCATACTCTAATGGTATGTAGCTGCTAGCCTTTCAGTCAGCCCAGCCTGTCCCAACCTTAAGCCCCGCACCATCTAGAAACTTAAAGGCAAACCCTCATATGAAACTTCTGGGTGGTGAAGCAGAAGTCTTTGCAAAGGTTGCATTTGCAAAAAAAAGGGGTGCAGATATAAAACATCAGGGACTACAAAATATACATTGAAATACAGTGCTTCCTGTTTTGTCTGCATCAGATAAATGGTGATGTCAGCTCACTGCTGTAAAACAGACTTTATGCATGGTCCAAGTTGAAGTAGAAACACAAAATAGACAGCCACAAAGAAGGCAACATTGCTTTATGTTTATTTACTAATGCTTATAAAAGTTGTGAATGTATAGCAATGCTAAAGATCACCTGCTGCTAGACCATCTTTTGAGATGAATCATAAGACATAGGATGGAATTTTTAATGGAAAACAGAAATTGAGGGAAAAAAATGAGCTTTCTTCTTACATCCTTGTCTCCTCCAGTGGTCTGTTCATGAAATCTTGGATTGCCTGGTGTAGGGGTAACCATTTATTAATTGAAGCTTTCAAAGCTGTAATCCACCTAGAAGAAATGAAAGACTAACAACTGTCTCTGATCAAGAGTTATGCATGCATTTTTATATTCTTTGAAACACGCTTTTTATAAATAGTATTTGTACAGCTGTGTAACTATGTATGCTAACAGTCAGTGGATTGGAGAGAGGCAGGAGATGGAATTGACTATAACAGCAATATATCTTTACACCACATTCCCCCAAAAACTTTGTCCTTTGTTCATTAAATTAAAACCCAAGTCCTGTAATTAGTAGGTTTTATACAAGAAGAACTCCCACTGACAGCCATGGAATTTGGTTGGATTGTGTGAGGGAATACACCTTCAGAATGTGATTTCATAGGCCAATTTTCTTTTTTAATTCTAATGGTCATTGTTGGAAGTAAATAATTCTTGGGAATGAGGAGGATATACTGTCTGTTCTCTCTAATGAGAGGTGCCATAGCTTTTCTGTTTAGTGTAACAACCCACACATCATTGTGAAAGGCACCTAATCCAGGTTTCTTTCTGAACATCTGCAAGCCACCTTTGCTGTAGTTCCAGCATTGACAATAGCAGAATTGATGACTCGCATGTGCCAGCATGTTGTACTGCAGTTTGACTAAAGCTACAATTAAAGGGAAATCTTGGGGAACAAGTGAAAACAGAATGAAAAGTCACCACTAGATCATCCCAAGCTACAGTGTTGCCGCTTTCCTAAAGTCTGGCAAATAAAATAAAATAAAATAAAATAAAATAAAATAAAATAAAATAAAATAAAAAGAAGTTTGGTTTACCTTTTGTTTTCATTTACATTCTCTGCACATAAGTAGAAAGTTTTAAATTCTTCAGATGGAGGTTTGAGTTCGATTACAGATCTTTTAGCTCCCATAGACTGTTCACTCACAATATATCCCTGTAGGTAAAGGCCACCTGGACAGAATAAAATAGCATGCATCATGTATATTGCAGACACCATTTATGAAATTACTGCCAATTACAAGCATACCAACAATTCTTGCAAGTTGGATTTTCAGATGCCTTATGTTGGGTGTTTTGACAGAGTTGTACAGAATTTACATATAAAATATTTAAAAATGTGAAAGTTCAGTCTTTTTTTCTGAAAATTGTTTTGAAAATAGTGTAAAACATGCTTCCTGTCCAGCAAATGATCAGCAGTATAGTGTTAGCTTTTCAGTGGCAAAATATTTTTTCTTACTTTTGATGTTCTTTTTCTTTCCTTTAAAAACTAAAGGGGTATGAACTTCAACATAAAAAAAAAATCCTAGCGTCAGCATTGCTTCCCCTTGTTGCCATTCATAACCAGAATGTCATTGCAGGCCACACTAGCCAGCTGTGAAAGAAAGGCATTAGACAGAATTTGGTCTTCATGACATTTTCATTTCAGCTGTTTTTTGTTTTGTCGTCTTTTTTTTTTTCCCCCCAGATGTCACTTCACTGCAACAATGTATATGTTCACGTTATACATACATGGCGAATAGCCAAAAATATCCACGGAGCTGATTAACTGCAGCTGAATGTTCCTGTTATTGTCTTCAGGCTTGGTATTTTTTTTTGGCTTTCACATTTTGTGACAAGACCACCAAATTAATGCTAAAACATTGAGCATGACGTGGGGGAGTGAGAATCTGTAGTGAAACTGGAAAAAACAATAGTTGCAATAACAAGAGAGAAACCACTACTGTATACAAGAATTTGTATGTAGTAGAATATTCAAACACCAAAGTGACTTATTTAGCAGTAGAGCATAGGCTTGGCTACCTTAAACACACAATTCTTAATTTTTGCCGTTCCACTAATTCATTGCTTAGCTCAGGGCAAGCCTTATCTTCAGTTTCATGTGGAGAGGAAATCACTGGTCATTTCACATGTATGGCCTTTGGCAGATGAAAAGTGCCATGTAAATGGTATGGACTATAAAGTAGAATGCCTCTTGCCTGATCATGTGGCAAACAGCATAAACTCTAAGAAAACAGTTTTCCCTTTTGATCTGAAAGCTGGCTAGTAAGCAAAAGTACAACAGCATTTTTCCTTCTGATTCTTCTGACTGCCAGCTTCCTTAGCACAGGGAGAGTGCATTTGCAGGTCCTGACCCATCCCCTCTCCCTGGTGCACCTCTGATTCTTCTGACTGCCAGCTTCCTTAGCACAGGGAGAGTGCATTTGCAGGTCCTGACCCATCCCCTCTCCCTGGTGCACCTTTTTTTTATAAATGCCGACTTTCATTGAGTTGTGCTTGCAGGCTCTCCTAAGTGCCTGAAACTCAGCTCCTCTACTTGCAATTGACCCCAGTAACCTCACGTTGCTGCCTTCAGAGAGTGGCCAGACACCTCTTCTGGTATGGTGAGAGCTGCTAGATGACCGCTTTAGCTGCAAATTACTGTGGCCATACCCTGGAGCACCAACCTCTGCTGGAGTAGGGAAGCTCTGCTTGTCGATGGGTGCACTAGCTTTACCAAGGCCATGTGAAAACCTGGTAGTGGCAGAGAAACCAGTCTGAGTTTATGATGTCCCTCCCTCGGAGCATGCTACCTAACACACAGGAGTTGACAGCTTTCAGCAGACTGCCATCAGTGGGTCTGCTTCAAGCCCCTGTGAAGTGCTTTGGAAGGGTGGCTCTTGTTGCTGTTTCTGGACCTGAGGTAATGTGCACAGATCCTGACTAGCTCCATTCCAGAAAGAAAATTTCAGACTGTGGGAGGAAAAGGAAAGAATATGGGACACACACACACACACACACACACACAAGGTGGTTATTTTATGAAAAGACTTGAGGCTGGTCTTCCTTCACTCACTTTCAGAGACCAGAGTGAGTTTGCTGATAAAAACCTCTCATTAATGGTAAAAGTTCTCCTTGGAAACTGCAGTGAAACATTTCTGCTTTAACAATCAATTAAAATCCAGCAGCTGTCCCTACCTTGGGCAGGTGTAGAGCGGAGAGTGGCATAAAAGTACAAACAGCCATCCTTCAGAATGCAGTAGTGTTGAATCCAAATGTCTTTGCTTCTGTCCAGCTGGTGGAGGAGCCCCAGGCACTCTGGGTTTTTGATAGCCAAGGGTGGAAGTGTAGTGTTATGAAGTGTGACATCTACCCACACATGGTTCTGTAAAGTAAGCATGTAATGAAAAGTTCTGGTAAGAAATTAAGGAGGACCTGCTAGTATGAAAAGACACAAGCTCTAGTCCCCTGCTAGGAAATTAGCTTTTGTTGTGAAAATAATTTGAAAAGTCAATGCTGAAAATGCAATTAGAAAAACCTATATTTGATGGCAAATAGTGAGCAATATCTACTTTCTTCTCACAAAAATAACTTTTCTTTCCTGCATCTATTTTGTTTTTCAGTACAAGTTTTGCTGGTAGAAACAGGATTATTTCAAAGCTGTATGAAAAAGCTTTTTTCAAAAAATTGTCTTGCTGATTGCCTGACTTTAGTGGTCTTTACTGTGTGTAATCTGGCAAAACAAGGTTCACCATCTACCCTCTGAGTTCCGGAGAAAATGTGGTGGTGCCTGAGGCTGGAATACAGCACTCAGACTTGGATGGAAGCACTACCACACACAAAATGTTCATGGATGCCTTCCCATCCCTTTCTGGAAAGCCGAGTCTTTTTCATTACTAAAATTATCCTAGTGTCATTTACAGGTGAAGAAAAAGCTCAACCCATGACACACGGCCATTGTACAGGCTATTTGTATCATAAGAGAATCCAAAAAGAAAGCCAGGAAAAAATTAACTGTTGTTTAATAAGACCAAGTTGGCTAATGTGAGACTAAAGCATTTCTTCTTTGCCTTTAAATCTGAGAGTTGTTAGGAACTCAGCCTCTCTTAGTGTGTTTTGCTCATCTGCAATATATATTTTGAATTCTACATCAACCTGTGTCACTGTCATTTGAAATCCATGGGGAGAATGCGTGCAGTATCAATAGCATCCTGATTGTTTCCACAGGGGTTTTCTTTTGCATTAATTTATGATATTTCTTTAGTATCCTTGACAATGGAATGATGGAAAAAACACCTGGCACAATATAGCTAGTTGTATTCTTTGTTATGAATTGGAAACCTGCTGAGACATTGCAGCAAAGTGCAGGAAAGGACTTAACAATGCTAGGTGTTTTCATAAAATAGTTATCCTTGTAGATTCATTAAGATGACATAGTGTCAGTATATTGGTCTATTAAATCATTGTGTTGTGAGCCTTACTGTAACACACTAGCTATTGCAAAAAGTCAGTAACAAACAGTATATCAAACAAAAAAAAAGGAAAATATATCTTTTCCTATTCAAAGTTAGACTCCTATCCCTATTCCTATTTTCCTATTCCTATTCAAAGTTAGTCCAGTTAGAAGGAAGGAACAGATAGAGTGTTCATTAAGAACGGAGGTTAGGCAATGAAAGCGACACTTGAAATGAAACATTTCTTTCAGAAAAGGATATTGTTTGCTCAAAGACAAAACTAAAAAAAGAGAAAGCAGTAAAAAATAAGATGCAGTAGTACAGAAAGGAGGCAACTTACTGTGTTGTTAATGGGTGAATGCATGAGAGACCTTTCTGTAGATATAACGTTGGACCTTTGTATCCAACAAGTTATTTTGGCATGTTACACTAAAGAATGGCTCTTTTGATGTGTTTCTTTTGTGTATATGTGCCTTTATCCTCCTTCTTGTCTCAGGCTATTTTTTGTTTCTTTCGGCTAGGGTACACACTTTAAATTGTTTGATTTATTTTTGCTGTTTTCAAGTATGTGGATTCTCTTGTATTCTTTTAAGAAACACTGCCAGGTAGAATACATTTGGTAACAGATTTGGTTTTGCACTTACAATTTCATCTGAAAGTTGAAGTCAAAAGAAATATATGTTTGATCAATTTTATTTCTGTGCAAAAGGAATTAAAGTAACAATAAACACCTCCTTCCACTGTTTGGGAACCCATCACTAAAGCACACTGCTGAAGGAGTCACTCATGTGCCCTAGGCTGAGAGAAGGAGGAAAGTAAATTTTCTTTATCTTTTTTCTTTTTGCACTGCATTAATGCAGGTTATAATTTGTACCTTGCAATTTTCTTACTTTTTTATTGATGATTTTATTTCATCTGCAAAAAAAGTAGACTTTGATACTGACTCTGTGTTTAAGCCTCACATTCTTTCTGCTAAAAGCCAAGCTGGTTGAGTAGCTAAATCTTTTTAAAAAAGGATTTGACAGATCAACAGCGTATTTTTATAAAGACGGTCTGCCTACAGGAGGAAAGAATAAGAATCATGGGGCCAGGAAAGGGCAGGCTAAAGTGGCTTTGACCCCTACGCTTCCCACCCTGGAAGTACTAAAATTAGCTTTGCAGTTCCCAGTTCAGGGGGTCAGCCAGGGACTATTCATACTAAATTGTGTTGGGCTGAGCAAGGTGCCTCTGTAGCAGCTCAAGATCAATTATGATTATGTTTTCCCAGCCATAGGGGCCAGCAGAGACTATAGCTGTATAAAGAGATAGAGAGATAAGGCAAAGTTTATCAGCTAACTTATCTTTCTTCATCTCTGAAAATACAGAAAAGAAGAACTCCGCAGCCCCATCCCCCCCACCTCTTTCTAATATTCTATTGGAAAAAGCAGGTAGCTTGCAACCAAGGCAGACTTGCAGGGAATACTTAGGAAGATACAGCCCTTCTGTCCCTTTACTCCAAATAGTATTACCTGGGGCAGAAAATGCACTTGTGAGAATCATCTCTCCCCTTCCTCCTTTCCCACTACCCTCATTTTAGGTTATGTTTCTGAACGAGCTTAAAGTTGCTGGTGTCTGGAGAGGGAGCATTTTGATTCATTCCACCATACAGCAGCAAAGCATATTTGCTGACTCACAATAATTTCTGTATATAGCTTTTAGATTGGAGCTGATTCACATCCCAGCAGCCCAGAACAAAAGTATGCAGCTTCCATGTTACTGTCTGCACCTGACCATGTACAAATACACATACTGCCTCTCAGTCTTCTGCACAATCTGCTGTACACATCCTTCTCACATAAATAAAGAATTACCTGATGGATGGGATGCACTGCTTTATCCATAGCCTCCAGCCATCTATAATATGACAAAAAATGAGAATAGCTTAGTTTGGTAGAGCAGAATAAATGTGCTTCACTGCCTCTTTTAACTCTCGCTGACACAGACAGCATCTGAACAGATGTGCAATTTTCAGGACACATTCAAGGTTTCAACATAGAAAAGTAGTGGATTAAATCTAAACAAACATTGCTAACTCACAGAAAAATAAGTTTCAAAGCTTGCTGTGCCACACATTGTAATAGATCAAGGTAATATTGCAGAGAAGGGAATCTATGTATTTTGAATATAGTTCAACATGTTAGGCTAAATGATCACTCTTCTTGTGTCTTTGTTATAGTGCAGATAAAGAATTTGTGAGAAACAAAGAATCCTGAAATTAGAGACTACAGAATAAAGCAAACTATCTATTGGCAAAGTTATTCCTTTTGTGCTATGGGTGCTATAGATTTTGGAAGTGGAAAATGCTCTGATATTACAATGGTGGGTGCTATGTTAAGTAGTAAGATGTTATAAAAAGCTGGGTGGATGAATACCAGATGTCATCCTACTTAATAGCTTTATATTTTTGATAATTCACAATAAAACAAAGAGGAAAACAAGATTACATTTTAGTGCATTTTTAAATTAAAGCCTGAAAAGTTGTTAATTGTGTTTTGGGTGATTTTCATCTCTTTGTTTTGTCAGTTATAGTCTTTGGGAAATGCAAAAATAATATTTTTTAAGTCTAACTCTGAGTCAAACCCAAACTCATAGCCTCTATCAGAACCAATATGCTTTTGTGGTGCGCTTGCATTTTAACATAGTAAAATCGTAATAAGACAGAATGACAGAAAAGGAAATAGAAGATAGGGTTGTATTTATTGCTAGTGCTGTACTTGTTGGGCAGAAGAGAGATCATTCCTGTGAAATGACTGATAAGCAAGTTTACACAAGTTTCCAGAGGAAGATTTACACTTCCATTTGAATGTAGCAGTGGGGGAGAAGGCATGAGAATATGGGTGAAGATTTTTTTCTGGAGATAAACCAAGAATTCAGGGGGATCTTGAGCAAAGCACGAAAATTTAAGACTTTAAGAAAAATAAAATCTCATCACAAAAACTATGAAGCTGAAAAATAATTTTTGCAACTTCTGCAAATGAAACTTAGAAACACCATCTTCCCGTGGTTGCTGACAGATTTGGGTTTTTTTTCCTACCGATCAAGACAGGTATTGTGAACATCCTACAAAAATTCAGAGACCCTCTCCCCAAACCAGCATAACAAAACTGACCCTGTAAAATGAAAGGTTGCTTACCTCTTCATTTCTTGGTTGGAAGTTGCACAGAAGTAGAAAATCCTGTTTCCACTTTGAGGTATGCATTTAAAAACAAACGGTTTACCCAGACTGGTGTCAACACCAATTTCCGCTCCTTCCAGCTTTGTTACTTCCAGGGGTCTGCACTTCCCTTCATCCTGCAATTAGAGAGAAAGAGTGCCAAAGTTCAGAACTAATATGAATCTCATCCCTATGAGATGGGGATAAACTTAGGGAAAATTCAAAGGTGTAGAAGTTGGTGATAAGCTCTTATGCTTTTGAAACTATTCCAATCATCATATGGTTTAATGATCAGCAGCCCCAGAAAATGCAGTGCAGTCACAAAAGAGAAACTAGGCAAACACACTCTATTTTTGCTCTCTTAATTGGTTTTGGTTCATCAGAAGTCATATCTGCATGCAGAAGCCTCACTAGCTATTTATAAATATTCCAACTTTTGAGGGTGCAGCTGAGTGAGAGTGGGATTTTCAAAGTGCACTGAAGAATTTAGGAGCATGAGTCTCTTTTCTAAGCAATGCTGCTTGCAGTCTGGGTTTATGCTGAAAACTTCACTTTACATCTGCAGGTAGAGGGACCAAATGCTTACATTCAGAAAATAGAAAGAATAATTTAAAAGGCTGGAGTTCAGTTCCTTTGCAAATTTGCCCTAAATATCAGTATGCTCATAACCCTTCCATTCATTTCAGACAATTTTCAATGGAAAGCATTTCAAAACCTTTTGTACTGTAGTGTTCCTGATTGAGTTAAAGCTCTTTGAGACTGAAGGGTATTTTCAGTGTCTTTCTATGTGGTTATTTATAAGAAGCCATTAAGGTCCTTAATGTAAGTAGGTAGATGAAACAGTTCCTTCCCCCACTTTCCCAGACCAGCTCCCCTCAAGTACATGTCTTAATGCAAAACAAAGGTGCACACATCTGGATAGTGAACTCTAGCTGTGTTTCAAACAATATTCTTAGCCCCCTTGCTTTGAAGAGCTGTGACTGGAGCTCTAACAATTGCATCCAATTTAGCAGCAATAAAATGAAAAATATGAGTTAATGCTGGGACAGATGAAGAGTGTTAGTGCCATTTGCAAAATACACAGATGGTGGAGTCTCATAGAATAAAGATCAGTTGATTATTGGGAGTTAATTAAACATTGTCAGGAGGAGCCGAATTGTAAATGCCCCATGTAATTTTTTTATTAGTCTAAAAATAAACATGCATATCCTTCCATGAACAAAACATGCACTTATGTGTGTTAGATAGTTAAATACTTGCTTGTATGCTCATTGACACATGTAATTATCCCTTTGTTATACATGAATTTTCTGTAGGAATAAAATAACCCCTAATACTGAAAAACAGTGCAAATAAACATTCATGAATGCATTTCCTAGATTCTTCTGCTTCTTTTTTCTTTTTTTTTTTTAAATGCAAAACTAAAGTCAGTACAGAAGATGAAGGCAATCCTGAAAGTTATCAGTGCTGTGTGACCTACTTTACTTATAATGCCTTCAGACACATTGCAAAGACAGCATAACCAAAATATGTATTCAGGCTCCAAATTTCATTCCTAGTGTAAAGAATAGTAAGTGCTAGGTTGATGAGCTGTTATTCAGCAGGATCCTGTCCATGGTCTGGGTTCTGCTGACTGTCCTAGCCTGAAGGCAACAGTCACTGCAGATACTGAGGTGGCTGTGTGACCACTACTATTGCACATCCTTATAAACTTTTCTGAACACTTTCTGTGCTGTCTAGAATGAATGCAGATAGAGCTCTGTGGCATCAAGAATGATTTATGTCTACTCCATTTCAAATGACTATATCTAGGAAAGGAATAAGATGGATTTGAGGTATTCAAAGTGAGACCAAATGTCCTTCCTTGACTAATAGGCAGCCATGCTCCCCTAATTCTGATAAGCCAGATGTAAGGGGCATTTCTTTTCACACATGTGGCTTTCATGAATAATACCTTGAGAGCATTCCTTTGGCAAATATCCCTTTATTACAAAAAGTGCCAAAGATATACTGCAAAAAAAAAATATTATAAAACTAATTTCTTATGCCTGTGACTGAAGAGTAACCCACTGATGATACTGCCGCTATGGAACCTAATATAACTGTGTGATGCTGCTTGAGTTGATGATATGTATCGTACAGATTTTAAATAAACTAACTCAAATTTTAGCTACTACTGTTCCATTCTGCACTTAAGTAAAAAAGATTTTTTGTTCTCTCAAGGTTGCCTTGGCTATTTCATGGATTCTTGGCAGTGTGCAGTATCTAACATAGATGGAGTCCTCTAAGGTAGAGGTGAGAAAGTGTATGCTGCTTTAGTAAATGCTATTCTAAGAATAATAGAAACATCTGAAGTAACCCTTCCCTTGTTGCTAGTTTTCCTAAGGTGGTCTGAGTTTTAGGGGAAATGTTTCTGCAAAAAAATGAAAATACTAAATAACGTGTAACTATGAGAGACTGAAATAAGGGAAAAATAAGAATAGAGAAGTAGACGTTTCCTTCCTTTATTGTATGAAACGGTCATCAAAGTAGTGTAAGTATCCTGGGGCATTCACAAATCAGCCTTATTTAATATGGTGTAAATACTTCCAGAAAATAAATGACATTCATAGCAATTCCTGAATGATTCACTGTGTTCAAAGAATTTTGTTTGAGCAGAGTTATATTTGCTATTTTAGTTAAGCTTATATTTCTATTAAAAAGGAGAAGCTGAAAAGATACATGAACATTTTATGCTATCTGAAGTGAAAGAAATCAAAACCAACAACAGGAATAATTAGGAAACAAGATTAAAATTAAGCTACACAAGAGACTTCAAGTACTGGGAAAATGGAATAAAAGTAACTTTATAGAAAACAAGATCAAAACCTAGAAGAAATAATAGAAAAAATCTAAAAGACAGTGTGAAAACTGAGCAGTGCTAGAAAGCAGAAATGAAAGACTGGCTAGGTCAGGAGACTGGCAGTGGAAAGTGTAAGGCAGTCACCCCTAGATCACTGGTTCAGACTGGTTTCAGGTCAGCTGTGGCATGACCAAATTTTTTACTGTCTTTCAAAAATGCCTTCCTGGATGTGCCCCTGTGTTCTTAAACTAGACATGTCTTAAATGAGACAGGAAAATGAACTCTTTTTTCTTTTAGCTTCTTATTTCTCATTTGCCTAACTTTCTCCATCACAGCTGATGTGGTCATGATCCTCCCTAGCACTCAGGCTTGCAGCATTTTTACCATCTGTTATTTTCTGGTTTTCTCTGACCAGCTTCTTGCTGAGGTCTGGTACTGCTTGCTTAGTAGTATCTCTAAAATCCTCCCCTCCCTATCTCTTTTTTTTTTTTTTAATTACTGTGCTTTGTGCGCGTCAGTAGGCTCATTGTTCAGATATTTAGGAAATTATAATTGGAGCCTGTTTGCATTTCTTCTTTGAGCTTGGCACATTGGTACAGAGGAGAGACTAAAGCTTTTACATCTTTTTCCCCCACATCTTTTTCTTTTCCCTTTGAGGAAAGGACTTGCATACGTCAGTGAACAGAGAGCTCCACAACTGTTTGTATGGCATTTTTCACCAGTAGACCTAAATTTATTTAGCTTCTAATTTTGTTTTGCTTTAAACAATTTACATCTAAACTAGAGAGAGTAGAAACATACTGAAGAGCAAGGCAACAGGGGAAAATGATGTAAAGGCTTCTCTGATTTGAAGAACCTAATTATCCTACAACTAACTGTATTGGCTGTCAGACAAAGTATAATCAGGTGGTCTTGTGATATGATTAATCTTCACATTCCAGTTGGGTCTTTTGTTGAGGGTGAGTCATTCGCTGCAATTAATTGCACAAAAGGTAATGAACAGTTTTGCAGGACCAAGCCTCACAGGAAGAACTATTGATTAGATTAAGATTTTGAACAACTTGCATCAGGTCAAATAATATATCTGATTATGACTCTTTCTCTGGGTCAGGTTATGCAAAATTAATAGTCCAAAATTAACTTGCATATCATATCAGCCAGTGTTATTTATAATTTATTAATAGAAATAATACAGTGGAAGTATTGGAAACCTTGGATTCAGCAGCAATGTAAATGTAAATTTAAAAATATATCCTGGAGCCATGGGAGTCACGGAAAATGTGGAGAAGAAATCAGATTGTATACCAGCTTTAAATAATGTGGCAGCTCCCACACCACGATGATAAAGCTCCAAGCAAAAATGAAGAACAAATAGAAGCGGTATCTTTATGAGCAATGGCTCAGACCGAAATCTATTTATAGCTAAGCCTTTCATATAAAGTGCTTAGGCTTAGTGAAGAGCACACAGGCCTGTTCAAGAGAACAAAGGACTGAATGTTTGTCATAAATTGAAATGGTGTGAAGGGTCCACACACAGCAGGCAGGGACTTTCTTTCTTGCTAGAATAATTGGACTTTGTATATGCCATGGAAATTGAGACAATTTAAAAGCATTTTTTTTCTCTCTATTCTGGTCTGCTGGGAACAGTCTTAAGGTGCACACAAGCAACCAGAAGCATGTACTGTAGTGTCTGAGTTACAAAATTTTTGTAACTACGCTTTCTGTAAAATGTCCTGTTCCTATGTACAGAGAAGACAGTTGTAGAAAGAAAAGAGGATACTTAAGTCTGCATTTAAATTTCCTCTCTGCATTTAGGGACGTCTTTCACTTGTTTTATGAGGCCTGGGTGCAAAGTGGTGTGAATAAAGGTTAAATGGAAGACTGGTAACCAGCTGGTTGTACAAGGTGTGTAAATGTCGCTGTTGAATCTTATTTGGAATAAAAAGAAATAGCAAATTGTAATACAGATTCCAGGTGTTCTGAATAAGGCAGAGAGTGAGACAGAATGATTTACAAACACAAACATACCCTAACAGAGATAGCTAAGGAACAGTAATTTCCTTCACAGAGACACAACTAATTAAAGATTATTCAAAGAGGAAGGCATTCTGCTGTTGAGAAAAAGTGAAGTTTATGGACATCTTTGCATGTAGCACTGTATAATTATCTGAGCAATACTTAATAGCCAGTGTGCTGGCTGTGTTAAAATGCAATAAACAGAGAAGACAAGGCTCTCTTGATCTATTGAAATGGACTGGTTTCATAATGGAAAAAGGAATATGACCTAACATCTGATCATTCAGGTGATGTAATAGCTGTTTACCTGGCTGGGGTCTAATTGCTTTTGGATGCGAAGAAACTCACATCTTTGTTCCCACTGCCCTCCCGTCAGCTTTGAGAAACTTTGCCTTAGTCACTCACACTATGCCTGAGGGCTTCCTAGAGGCATTGAATTTGTGAGCCTTAGAAATGCAAACCATCATTCTTTTTTAAGCTGACATTATTATATATAATTGCAATGAAGACTGACAAAAAATACATCCCTCCCCTTCACTGCTGCCACTGTGTTGTTAGAGTACTTCTCAAGAGTATGTGTTGCAGTTTTCTTGCAGCAGTTTCAGAGCATTACAACCACGAACTGTCATGAAGGCCATTTCTCTGAGGCTTGGGCTATACATGAAGGTGAATTTGCTCTTTATTCACAGTTCAGTCTTTTGCTACATCTGAACCTCTAAAGCATGCTCTTTTCTACTGTCAGGACAGCGATTTCCAAATTAACTACTCCTTCCAACTTAACTGCTCCTACTTTCTTCCTACCACAGTTTCTTCTTTTGACTTTCCTACTTTGAGTCCATACAGACTCATTGTCTGTCATACCCTTTAGTCATACTCTTTAGATGTTTATTCCTAATTGCTATTGTTCCACATCATTCTTAGCTGAGGGAATTGGCGAGAGAAATTGAATAAATGACAAAAATAATGTAAAGACCTGACAGACAAAGCTGATCTGACTAGAATACATCAGTCTCTGATTTCTGGAAAGGAAGTCTTCATGGAGATACATTAGTAACACTGTCCTGTTTGGAGCCAGTCATCTTTATAGCTTCTCCTAGGCCATAACCTCAATGATATTTACTTCATATTTTCCTTTTCAGGTACTAGGTTGGTTACCTGTCTCACTATCCTCTTTCCCAGGGTCTATTTATGGCAAAGGGACAGGAAATAACTCCTAGGAACACAGCAAGACACAAACCAGTGAGAAACTAGGGCATTGTTACAAACAGGATCTTTTGTTGATTCTTTTAATGTTATCAACTCTACGTTTTTGGTTTTTTTTCTCTTTTTTGACCCACGAAAATCACTTGTTATACTTTTTTTAAACAGCCTTACACAGTAAGAAGCAATGATGAATTGAAACTAGGAAATTCTGGCTTTGGCTGGCATTTTACAAGGATTTGTAAATCCCAGCATTTAATTAGCTGAGCTCCTTATACGATGGCTATTTCTAATGAGGAATTTTGGGAAACTTATTTTTGGCTATAATGCTTTCTTTATCCTTGTGCTTTCCTATCGAGCCTAGAACACTGCCAGCTCTCTAGCAGGTATGTTCTTATGATAAGGGAATGCATGCTCCACAGCTTTTAAACCCCTTATTGGCCCATTTGTTCCTGGGTTCCAGGAATATATTCCTTCTTTTGTAGGATTTGCAAGACCGGTATTTTTTTTATCCTGAAGGCTGCAACATGTTGTAAAGTTTCCAAGCTAGCTGACAAGTTCTAAAAGCCACTTGGGTGATGGCAGCTCAGAGATCTGTATGAACTTATTTAACCTGTTGAGGTAATACTCTACTGCTGTGAGTAGATTGTTTTTGTTATCTTACTGGTCTCATGTAAAGCTGATTAAGGTTTCTCTGTCCTACACCGCAGTCTTCACCATAGACATTTTCTGGTGACTTTGCAGTAACTTTACTGTGCTGAGCAGCAAATGCTAGTTTTAGAGGAGCAGACTTCGCTATCTATAAAGGAAGGATCAATGCTTGACTATGCTGATGCGTTTTCAGCTTTCCCTGAAAAAATGTGTAAGTTCAAGCACAGGAAACTTGATTGCTTATACTTGCCTCAGGGTAGGAACTAAGTGTACATCATTGTCTATCTCCTCACAATGTCCAGATATCTTTCCTTTAGGAAAAAATACGGGCACACTTGCAAAGAAAGAAATAGCACGTTTGAGAAGATCTATTGATCTGGCCACTGGGGGATCAGAACTGTAGAGTATATCGTGAAACTCCACCGCTGCTAAGTGTAGGCAAAAATATTATAAATCATTATATCATCTCCACTGATTTTGGTAATTTACACAAAACAAGATTCTAACCCAACGTACCCAATATTTCTGCTATGAGGTGGCAAACATAGCTATGTCCACTAAGGTGAAAAATGTGTTTTAGCTACTTATATGGATTGTAGAGTCAAGGTCAGTGGCAGCATCTGTTTGAGGGAAACCAAAATGACCTTGTATGTAAAGTGACTGTATCTGTTGCAACAGTTCTGTCATGGTTTCAGCTGGGATAAAGTTAATTTTCATCCTAGTAGCTGATATAGTACTGTGTTTTGGATTTAGATTGAAAATAATGTTGATAACACACTGATGTTTTAGTTGTTGCTGAGCAGTGCTTACACTCAGGACTTGTCAGCTTCTCATACTGCCCTACCAGGTGCTCAAGAAGTTGTGAGGGAACACAGCCAGGACAGCTGACCCAAACTGATCAAAGGGATATTCCATACCATATGACATCATGCTGAACAAAAAAAGAACACCAACCCTTTTTTGGTTTTTTGAGTTTTGGAGGAGTTTTGGGGGAGTTTGTGTTTTGGAGTTGGCCGGGGGGGTGGTGCGTGGCCACTGCTCGGGAACTGGCTGGACATCGGTCAGCAGGTGGTGAGCAATTGCATTGTGCATTACTTGTTCTGTATATTCTTTCATCATTATTATTATTATTTTCTTCCTTTTCTGTCCTATTAAATTGTTTTTATCTCAATCCATAAGTCTTACCTTTTCTCTGATTCTCTCCCTCATCCCACTGTGGCGGGATGAGCGAGCGGCTGTCTGGTGCTTAATTGCTGGCTAGGGTTAAACCATGACAAGCTATCACTTCATCAACGTGTGACTGGATAGAGACTAGTCTGAAACAGCAGCAATTACATGGGTGAGTCAATATGTAAAAAGCTCTAGAAACTCCAATGTCTTTTTTAATGTAGGTGGGAAAAGGAAAGCTCAGGATAGATAATTTCTGCCTGTAAATAGCAATGATGGGGAAATGTAGTTCTCTACGTTTGTTCATATGGACTAAAGTAGAAGATGAAACACCCTTTCCTTTCTCCATGACAAAACATTATATGCAGCCCTTCAGGCATAAGTAAAAGGCCTGGTTGTCCTCTTACATAGGTGGAAATCAGGCATGACCTTGCTGGAGTCACTGGAATTACACCAATGTAAGTTGCTGTTCTTAAAATTAGAATCAAGACCTGAAAATTGATGACGCTGGTTAGTTTGTTGGATACTGACATGCAGATTTTCCTGAACTATTTTTGTTTCCCTGAACTATTCTTGCCTTCAGTGAGCGGTTCCAAAGAACATCTTATATCCATTAAGTGGAAAAGTTTTTTCTCCTGAGTGAGGCAAAGCCTGGAACATAATTTTTCCAACTTAATCATGCAGCTGACATGTTACATAAAAGCTGTGTTAAACTAAGAACATAATTTGTAATTCCCTTGGAAAAGAAAGTGGGATGAGCAGCATCTGTATGCATTGTTCTTATGCACTGACAGAAATCATACCGAAAGAAAGAAGAAATGCCCACAAGTCCAACTGAGCTCCCTCTTACTTCATTTGGGCATTGGATCTCTCAGTAGTGAAGAAGAGTATTTGTATTTAAGTATCTCTCTTTCTGTCTTACTAAATGACTCTTCAGAGTACTCTGTAAGCACATGAGGCAGTGAAGAAGGTCCTTGTGCTTTCAGTTGCTAAAATAGTACTGCAATATTTCTGTGTATTCGCTGGAGTCCAGAGACAGAGAGAGAGCAGTTGGCAAAAAAATGGTATGAAATAATCTAAAAAGTGGTTGAATGGCACTAGTCTTGGATAATGCAAGAAAACAAGCAGTAGTTATTACTATAAAATGTTTATGCAGTGCTTTATACTTATTTACTCTTTTTAAGCAAAAGCAAATGCATGTTTTCAGTGGCTAAAGAGCCTACTATAAAAACATAAGGTTGGTATGATTGAAATTGTTGTTTCTTTCAGTGGAGTAAATAAGATAAAGCTAACTGGGGAAGAAAAGATAGGCTTAAAAGGAAACCTGCTAGTTGAAAGAAATAAAAGAAAATTAAATTAAATATTAATGAATGTAAGATTATGGGGCATCTTCTAACCATCAATCCAATTTATCTAACACTCTTTGTCTTCAGAGGTACTTAACTGATTGGAAAGTGGAGAGTGTTTAAAAAGCATAACTAGATTTTTTTTTTTTTTACATTTCAGGAGTTTGATGAAGGACCTGACTAGGATAAAATAAAAAATTCTCTCCAAACAGATGTTCCTATATGTTTGTATTCTTTTTAGTGTGTGATTTGTTTGTTTATCTGTTTTTGTTTTGAGTCCAGAATAAGTAGTGTTGAAATAATGACAATGGAAAGCCAGACTGCTTTGTTGTATACCCAGTAGTTCTGCAGCATAACCCTGGTTAGATGACTAGTGTGTATATCATGGCATATGTAGACAAATAAGCCTACCAGATTTTCTGCTGGAAATGTCAGGTCGATAGAGAATTGTAGAAAAGCAAAATCTTTCTATAATTTTAATTATTTTTCACAAAATGTCTTTTTCCCACAGAAGTGTTTGGTTTTGATCAAGAAACTTAAATGTTGAAAGCTTGATTAATTTTAGTTTGGATATGAAACTGCAGTACCTCATGTGAATTCTTTTCTTCATATTAACAGTATTGTCCATGAAAATCTATGCTTAGGATCACCAGGAGGAGGGACCAGAATACATTGTGGGTGGTATCAGAGATCTTGAACTATAGACAAAGATTAACCCATGCGGTCCTCAAAGTACTGACCTTGGGAAGCATTGCATCAGCATCTTTCAGGTAAAAATAATTTGGTTTCTAGTTTTTACTAAAATGGAAAAAAGTTTCAAGTGAGGATTTTTCTGGAGTGGTTTTGCTATTCATGTGAAAATGACCAAACGGGCTAATATATATGAGCTAAAAATGAAATACATAGATGAGAGGTTGATGTATGAAATAGAGATGATAGAGTAGAAAAAAAATTATAAGGGTAGATTCATGATCAGGAGTGAAGCCTGTAGTACTAGCTTCCCTATTATCTTCTGCTGGCTGAACTTCCTTAACACCATCTTGTTGTCCAGATTATACCCATGTTCATTGCAAAATTGTGCTGGTATGTCTACGTATGTACGTGTGTACATGTACGTTGACATCCTTCATATGCTGAGTTGACCAAAAGGTGTGTGACCATGTTAGCACAGATAAAAACTATTTACAGGTCAAGGACTTGGTGCCATGCTCAGGTTCTCACGTAGTTTTTGATTAAGGGTGGACATGGGTGTATTTCACCGGTATGTGTTCAAATTGTGTGTTGGAGACAAACCCGTTTCTACCTGTTTCTAACCAGCTGATATTTCTGCTGATGCCCTTCCTAGGTTAGCTAGGAGATTCCCTGGAGGATACATGGGCTTCATCTAGTGATAAATTCCTCACCAAGGTAAATTTTCTCAGCTTCACTAAGTTTTCTTGAAATCAGGTTAAATGAAAGCTAAGTGGATGACACTGAATCTTCCTTAGAAGCTGTGACATGTTTTGCCACAAAAAGCCCCGAACAGACCACAGGCTTTGAAATCAGGGGAAGGGATCCGTAACTTGTAGTTACAGGCAGCACGCGCTGAACCGCCTCACAGCCTCCAGCCAAACGCTACTGTAGGGCAGGTCAGTTCTCCGGCTCCGCCGCGGCCAGGGCGGTGAGCGGCGCGCTCGGGGCCCGCTGCCGGCTGCCCGCTGCCCGCGTGCCCCACCTGCTGGGCGCGGGCCGCCTGGCGCGCGCGCTGCGGGCTCCCGGAGCTGTCCAGCGCCCCCCCGCCTGAACCCGCCGGGCAGTCACCCACGGAGGTAAGCGCTTCCAGGGAAAACTCCCCTTTTTTTTTTTTTTTTATTTTTAAATGCGATGTCTTTATTTAGTCATTTATTTAGTGGCGAATAACTGTGTAGAATATTCAAATGTTTGTAGCTGAGACAACCGTGAAGCCACTGATTTAGGGCCATCAAGGCTCACTATAAAGCTAGAGGGTTGTAAATTACGCCATATTGAAATGGAGCCTCAGGATAAAGCCAAATAAAATATTTCTCTCTGTGAAGCACCTGTTTTACTTGTTTTTTGAATGTCTACTGTTAGATTAAGTTAAAGTCTTATATACTACTTAGGAGTACTAAATACTATACAGGTCCCTGGTCATATGACAGAAAACAAAGTGCTAGGCAACGCTACTCTGAAGAAACTGAGCCTTCCCAATACACCTCTGTGCAGGTCTATAGCTTATTCACACACACAAAGAAATCTCATGATCACACGTGTTAGAAAATGCATATAATGGTAGATGGAACACAGAGCTACTACACATCTGAAACTATTTCATCTTATCCAAAGCCTCCCAGAGCCTATTCAATTCATAGACTCCTTGTTGATCAGAACTAAGAGATTAAATGTATATTCATAAAAGCCTGACAGTGTCTATGTCTGTGACTAGAATATAAGAAGGCAGAACTACTCAACTGGCCTCCTCTATATACCACATATGAAAACATCTTTAGTGCTGGTGTTATTCTGTAAATACTACAAGTCAAGACAACAATCTGTAAATTTGAGTACAATACTGCTGCACTTTGCCGTTCAGGACACAGCTTTTTTCCTGATCAGCCTCTCTCCTTACCTTCTTGTGTTTGTAATAGTGTAGGCAGCCATTATGTTTCAGCACAAACCACCTCTTTCTCCAGCCCTTCAATATTGCTGATTGTGTTCGTTTGTGCAAATATCCTCGGCAGGTAGGTCTGGGGGTGTTAGGGTAACGGCTGATATCTGATCCCACCACCATAGTCAGGATATCAGGACCTAAAATATTACATGGAGTATGTGAAAACACAGGTCAAAACTATAATCCAGTCTGTCAATATTTCTAAATACCCCTATAGGTGTTCAAGGAATGTGTGGACTTGGCATTGTGGGACACAGTTTGATGGGCATGGTGGTGTTGATTGATGGTTGGACTGGATGATCTTACAGGTCTTTTCCAACTGTAGTGGTTCTGTGATTCTGTGATTCTATAGGGCAGGAAGGCAGTATTCTATCCCATGTCCTTCTCCTCTCAATGTAGCTTCTAGAATCAGCAAGGAGCAAAGCAGCCTAGGAAACGGTGAATTAAATCAAGCAGTATCTGGCCTTCTTTTAACAGAAATTCAGGAATGAAACTAATTTTGTGTTGAGGACTAGTAATGGAGCCAGCTATCTGAAGACACCTCTTAAAACAGTTTTTGTGACCTACCTTTGCAAGCAGCAGGTTAAGTGCCCGCGTAATTTATCAGTTTAGAGAAGTGGTTGGATTTCATTGCTCAAATGGATGTACCTAAATTGGAGTTTATACAAAAATTGCTGAGAATGCTCTTAGGGGCACTTTCAGTCTCTGTTATCTTACATATGCTCTTGAGAATTCTTTCTTTTCCATGTATTGGAGTCTACTAACCTTTTCTACTATCTGTGCCCCTCACTGAGGGGGTTTGCTGTTGGCGACTAACCTGTGCTGAAGTGCCTACTCATCATTTGCAAAAGGTAAGCACTCAAAGGAAATGCTAGGTCCCAAGATTGTCTGAAAATGTGTTATTGTTACCAACAATGAGGTACAATTTCATAATATTCACTGATGCTGTCAATACATGTATGGCTTTGACCCTAAAGGCCTGAAATTATGATTATATCAGACACTACTTCAGAGCAGGTGGCAACGCCTTAATGAGGCTTGAGAAATGTGTCTACGATGTATTTTCATTTGGAAAACATTTGCTGGACTTCTCTTCTGGGGACATTTGACTTTGGGAATGCTGTCTGTGTGCCAAGGTTTAGGCCAGGGGGTATTCTCTGCAAAGTTAAAAATACCCAGTAATCAGAGACTTATCTACTAAAACACTCGACATACTCTTAAATGTAAGTGTAAATGACACCTCTATAATTAAAGAACTTGTTACGTGTCAAGTTAAATCTGTCACTGTCTTGTAAAAGCATTTAAATTTATTGAATTTTCCACGAGCCCTTGTCAAAACCATATCTGGGATAAATAAAAGAACTGCAGTAGAATAATTTTCAGCATGCAAACATGGGTATCTTTCGGTTTTAGTCATCACAAGTCTAGGAAGAATATGGATGAATAATATAATTGACTCCTTGTTTCTGAGATGCTGCAAAAGGATGCCTCATGAAATAACCTCTCTGCTTTCCTGGCTAGACTTCAGGTTGTGGTGATACAGAAATAACCACTGGGTGCACTGAACCAAGCTGTGAAGTCTCTCCCTGAGGAAGCATAAGGCGTAAATAAGGTATTGGTGTCTCTGCAGTCACTTTCAGGACTTTCTCAGTCACTTTCTTTAAGGCAGGAGAGCCAAAAGCATTACTGTCACACATGCTCTTTGGGGACTATTCTGTATGTCCGTTTTCTTCTGTGTTCCTAGCAAGGTCTAGATAAAAAAATTGACTTAGGCAATACTACTGTATTAAATACTAAAGCATGAAACTGTTAATTAAGATTTCTGTTGCATCTATCACCCAACTTGTCTGGATGTATTTGGAGCATTGTACAGCAATCCTGAACCATCCGTGTAACTGTGATCTCAAACTTACCTTTCCTTGCTAGATTGGCAGCTTCTGAATGTGGCATGCTGGTGACATCAGTTCCATTGACTGCTATCAGAATATCACCAACCTGAAGCCCTGCTTCTTCAGCTGCACTGTCTGGAATTAAAAAAAAACTTTCTTTAGAGTTAGGATATGAAGCATGTCTATGTGATCAAGCTTTTCTAGCAAAACAGGTATCTGTCCAACCAGTCAAGGATTATGCATTGGGGCCTTCATGACATTAACTTGAAAGTGGAGCAAGTTTTTCCAAGCAACCTGTTAGTCACCTGTCAATGAAGCTTCAGGATTTAGGTACTGGTTCAACAGTAGATAATTACTGGCAGTGGAGAAATTTCATTAAGAATGCCATTAGGACTTAAATGCTTTAAGGTGTAAATAGGCATTTCAGTATCTGAGGATTTTGACTTAAATTGCAAACAAAGATCTGGTGCAATGTTCAGTAAAGTCAGTAGAAAAAACTTCTGTTATTATGGTGAGCTTTGGATTTAAGACCAACAGACTACTTTCTCTGTTGATGTTCCTCTTGCTGGTTAACAGAATTTGGCTATAGTATTTTGTGGGTTTTGTCTTCAGGAGGAAATAACATAGTAAGTTAAGAAAGGGTCAGTGAAAGAGGGACTGAATCAGATTTGTTAATATATCAACCTTTTGTTTATTTGTTAATGGTTGCAAAGCATATGCACTCCTAATAAAATAGGGCTCAGACACATGCCAGCCGGGAATGGAGGCAAATTAGGGAAGTGATAAATATGCTGCATTCACAGGCACCAATACACAGTTACTTAAACCCCAGTTACAAATTTCTCAGACACAGTTTTTTCCTTCTCATTCATAATTAAGCATTCCTAATTTACTGTGAAAAAAATGTTTTTGGACAATATTGTTCCATGTCCATACTGTTTAATGGATACTTTTAAAGATTTTGTACCTTATCATGCAGTAAACGTGATCGTTCAGCGTATCTCTGAGTATGCTTAGAAGTTGTAGGGAAGAGATTAGTAAAAGGTTAATAATAAACAGGCACAAAAAAGCCATGGGTCACCCTCAAGTGTATTACAAATCATTTACAAATTTGCAAATGCCAGCACTTTTTGGTTTGTGCTGGCCTTGAGGATCTCATACAAGACTTTATTATCGTAAGTGGTCTTTAAAATATTATTAAAATAATGTCTCAGAGTGCAACCAAAAAGGGATACAAACATATTTGTTATGTCTGTTTTAATGAAATGAGTCATATTTTGAGAAAACAGAATTTTACTAGAAGTTAGTCTGTAAAAAAGAATACTTTTTTGTTGTTGCTGTTTTAAAACAACTGCGTTTGAAAACAAAACATGCAAATAAACTTAAGAGTGATATACCATGTGAGTAGCTATTCTGCTATATTTAATTTTAATTAGTAGGTTACAGGGTTAAAATGGTAGGTATTAGGCCTAATGTTGTATGCATAACCTATGATTTATTTATATTCAGGTAAAAAACTTTCCCACATTCTAATTTGAAAGACCTCTTCTGAGGTTATACTCTTTGATTTAAGGGAATCTGTACATGTTGGGAAATCATCTAAAACTTTTAATGCTGGAGAGAAGAAACTTCTCTTTGCAACAGAGATAGCTTTGTATCAACAGGTACAGAAATTCCCAGCAATCTGATAACAACAGATAGTTGTCCAAGCACACACACTTCATTACAGTTGTGCTATTTAGACAAATGAGGTCTGAGCCCAGTAATTTTGTTTTCTTAAAATAATCAGCAATGAATGATACTGATCTTTAGCCTTGTAGTCAAAAGTAACTTTCTAATCAGATGAGTGGAATGAGGTTTTTCATTCAAAATTACTTTCTCAGATTCACCGTAAATCACTTTTCACATAAGTTATACTGTGAAGATCATCTAGTTTCAAGGACTATGAAAAAAAATATTCTGGACTAAAATTAGGTAGCTGTTTCAGGATAAAGAACATTACACAGCCACTTTAGCCACAGTTTCATCTTACTAAGTCCTTTGTATAGTATTCTGTAGGCAAAGGTTTTTTAGATTTACATTATTGGCAGAGCTTCAATCAATAATGGAAATTCCTGATTGTATTCAGACATGTATAAATACAGAATGATCTCTAGGATCTGGTGCGAAAATCGTGTTTATTTTCATGTAGTTTACAGTAAAAGTTTAAGAGATCCTTTGATAAACAATAGGCATAACCATATAGAAAGCAAAGCATCCACTTCCAACATTTTCCCTTATTTCTTTTGAATAGGTCTGTCCTTTGCCTGAGTTCCTCTTCTGGACTGAAGGCTTTGTTTTTAGTATTTAGTAAGTAGAACATTTGCTCTGAGGCAACAAGTTAGAATGACTTACAGAATTGAACAGCAGCATCATGCAAGAAGCATGACTGAGGTATAAATCTAACTGTGTTCAGATCTTAAGGGGATGCATGCACGGGTTTCTAACACAAGTCTTAGAGTTGTAAAGTGTTAGTAAAAAGTTGACCTTTTCAGATATGTGGTTTTTTTTTCTTTGCAGGTTGCTCCCTTGCTCAGATTTCTGACTTTTCTGATCTTCCCTAGTGGAGTTTAATGATGATGCTATTTAGTAGGTCAGCAGGCAGTTTTTAAAATGATGGGTTCAGCTAATGGATTCACTGGCCTCTGAATTCACAGGCTTTCTTGGTGTTGTCAGGAAGCTGGACAACATAATACAGAAGACTGGCAAAATGACAGAGGTATTCTTACATGCCTTGCTAGAGGGCATTTACTAGCATTCTTGGTCTAGGATGACATTTTTCATTATATCTGCCTTTGGTAGTAGAAATCTATCAGTTCTTGAACCTTCTGCTCCTTCTCTAATTCTGCTGGGTCCACTTTGAGATGCAGAGAGCAGCACAGCAAGCAATACTCTAGACGTGGGTGAACCAAGCTTTTAGATAGCAGCAAAGTGACTCTGACTCCCTGTGTCTCATTCTCACTGCTGTAACTGATGGAGCCAGCCTTTAGCCAGATTTCTAAGCAGATGATTTCAGAGAGCTTTCAGTGGTGACTCCCAGGATCTTATTCCTGAGCATAACTGCCAATACCATGTTCTCCATCATGTAGGCATGGTATAGACCATTCGTCTCTTGAGGCATTATCTTACACTTTATCTTTGTTGAAACCTGTCTGGCACTTTTTTGCTCACTCAGTTTTGTGAGTTTCTTCCGGAGTTCCTCACAATCATGAGACTACCCTGAAGAAGTTAACAGCACACCTGTTAAGATTCACAGATGGCTTGATGGAGAACCATCTAAGCAGAAGTGTCCCCAGCTAATAAGGCTTTTGGAAATGTTGTTATGAGGATCACTGCATCCTCCATTTCATTCTTAAAGGCCTGTTGTCATTAATGGCTGTCAGTCCCCAAAAGTTCTAGACTTAATATCTGGAGACAGGCTGGATGCAGACACTTGCATGTGGTATCAACTGGCATGGAAAGACACAGAACAGTGGGGTCTGGTTTACCCACAGGCATACTGGAGACCTAAGACAGTTTGTCATGAGCAGTTCAAGGACATGTTATGAAACACCTTACACCACTAATTATGGAAATTATTTATGTACATCTATATTAATACAATATAATACAATACAATACAATATAATATAATGTAATATATGATGTGATATAATAGGATATGATATATAATATATAGTATTATAATATATTACTAAGTATTATGTAATTATGTTTATAAATTTTCATAGGAGAAGTTAACTAGTACAAACACAACTTACTTGTGTCAACTTCAGTCACAAGGATAGGCTTTGAGAACTGGATCCTGAAACCCCAAGGGTAATTGCCAGTTCCTTTCGCGATCTTCACTGTTCTTTCACGAACTGCGAAAGAGGAAAAAAGACATCCCTTTTTTTCTACAAGTCAAGTTCAATTTAACAAGCAGCAGCCTGTTTTTAAAACTTTTTATCTATAGGTACTGACAGTTACTGATTCTGCAAATGGCTGGGATGCTTTCAGTATCACTCCTAGCTGTTTGGTGCTGCTCCTCTGCCAGTACGTGCCCCCCTCACGCGGCGACTGATTGAATGTCATTCATGTTAGGGCAAAGACAGATAGCATCAACGAAGGGTACTTTCATCAGCAGTTTAAGTTAAGTGCCTGGACTTTGTAATGAAGAGGTGGAGAAGCATTCAGATATTCCACTCTACCGACGGCATTCTGGGAGAGAAAAGTGCTCCTGCTCTCTGTATCATACCTCTAAGCTGCAAATACAAAACACACTATAAATTCTCAAATGAGTTTAAATCTTTTTCTTGTTCCATTCTTTTCATATTTTAGAAGGTCTCTGTCTTTTGGATACCAATGGTTTCTTTTCTTTTCATCTATCCTTCCCTGTTCACTCCCTACTCCCACTGCCTCCCAGTTCTCTAGTTCAATGCCCCACCACACTGGCATCTTCTGCCACTAGTGGCTGTACACAGATGAAATGTCTTTCAAGTCAGCAGACTTTAACATGTAAAGGGATCACCCTCAATAAAAAGGAAGATCAGGGTCTAATTGCCTACTTTCAACTTTTTCTCAGGGTCTAATATTATTATTCTGTCTCAAATGGTCTGGCTTATTAGTAAATCTTACACTCATGAAGGACGTCAGTGTAAATTTGAACTCTCAGAATGTCTGCTTTTGATCATTTGACTGTTTTGCTGGGTTTGTGTGATGGAGGCCAGTTTAATAATAATTTATGACAGCTGTTTTGTCTTCAAATGGTGTACTATTTGGAAGATAGAAATTGCTTTAAAGGTTACTTTACTAGCAAGCCAATTGACGTTACCTGTCTAAAAGAGCATAGATACTTCAATACCTACCTCAATTATCTTGCTGAACTTGTGAGGTCTCCCTGGGAGAAGAGGCGATCAAAATGGCTCTCCAGAATATTCTCATATATTTTAAGGGAGATTTTTCATATCTGGAGATTTATAGAGGACGTTTGTTTCCTCTCATATTGTGAATGATTCATGAGCTCCAGCAAAGAACTATCTCGTGGAAAACTACAGGGGTGTTTCAGTTTGCCTTAGTTCTTTGAACTGTGTTACTTTTCAGTAACTTAACATTTGCAAAGTGAAGGAAAACCTCCCATCCCCCTGCAAAAGTTATTCACTGCATCTGTTCGCACGACAGGGTTTAGACTACAAATAGAACAACCCTTCTTACCTATAGCAATCTTGATTCTTTTCTTTCTGGATCTACTATGTTTGAAAGTTTGATGGAGAACAGATTTTATGACCATTATAATACTTTATGTCACAAATAGCTGTCTATGATTTTGCCATGCTTGAAGAAGCTATAAGATTAAATTGCTTCTACCCTTATCATGTGGCAAGAGATGAGGTTTAATTATGACTTTTTACCAGTATCAATTTTGTCAAGTAATTACGATGTTTTGCAAGACAGTAGCTAAGTAAGAACTACTTATTTACCTTTTTTTATAACCTTCTTGCTCTTCTTCCTGCCTTCAGCATAAGCGTCCAGGATCTTCTTCAAAATGTTGATCCCCTGGAATCCTCAGAGTGCCCGAGACAAATACAGTTTTATGACATTTATTACCTGTTGCTTTAGTCAACTTACTTGCCACTGGTCTAGGCCTTTTGCTGAGACATCTAGGACTATTATCCGGGGAGACATCATCTCCTCTGAAAACCCAGGAAGCAGAATGAAAGTTTTCTGTATAAAAACCTCTGTCCTCATTTTCAGAATGTAGTCCCAGATCTACTGACCGAGCATCCTCTGAATTTACTGCCATGAGGATAAAACAAGTAAAGGTAATGTCAGTAGGGAAAATTAATGAAGAATAACAGACCTCAGCCAGTCAGCACGGAAGAAGTGCCACAAGCTTCTCAATGAACTGTTTGTAACGTCTGTACTTAGTTCTGCAATTTTGCTGCTCTCAAAGGGACAGTCTTCAAAGATGTCCAAATACAAGATCACAATATTGGATGCTATTGCATACTGAACTTGAATGCCAAGTGAAGTCTTAATGCAAATCGTCAAAACAGGACCTGCACCTCTTTAAGGAAGTCTGGCTTGAGCCAATTGTTAAGCTTTCTTATGCAGCCCATTTGATTAGGAAACCGAAAAAGTTTTCTAGAAATTTAGTATGAGTTCAGTGCATATAGGAAGACAAATGAGAAGCAGAAAAGTAACTGGCATGACTCAGATAATGATGACCATATTTGCTGTTTGTTTAATCTTAGCTTTTTCAGATGTGTGTAATTAGTTTTATTAAAAAGGAGGTTAAGAAAGAATAGGGTTTTTGTTGGGTGTTTTTTTTTTTTTTTTTAATATAGACCTTCTAGCTTGTCCTAGACTGTTGAATATTTGATGTTATAATGTTACATGTGTTATCATGGGGATTTTCAGATTCATATTTTGTATTAATTTACATTCACAGTATCTTGCAATGAGTCCACTGAGTCAAACAATGTCACCCAGATTAACATGGAGATGGAGGAGACCTCTAATTCTCTGCTAGAGAAAAAAGCAGCAATGTTCAGCCTCACAAGGAGATAGGATAGCAGGCAGCTGGCTATGTGACAGGCAGGCTATAAACAGCAGTTTGACTGAGGAGAAAAAGGCTATGCAATATTATGACAACTTCCCAAGCAGACTGGGAGCTGCAACTTCAAAGCTAAAACTGGATGGTGAAAGGTATGTAAAAGCATAAACCATCAGAGACTGCGCTAACAGATAGACTGAAAAAATGCTTTAGTATAAACTGTCTGAGAGAAAAAAAAATCACACCCCTTTCAGTACAAATTGCCTCGTATAATACAGCAAGATTTAATGCAGCTGGAGAAAGGATCTGTTTGCTTTGTTTATCCTGTGTTTGATGTGGCAATTATGCAGAATTATTTCCAATTTCAAAACAGAAAAGATAAAAATTAACCTTTATTTAGTTTTGTTCAGCAAGTTACTTCCTGAATACATCTGACTAAGTCTTTTTTCACTTTGACAGTTTGCTTAAATGCATTTATGTAGACAAATACTCCACATCCACTGGCTTCTCCCTCAATATGCAGAAAGTATGAGATGGCATGATTAACCGCATAAAAAGATGGCCTGATTAACTGTACAAAAATCTACTACTAAATAAACAAAAATAAACAAATAAATAAATACTACTAGGCTGATATGTTTAAAGCACATCTTAGCTTGCTACCATAAATTCATAAATTAAGACGACCTAGACTAGCACTGAGCAATTCAGTACAGCACAGTATTTTTCTAGTTTAATACTGAATTGTTATAATTGCAGTAGAGCTTAAAATGTGACAAATAAGCAAATCCACAAAAATAAATGCTGCCATGCTGGCATTCGGAGTTACGCCAAGACATTTGTTGAATGTCTTTTCACCTCTCCCTTCCTTGAGCTTTCAGCACAGATGTCAAACTGAGCAGTTTATGAGTGTCAGGAACAAACTGCATTTAGGTTCTTCTCAGCTGCTGGAAGTAAGCATGTAAGGAGCTGCTTCTTCCAAATATCGATTAGGGTTGTCTCAAGTCTGCAAACACCAGGGAACAGTCTAACTACCAAAACAAAAGGGACAGAAGTCTCAGGCCTGTAGCATACTATCCAAAATGATTAGATATTACGATTTGTGACAGAATTGTCTGCTCACTCACCTGTTCCAGGGGCCACTTCAGGTTCATGCCTGAAGCTACCAAAAGCTTTGACTCAAGGAAAACAATTCTAGTTCTTGCAACTTGGTCTCTTTTTGGTTTGGATTTTTGTTGGTTTTTTTTTTTTTTTTAAATATATTTTCTTTATGAAACCAGTGTGTGCCTGATCTAGTAAATTTATGGTCCAGTTTTATATTCAAGAGACATTACTGTTGAAATCAATGGACAGTTTATCTTGGTGTATGTATCTTCTGATAGGTTTTATGAACTCAGGTGGTTTGACATGGTAACTCTCTAACCATCTCCTTGCTGTGGACTTGAATCTGTCTTAGGGGCAAAGAGTGGAAACTGCTACCAATAAACAGCTTAGAACCCTATTAGCATCCCAGCTGGCAACTGACACCTATGTTTAGGCAGTGAATTGAGGTCCTGCTGACATAGGGCTTACCTCTTCAGTACAGGGATAGAACGTATTTACAGTTTGTCTTGTATTGGACCTGCATTGAAGTCTTATAGCTGTAAGTCTTCTATAGTTTTGCATTTAACCTTCTTCAAAAAGGAGGTTATACATCTACAAATAAAACTTCCCTCACCAAAAATAAACATTGTATCACAAAATATTTCTACAGGAAAGTGCACATTTCTTCATCTGTATAAAGTACTTCTAACATTACTAAAATAACAAAAAAGGAGGCAAAGGCGGTGTGAAGTAAGAAGTACCACATATGCTCTCTCCTAGACTGTGCAATCCTTGCTTCGGGACTCCATCTGCATGAAATGTAAATTCATTAAGCAGTTTAACTTTAAATTTCCTTCCCATGTGATTTAAGCTGATGAGTTTGGTACAGGCTCAAGCATGTGGTGAGCCAGATTTCTTAATGAGACAGTTATGGGACTAACTGTTCCAGTAACTGGAGAGACAGTGAAGGACAATCTAGGCAACAAGCCTGAAGATAAAAGGTGGAGCAGGTGGCTGTCTTAGTGAGGAGAGAGGGACTCCCAGCTCACTATGACTTTGACATAAGCAAATAAGTAACAGGATTATGATTCTTCTTACACCATCAAAGCTGCTGCCATGATTACCTGTTTGTCTGTGCTTAAAGCTTGTCTAACATTAATTTTATATGGACAAGGATGGTAAAATCAACTTTTTTTCGGTCAGATTGTTTGCTTGGTTATATGTAGGAGAGAGGATACTAACTCCCATAGTGAGGAATATTTCAATATTGCTCATGATAATGACTAAGACAAAGACTCAGGTTATGAACTGAAGATCAATTTGCTTAGCTGAAAACCTTATCAAAGTGTCAATCACAGAAAGGAGAAAGAATACACTCTTAAGACTAATACACTCACTTGATCCCTCAGTGATTGTGCTGTTTATGGAGCTTCCTCCAGTTGAACTGCATTTTTTGCTGTCTTTGAACTGTTTCCGTCTCCTGGCCCACTGGTCTATTGCTTCTTCCTGGGAACTATCACTGGCTCTGGTGTCTTTCATCAAAGGTAGCTTCCTGGTTTTATTCATTTCTGATTTCAAGTCTAAATTATAACCAGACATTGTTTGTGAGGAATGCGTAATACAACGTAAGCAATTACACTGTTTAAAATTTCCACTTTCTAAATACAAGAATAACCTAACCAAACATAGAAGTAAAAATATGAAATAATGCTGAAAATATTCATAAAATATGTATTTTAGACTAATTGAGGTCTTCATGCAGAGAAAAGTACATGTGATTACCTTGTGGTAGTTGTATCTGAAGTTAAATACCTACCTAGCCATTTGTACAGGACCATTTTTATGCAGAAACATATAAATTGCTCATGGATTTTATTTATAAGTGCTCACACATTTTTAAAGTGGTCAGTATGTATATATATCAAGTGTTATTTAAATATTAAAAATTTTGGAAGACACACATGCAGATAAAAGGAGGATATACCTTTCTACTTTAGGCTTCTGTCTAGGTAGGGCAGTATAAATTTATTTGTTGTATTATTATTTCAGTTAAAACAGCAATTGGAAAACAGACTTTGTGTTAGATTCTGTTCTGAATATGTAACTGTACCCACTGGTATGGGCAGATAGGGAGATAACGATCCCTAGAGGCTCCCTAGAGGATTGTGTAAGTGCTCTCTTGGCTCAATAGCCTCTTTCAGGCTTCAGTCGGATCTCCTTCACAGACCTGTGTCACTGAGCCCCTTTTCCAGGACAGCTGAATACTGCTGAGGGTCAGGAACCCGATTTCTTGTAGTGTCTTTGTAATGCCCTTTGCATGAGTCCTTGCCCCGCTCATAATAATTAAGTTCCCACAACACCAGCAGACTTCTAGATTGCCTGGACTCCTCTTCCCCATCCTGTTTACAACAGCTGCATCTGTTTTTCTCCTCTGTTCTAGATGCTTTTATTCTTTGTTGAAAAATGCCACGTTTCCTTTCCAGTGTCACTGAATTACCGAGCACAGGAAGTCTCACATTGCCCCTTGTGCCCAATGTCTTGTCTAAGTAGGTTGGTATTCCCATATTACAGGTGGACTTTGATTCATATTAATGAGTTTTAAAACTTTAAATGCTTACAATTCTTTCTGGTTGTACACATTTGCTCATTAAGGTAGGACCTCCACAGCATTCTAAGAATAACACAGATGGAAAATCAAAGTATGACCATAGACCAAAAAAGGACCAAAGTTACAGACCAGGTGAGGTGATAGGTAAGAGAAAGAATACACATAGACAATTTTTAGCAAGGGGCAAAAGGGAACAGGAGAGAATAAAATCAAAATGCAAGAAATAGCTACACCTCACTTCTGTGCAGTGTGTTTAACCACTGAGGTCCAATGTATCAGAAGTCAAGGTTTTTGAGCATGCAGGCTTCCTTCAGAGTCTTCTTTCTATAACTTGCTCTAAAGAGATTTCCATTTAATTAATTCTTTATTTATTTTAGGATTTTAGATATTGATCTATATAGCAATATTTACCTATATAGTATACCTATATAATCTGTATAGACTTAAGGTATTTTTGAAATTTCCATTACCAGTGCCAAACAAGACAATCTTGGAGGACATAGAATAGACTATTTCAGTTGGAAGGGACCTACAACGACCATCTGCCTGACCACTTAAGGGCCAAAAGTTAAAGCATGTTGTTAAGGGCATTGTCCAAATGCCTCTTAAATACTGCCAGGCATAGGGCATCAACCACCTTTCTAGGAAACCTGTTCCAGTGTTTGACCATCCTCTCGGTACAGAAACGCTTCCTAATGTCGAGTCTCAATCTTCCCTGACACAGCTCTGAGCCATTCCCAGGCATCCTGTCCCTGGATACCAGGGAGAAGAGAGACCAGCACCTCCCTCTCCACTTCCCCTCCTCAGGAAGCTGTAGAGAGCAATGAGGTCGCCCCTCAGCCTCCTTCTCTCCAACCTAGACAAACCCAGAGTCCTTAGCCACTCCTTATAGGACATTCCTTCCAGTCCTAAGGCAGACATACCAGTATTTTCTGCAGATATTGTGAACTAGAAAAATTATTAAAAACCGTCTGATGCTTTTTACCAAGACTCTTGAAGACATTTTCACATGGTAAGAAAGTATGTATTTTTCAACAGTATAAAACTCCTAACTTCCAAATCTGCTGGAAACATTGTCTTCTGTAGAGGACAGTCTGAATTATATTTTCATACGACTTGATTAATATTAAAAAAATAGAATTAAAAAAGTGTTTGGAGTGATATTTCAAAAACACACACACGTGTGTATATTTTCACAATGTAAAAAAGTTTACATTGTAGTGTACAGTGTCCCTCTATGCTTTTAAATTTTTATGAATCAAAACACTCCTTTTAAATGACCAGTTATGGATATGGGTAGATGGGTTAGAGAAGGGAATACAAGAAAATTTGTAAAAGATTAGCTATTAAAAATAACTCTTTTTCATATGCACTTTTCTTAACTACATAAAGAGAGGAGAAAAGAAGGTCAAATGATCCACTATGGTCATTCCATAACACATAAAGGCTCAGCCAGAATTAGGACTGAGATGTACTTAGAATTCGATATTTGCTTAGATCACATGGATTCCAGAAACAGATTTATGTGGTTTTAAACACTGACTAGAGCTCTGAGTTCATGCCACATGGCAACTGCAAAAACCCCTTCCTGTTTTGGTGTTTGTTTCTCTAACTAGATGTATAGCATGGGTTGACTGTTTAATGTAGGAAATCCACTTCCTGAGCAAAGCTGCATTAAAATTTTCTTTATTTAGGTTACTTTAGGTTACTTGACTCTACAAGATGGCTCCTAAGATCCTCAATGCAATAACTGCATATTATAACCAAATGGCCAAGCATACCAATATCATCTCTTCGTGAAGTTATAACATACTTCCATTTTCCCAAAAAAGATGTCACCAAAGCACTAAACCACCTATGCAAAAGGTGTGTAAGTGATATTAACTCCAAAAGTCTTACAACACCTACCTTTCTGACTAATCTGTTTTACTGATGATCGGGGGATATCTGCATTCTGATGAAAATCTCCTTTCATTTCAATCTTTTTCTCATCTTCATCAGAGTTGGATTTGGCTAACTGAGGTAGCTGATGTGCTCCAGGCTCTCTCCTTAAGTTTTCATCAGTTGATTGTTTACTGCAAAAGTTCTCTGGTCTTTCCTTGACATTTGAATGTTCTGTGAAATTCTCTTTCTTTTCTGTATATGCTGAAGAGGTAGATAATATGGCAGCCTGTGCTGAATCACTGTGGCAACCGAATTCAACAAGGGTATTCCCAGATATGTCTTGTGTCTCAGAAAAGCTTTCTGATTCGTTATTTATGTCATGCTCCTCAGGATCTAATAGCAAGGG
The DNA here is from genome assembly GCF_030936135.1 of Gavia stellata. Taxonomy (NCBI): domain Eukaryota; kingdom Metazoa; phylum Chordata; class Aves; order Gaviiformes; family Gaviidae; genus Gavia; species Gavia stellata. The sequence continues at coordinate 61,875,283 of NC_082637.1, forward strand.
TGAGAGCAAGGATTTTTCTTGTATACTACAGGGAAGTTTAGACTCTTTTCTTACTGCAGGGCTGAAGGAATCAGGTATCAATTTAGTGTCACCTTGGATGAGTCTTCGTTCTAGCTCTCCAGTTATCACAGTCATTACTGACCCTCTCCTTTTCTTTGTTACCTCAGGCTCTGCAGGGGGTGAGTGAACATTTTGTTGTAAAGCTGGAAGTTGGCTTGGGGCACTTTCTGTAGATGCATGATTAGTACTTTCCTTGTCATGAATAAGTTCACCCAAAGGGCTTCTAGAATGTGGAGAGACCTGTACCAGCTGAGCTTTGCTCTGCAATTCAACGTGCTTTTCTAGACAGTTGTACTCTGCTGTCCCTTCATCTAAAGCATCTTCAGTAGACTCAGAGTCTTCCTCCCATATGGCTATGTTTCTCAGAGGCTCTGCATGCCCATTTTCTTTTTTCTCATTTATAGTACTACTGGAATCAAGACTCTCCATTAATGTTTCTTCTGTTTCTTCACCTTGCGCCACATAGTCTGCATAGTCATTCAGTAAACAAGTGTCATCTAGACTTTCTTCAGGCTCAGATGGATAAATGGTAATACTATGATCAAATGACGTGAAAGCATACTGATATGAAGACTTACGACCTCTCAAAGTTCTCAGTGAAGAGGTCAAGTCAGGACACTCACAAAGTTCTGTATAGCTGGTATTAACGTGTGAGTTCCTGTTATAGATGTCTCCTGCTTTAGTCTCCTTAGGCGATACTTTTAAGGATGGCAATGAATAAAAGCCAGAATCCCTTCTAGGGCGAACTGGTGATAGTACATCAAGGGTAGTATCTGGGAAAGACTTTCTTCTTGCTAGTTTTTGCCCTGTGTCTCTGCATTTGCCACAGTTATTTCTTTCTTGACCTAATACATCGTTGTTACTGATACGCTCCTTCCCAGCATTTGGGTTATTCAAGGTATTACTAGCTACAAGACAATTTGCATTATTTATTTTTGAGAAGAGTATTTTATCTTTTGAAAAATCTTGCTTTTCATTGATGTGGTCTTCATAGTCCTTTTTGTTATATTTACAGAAATAATTTTCTTCCCCCAAAATTCTCAAGGCTGTAGAGAGGCTGTCAGATTCCTTTCTGTCATTAACAGGGTACAAAGATACCCCCTCTGCAATTGTATCCAAATGCATTTTGTCACAGTCAGCAAATTCTTTAGGTGGAGGCAGAAGTGTACATCCATCTGGGAATGTGTAGTCTACTTTTTCATGAAAGCTAAAAGATGACTCCCAATCTGTATTGCAAGGTGCCTCTGTTACAGAATAATCTGTTTCACTCCAGTAAGTATCTTCATGTTCCCTGTTGCAGGTTTTGCTCTGTGCCTGTTCAGGTTTGATGTTAACCTTCAGATTTTTCTTTCTGCTAGTATATTCCACTTTAATTTCCTTGTCTTCAATGTTTATTTTCAGGGAAGCATTTTTGTTGATGGCAGTTTGAATTTTATGTTTAGAGGATCCCTTATATTTCCCATTGTGTTCTGTTGAATGGTCAGTTGAAGGACACTGGTAGTTTGAACATTTTGAACACTGTTTTTTCTGGTATTGTCTTTCATAACAACGTTTATTGTTCTTTGAACTTTTCTTTTTTTCAGCTTCAACGTTTGTTCCAGAATCAAACAAAGAAACATTCTTAATTTCTACTTTCACATTAAAAGAACCATATTTTACTTCTGCAGTAATTTTTCCAGTAGCCAAGCTAGCAGACTCTGCAGAGTCTGGCTTGCCCCACAGTGTAATTTTTCCTGTGGAGGAGTCCTCTGATTCACCAAAAGTTACTGTAGCTAGGATTTCATCTTGCTGAGGAGAGAATATTTGAGGAGGGTAGTTCTTTTCCTTCTTTCCTTCTTTTTCGCTGTCTGACACATTATCAAGGTCTCTACCTTCAGATGCATCTGAATTACTCTGATTCTTGTTTTCATGATCTTTTCCATTTTCTTCAGTACCCTTTACATCCAGTGGCTCAGTGAAGTGAGCCAGAGCCTCATCTGCTTTATTTTCAAGGCTTCCTACGTTTTGCTGGCATTTACAAATGGGTGACAACTGTTCATCTAATTTAAGGTGAAAAAAAGAAAAAAACATTTTTCCCATTATTTGGTAAACAGTATCACAAATGTATGATTAGCTTTGAGACACTTTTCATAGAAAATGCCTATTTTATCTTTAAAGTGTAGTGTATTTTCTACATTATTTTTTCATTTCAATATTGGCCTCTTTTGTCTTAATTATCTGATAAGAAATGTGAAGCCAGATAAAGAGGTTAGGCCATGTTAACTCACTCTGATTGAAGGAAATTCATATATTAACACTTTTTTTTCAGAAAGTTTTACGGTTGTTAGGTGAGAAGGTATTCTGTTTTCATTAAGAAAGATCTACCCTTTTTACTTGCAGTGTTTACTTCATTCCTGTGAACACACTGCGACAATCAATATCTCATTGCATGTTTGCATTTTGTGGTAAATTACATGGAATTTGACTTTTCTAATCCTTTTATAGATGAGCAAACAAATGGTTTAATGAATACTGTCACAATCACACAGCAGATCAGTGGCACATTGCCAGGAGGTGTGAGCCACAGCTCCCTGTTCGAAGCAGAAGAAAATACTGTTTCCTAGTGGGAGCTGTGCTGGGCAAGAGTTCATGGCATTCATACAATTACATAAAATTCTGCCTTGCTTGGGCTTTTTTTAGAATAGGTCATGTACATTACAGGATAACAGTTTACATTGACATCTACCTAAGCAGAATTAGAACAAGCTATTAAAACTTAGACAACATTGAGAAATTTACAGCAAGAATTCTGAAAATTTGAGGCAATTAAACATCATCATCTTTGGAAAGACTTTGCCAGAAATAGGTAGGATAGCAGCTCAACTAAAATAAAACAACTAGCCTCATCAAGACAGTACCTGTATGTACCCACACTTAAGTGTAAATATTTCCAATTTGAGAAGCAGCTTTGGACACAAAAATGGATTTCTGTCTTGATGAGTAAATAGAGAATAACCACCTATGATTCTGATTTTTTTACTTCAAATTAAACATTTCTGTAAACTTACATTCTCTGGAATCAGAGCTCTTTCTGCCCTTGCAGCTTTTTCTTCTTTTTCTGCTCATTTCTAAGAACTGAGGGCATCTGGGTTCCACCCTTCTGTGTGGGAGGGAAAACATTGGATAATAAGAAATTTTCTCTGGAATAATTTTGCACTCTAACTCTCCCAGGCTCTCTAACTTTGCTTTTCTCCTATAGAAGAACTGACTGGTTATAATGAAAAAGAAAAAAGTGCTAGAGCAGGTACTAATGCATCTATTTTCTTCTCTTGGTTATTTAAGACCAAATTTTCAAAGGTTTCTAAGTAATAGCTTAAAATCAATGTTTGATGATATCAGCTAAGGGGCCTGAACCAATACCCTTTGAAGTCTGTCGGAGATTTGGACTGTGGCTGCAGCCTATGATATTATCTGATTCTGAGTTTTAGAGATTAATATTTTCTTTTAAGAATTCATTTTAAATTCAATCTTATTTATATACATAATGAAATACTTAATAATAACTGTTTTTTATCTTGAGAAGAATTCAGACTTAATGTAAGAGAATAAAAGGCCTAAGCTGAGACTAAGTGCATCACTGAGCTTCATGCAGAGCAAACCAAGACCAATGTATACTTCACAGTTGGGGTTGTCCCTTGCATTTGTTTGTGGGAAGAAGAAAATTGTCTTAGACTCAGATTATTTCATCTCTTAGGCGCACTTGTTAAATATAAGATAAACAGTTAATGCTAGGTTAGTATTGAAGGCATACTGAACTCAAAATTGAATGGCAGTGGAAAACTTCTAATAATTAATCTTTAAATATTATTCTTTTCACAAAATCAAGAATATAAAAACTAAAAAGTTTATTTGTGTTTCTCCACGGGCCTGTGGGAAATTTCGCTGTCTGAATTTAACAGGCCTTAAGAAATACGGTATCAAAGAAGGCGAAGCCCAAGGGAAACATTATGGATGCTACTATTTGTGTCCTTTAATAATTTGGGACAAATGAAGAATCCCTAAACCCTCAACTAGGAGCTGAGCTTTGCATCCATGTTTAGTTAGTAATTTTCTTGCAGATGATCACTGAAGTGAGACATTAAATTGATATTGAACTGAACAGAACAGCTAAAATCCAGAAGTCATCTATCATTCCCATCATGCAGTAGGGCTGAGTGCTGATTGAAGGCATGGTAGTGATGGAAGAGGTCTGTATCCCATGCAGCAGGGTTACTATGTATACGTTATTTGACTAATTAGAATTGGTAGCATTTTCTGGGATTGATGTTTCCTTGGAAAATGGACCAAAAATTACTGCTTTGGGTTTTAAGATTTTTTTTCTTTACAATATTGAAATATAATGAAAATAGTCAATTTTCCAAAATAAGACAGTGTTGCTTCTGTTTATTTAAGCCAAAGATTTTCTATTGTATTTTAAATGACCTTGGAATAGATAATCCGCATTGTTTGAATTTAGAAGTATTTGAACTGCTAATACATCATTGGGATAGTCTTGAAAATCAGTAGAGTTATGTTGGGAAAAATCAACTGATTGCAAGTGTTATTAGTCATAACTTTCTTTAGACGATCATTCAACAGTATATCAAATACATCATTGTGGAAAGAGCATGAGTGAATTTTTCAGGCTGCAAACTTACCTGCTGTAATGGGATGTATGGATTTTGTTATAAAAATGAGGATTAGGATAAAGCTTTTTAAATCATTGCATTGATATTATAAGACTCATGTTACATGTCACTGTATGCAGTAATACCTAGCTAGCCAAACAACCGTGAGAAAATTCTTGTTCTGAGACACAGTCATTGACTTCTACTTCTGGAAACTTTTTAATTTTGTGTGAGGCTGAATGACTGAATATGCCAGTGCACTAACATGTCCACTAGTTGGCTGCAAAAATGCAGGCATTCTCCCCTGTCTTTTTGGAAGAGCCTATAGGGAGACTGAGAGAGTTTTGTATTCATTTTACAGCAGACACTTTGGAATGTTTACACTGTCAATTTTCAGGATGAAACTATACCTCTCTGTTTTTTCAGATGTCTTTAGTCAAAGCTTGACAGAGGGCCAAACCTGCCCGCTGAGCTCTGTTCTCAGTGGGAAGAATGATCTTAAAGCCAAAGACAAGGCTTTCAAAGACAGAGAGGTGAGAGCTGGGGCTGATATTTATCTGTGGTTTTGGATATGAGGCACTGCCTATCAGTTCCAGATAAAAATCAATATTCTCTTAAAGAGTTACATATGCAAGTATGCTAAGAGTATCAAACTCATATTTAGAGGTGTCTTATGTAAGATCTGCAGATTGATGCATATATTTATGACAATAAGAGTGTAACAGAGTCTAACAGTCTAACAGAGCTCCACAATCTGATTATGATACTTGATGTTTCAGTTATAGTTCATTAAATGGTAACTGAGAAAATGTTTTTACTTCTAGGAATTCTCTCAGTTCAACCTAATGAAGATGCTACACACTTCCTCTTTTCACTTCCCCTTCCCCTTCCCCTTCCCCTTCCCCTTCCCCTTCCCATTCCCATTCCCCTTCCCATTCCCATTCCCCTTCCCATTCCCCTTCCCCTTCCCCTTCTTGACTTTCACGGTTGTCTTTCCAAAATATTTTCCTTTGTTATACTATTTTTTGCCTCCCCAGGAATTCCACTTTTGTGGGTTTTTTTCCCTATCCTATAGTCAGTAATGATATGGTTAATCTCATGTGCTGGTTTTGGCTGGGATAGAGTTAATTTTCTTCACAGTAGCTAGTATGGGGCTGTGTTTTGGATTTGTGCTGGAAACAGGGTTGATAAAGCAGGGATGTTTTAATTACTGCTGAGCAGTGCTTACACAGAGTCAAGGCCTTTTCTGCTTCTCACACCACCCCACCAGCGAGCAGCCTGGGGGTGCACAAGAAGTTGGGAGGGGACACAGCCGGGACAGCTGACCCCAACTGACCAAAGGGACATTCCATACTATATGATGTCATGCTCAGCATATAAAGCTGGGGGAAGAAGAAGGAAGGGGGGGACATTCGGAGTGATGGCGTTTGTCTTCCCAAGTAACCGTTATGCGTGATGGAGCCCTGCTTTCCTGGAGATGGCTGAACACCTGCCTGCCCATGGGAAGTGGTGAATGAATTCCTTGTTTTGCTTTGCTTGCCTGCGCAGCTTTTGCTTTACCTATCAAACTGTCTTTATCTCAATCCATGAGTTTTCTTAATTTTACTCTTCCAATTCTCTCCTCTGTCCCACCAGGGGGGCAGTGAGTGAGCGGCTGTGTGGTGCTTGGTTGCCAGCTGGGCTTAAACCACGACAGTCCCTTTTGGTGCCCAATGTGGGGCTCGAAGGGTTCAAGATAACGACAGGTTTGATTGGAATGTGCAAGATGGAATTTAAAGCTGTTATTGTTGTTTAGCTATCAATTGGCAGGCTCCTGTGCTTGCCATGGGGCTTGCTTGCCTTACTGTATATTAGAGTCCAGTGCTCATTAGTGGCTGCTTTTTGCTTTCACTGCTTGCTGTACTGCCATACTGCTTATCATCTTACTCTGCTGTGCCTGGGAACGTTCTGATAACAGCAATGGCCATGCGCCTGGGCTGGCAAATGGCCAGGGCATCGCTGCTGTTTCTGTGCTGCTGTACTGGATAGTCTGGAACTCCAGTGTGAACTTGAGTCAAAGGGACTGTGACCTGTGGACGGGCCCATGTGGGAGCAGGACACCCTGAAGCGTCTGTGGCCGTGAATAAGTCCGCATCAGAGCAGGTACATCTCAAAGCGTCTCTGGCTGTGGTTTTGTCTGTGCCGCAGCAGGTATACCTCTGAAGGGACTGTGGACCAAGGATAAGCCCACACAGGAGAAGGTACACCTCGAAGCATCTCTGGCTGTGGATACGTCCACGCTGCAGCAGGTACACCTGGAAGCATCAGTGGCTGTGCATGAGGTCATGCTGGAGCACCTCAAAGCGTGTGGCCACGGACAAGCCCACGACAAAGCAGGTACACCCCTGGAAGGACTGCAGCCATAAGTAAGGCCATGCTGGAGCAGGTTTACTTCTGAAGGGACTGTGGCTGTGGGTAAGGCCATGCTGGGGCAGATGTATCTCTGAAGGCATTGTGACCCATTGGTAAGGCCACGCTGGAACAGGTGCACCTCAAAGCGACTGTGGTTGTGGATAACTCTCTGCCGCAGCAGCTATACCCCTGAAGAGACTGTGGCACACAGATAAGGCTCCACTTGGAGCAGGTACTCCCCTAAGGAACTGCAGTCTGTGGATAAGTCCAAGCCAGAGCAGGGGCAAGGGGAGGAGTTCATTGCAATGTTAAACCCTATGGTCTGGTGCAAAGGGACCAGGGGTGGAGATTGTAATGGAAACACCTTTAAATTGTTGTAACCCAGGATTTGAGTTGCATGTTATGGGAATTACTATAACAAGAACCCCTTGTTGCTAGCCAGGCTAGGAGCAAGGGGAGGAGTTCATTGCGATGTTAAACCCTATAACCTGGCCCAAAGGGACAAGGGGAGGAGATTGTAATGGCTATACCTTTAAATTGTTGTAAGCCATGATTGGAGTTGCATGTTACAGGAATTACTATAGCAGGAATCACCTGAAACAGTGGAGGACAAGCCTTACAAGAAGCAGTGCAACTGCAGCCATGACCTGACCTGAGCTGGCTGTGGTGCTCTGTAACTCCATGCAACACACGACCTCTCTTGTCCTGAGTGACCACCATAACAGATGGAGCCCAACGTCATGGACTAAATGAACTCAATGGACATTTTATGGACATTTGTGGATATTTATGGACATCTTACAGACATTTCACAGGGGTGATCAATAGACTAAGGGAGTGATATCTGTGTAATATATCAAAGGATGGGAAGGGGGGTGGTAGGCAATGAGAATGTATTGGATAGTGTGAGACCTGAGAATGACGTAAATGGTATGGAGTGTGGCCAGCAGGAGTAGGGAGGTGATCATGCCTCTGTACTCGGCACTGGTGAGGCCGCACCTCGAATACTGTGTTCAGCTTTGGGCCCCTCACTACAAGAAAGACATTGAGGTGCTGGAGTGTGTCCAGAGAAGGGCGATGAAGCTGGTGAGGGCTCTGGAGCACAAGTCTGATGAGGAGCGGCTGAGGGAACTGGAGTTGTTCAGTCTGGAGAAGAGAAGGCTGAGGGGAGACCTCATCGCTCTCTACAACTACCTGAAAGGGGGTTGCAGAGAGGTGGGTGTTGGTCCCTTCTCCCAAGTGACTAGTGACAGGACAAGGGGAAATGGCCTCAAGTTGTGCCAGGGGAGGTTCAGGCTGGATATTAGGAAAAATTTCTTTCCTGAGAGAGTGGTGGAACACTGGAATAAGCTGCCCAGGGAGGTGGTGGAGTCACCCTCACTGGAGGTGTTCAAGGAATGTGTGGACGATGCATTGTGGAACATGGTTTAATGGGCATGGTGGTGTTAGTTGATGGTTGGACTTGATCTTACAGGTCTTTTCCAGCCTTAGTGATTCTGTGATTCTGTGATTCTGTGAATAGGGGGTGGAGAATGTGCTGGTTTTGGCTGGGATAGAGTTAATTTTCTTCACAGTGGCTCGTATGGGGCTCTGTTTTGGATTTGTGCTGGAAACAGGGTTGATAAAGCAGGGAAGTTTTAGTTACTGCCGAGCAGTGCTTACACAGAGTCAAGGCCTTTTCTGCTTCTCACACCACCCCACCAGCGAGCAGCCTGGGGGTGCACAAGAAGCTGGGAGGGGACACAGCCGGGACAGTTGACCTCAACTGACCAAAGGGATATTCCATACTATATGATGTCATGCTCAGCATATAAAGCTGGGGGAAGAAGAAGGAAGGGGGGGATGTTCGGAGTAATGGCGTTTGTCTTCCCAAGTAACCGTTATGCGTGATGGAGCCCTGCTTTCCTGGAGATGGCTGAACACCTGCCTGCCCATGGGAAGTAGTGAATTAATTCCTTGTTTTGCTTTGCTTGCCTGAGCAGCTTTTGCTTTACCTATTAAACTGTCTTTATCTCAATCCATGAGTTTTCTTAATTTTACTCTTCCGATTCTCTCCCCCATCCCACCTGGGGGGAGTGAGTGAGCAGCTGTGTGGTGCTTAGTTGCCAGCTGGGGTTAAACCACAACATCTCAATATAGAAAATATGATTGCTGAGCTTCATTTCTAAAATGCTGTTAAAAATTATCTGCCGATCAAGAACAGCTGCCTGTTTTACTCTAGTGTCTCTTTGCATTTGATGGCTAATTGTACAGTTGTATGCACTACAGATTACTCTTCACTTTAAAGAAAATCTGAATTTTACAGAGTGCTGAATGCACCTTACAGGCCAGGAATATATTTAGTACATAAAGTGTTTAAGGCCTTTTTTTAGGGAAGAATAATAGGCATGACTGTAATTAGTTAGCAGTATTTGAATTATTATAGCTTTGGGGATAAGGTTAGCATGGTTCAAGATGGATGGTAGTAGAAAAGTGAAAAGAACATTGAACAATACCAAAATGAAAAGAGGAAACACTGGAAGAAGGATGCTGGATTATCAAGGAGATAGAAAGTATATGGATCAATTAAAATGAAAATTATATTAATCTAAGTTTCTCCTCATAGTTGTAATGTATGTTTTTGCCAGGTTTTGTTATGGCAAAACATGGTACAACTTTGCAGGATAAATTCTAGGTCTAAGATGGTCACTAGTTCTACTACCATTCATATAGCATTTAGTGGCATGGGACAATCTGAAAGTACTGAAGGTAGATAGTGTTGGTTCTCTGTGTGCCAGAATTGTGGGAAATGATCTAGTACCTTCTAAAACTTAATAATTTGAGCATGCAGCAATGAAATCATCAGTAGAGATAGCCACAGGTCACAGTTGCTCATAGTGGTAGGATTACAGATTTTGCTATGTGGTCAAAGATGAGATGTAGTAACTAGGTGAACAAGATGATTACGCCTTTTTGCTCTTTGCTTTTTTTTGTTGTTATTTCTGTAATTGGTAGTAAGTAGACCAAAATTATATTTTAGAATCATTGTTTGCATTGTTCATTTGTAATTAAGACTGGTATGTGTCAGATCTTAATTTTCATACTTATATATTATTGATTTTAGTAGTACATGCAGTGTGTTAAATTGTTGATATCTTAAAGTAATTTTCAAGTAAACATTGGAAAGAACCTTTATGATGCAAATAATTTTGTTGTCTCTACTACATTTCTGTATGTTAATTTATGCTTTCTCCTCTAAGGTTTACCACATCAGAAGAGGTACCAGTTCTTTGCTTTTCACTCGTCATTTCTATGCATGTTTTCCTTGCGTTGTCTTTGTCTGTTCTTGCTTTGTTGGTCCTACAGCTGATACATGCTAACAGAATTACGAATCTCATCACCTTTAGTCCCAGTCACATGAGTAGACCCAGTGACTTAAGTAAGGATTAGTTGTATGCATTGGGACTACAGGGTAAGACCCTGCATTAGGGACTATTTTGTCCGCTGCTGGACACTAGGTGAACACTAGTCCAATTAGCTTAGATGAGAATAGAGTTCACTGGATGGAAGCCAACATCTACTGACATAGTGCTCTACGTGACAGGTTATTCATACTACAAACAGCAGTTCTTGGGTTAGATCAGAAAAATAGCTTCTTAAGTGAAAGATCACTCTCCACCATAACAATAGTTAAAGCTTGGTCTAGAATGTGTTCATTTTCACTGTGAGAAACATCCGTATTAGAAGTTCTTTCAGGATAATGCAGGTGATGACAAACTTTGTGATAATAAAGGCAACAAAATATTTTTCTAACATATGCATCTGAGACCATCTTGTTAGGCAAGAAAAGTTGCCTTAAAAATGCTGGTTGGAAGTAAAATTGAAAATACAGGAGTTATTTTACTTCACTTTTATATACTTATATAATGGAGATTTTACGTGAAAACATGTGTGTTCTTAAGCCTTCTAAACAAGCATGTTCAGTGAAGCTATGCAGTAATGATGAGACACTGGCAGAAAAGAAACTAAAAAAAGGAAAGGAAAATATGGAGAAAATATTTAATAATGTTGAATTGGAATGGTGTGGTGACACAATACAATTGCAAAATATTTAATGTTCTTTCAGGATAATATTACTTGCCCTTTTAGGTGGTAAGTCTCTTTCTTATGATTTCAGTATCTTCTGTTGTAGAAGGCATGCCTATAAATATATTCAGTGGCAGCTCACTGAATACTTCCCCACTGAATCCTATACCGTTCACAGACTGTAGAATACCCAAACAAGCCTTTCTGAAACAAGAATCTTCTACTGCTCTTTCCTTCTGTATTTCAACTGCATCAAACCCTTCTGATTAATTTCCTCCCTCTGGACACAGAATCCTACTTTTTGTCTGCATTGCCCTACATAACCCTAACTACACTGAATTTTGTTCTCATTGACTTGCATTGTGTCTTGTCTTGTATTTCTCAATCTTCTTCTATTCCATACTAATCTTTGCTTTGACTTTTCTCCTCAAGTACCAACTATGTTTGGCCCAGTCTCTCACTGCTTAGTTCTTCTCATCCTATAAAATTATTCTTAAAGCTTGATTTTTTCTTGAGAATTCTTCCTTTTACTCTCCTTACTGATGGTGTTTTGTGGCATATTACGTGCATTGGCTTTTATGCATTGAGGCAGATGCCCCACAGATAATTTACTCGTAACAGAGATAATGTCATTAGAATAAGTTGTGCATGAGAGCCTAGTGGTTCCATAGAGAGAGTAGGCAAAAAGCGTTCATCATTGATTTACCTCTTATTTACCTCACTCAAGTATGTCTTATTCAAGTACCTTCTGGTTTTGCCTTCTTTCTACAAAGATGCTCCAAATCTCTTTATCAAGCTCCCACTATTACCTTATTTGAATAATTTCTGAACACCCATTTCTGCAGTACTGTTGCTAAAGAATATATTTTATGCCAAACACATGCAAGAAAAGTGATGTGTTACCAAAAATGCCTCTCTTAGTAGTATTTCTTAATCTCTGCCTCAGCTTGTATCTTATTTTCATTTGCTTATAGTTTCATCTACCTATGTTCCAGAGAAGACTGGTCTTTAAATATGTCTTTGCAAAATGTCTAGAACAAAGGCAGCCATTTACAGGGGCTGTAACAGGACAGTAAAGCATTTAAAAAAAATAATTAAAAAACAACTTACGCAGCTGCAAAGAATTAGTTTCCATTCAAATGGAACTCAGTAGTTATCTGGCAGTATCCAGTTAGCTAAGAGAACAGCGCATCCAAATTAAATGCTTAGAAAAGCATGGGTAAGTGAAATTAACCTGCAACAGGTATTGTACCAGGACCCAGTGATCAACAATTTTATTTAATGAAATGTGCTGTGGGACTTTTAATGAGCGCAGCATTTTAATGAATCAGGATCTTGCTTTTTCAGATCATGAAAAGATAGCAACCACGAGTCAATAGTATTTCTGCAATTCTGATTCTCAAAGAATCTAAGCTGTCTAAGCAACTAAGAACATAATTTATGCCATAAATGAGCATATTCAGGAAATCCAAGCCCCATGTAATTAGATTTTGCGTTATTTTGGACTCTTCTATAAGCAACAAGTGACACCAGACAAAGCGTTAAATAAGTTTTGACCAATCTTTTTTAAAGGAATAGTAGCTATACTACTCTAGCCATTATGTTATCGCCCTGCATGCAGAGTGCTCTTCCTTTTAGTTTTAAAAAAGGCTAATAAAGTAGCAGTCAGTCAAATGTTTTCAAGATTATTTTAACTGAGAACTGAGAATGCAAGTAACAGCAAGTTTGTAGTAAAAAATAGTTCAGCTATCATGGGCTGTATATGCACAAGCACTTCTGCCTTTTTACGGAGAAGGCAAGTCATAGTTCCAGCTTTCAGTTCTTAAATTCTGCAAAACCATATATAAAACTAATTTTCTTATAAAACTTCTGCCTACTTACTAAGCTAATCTTGCTTTCTGTTTAATTATTTTGAGCTTTTGCCATAACAAGAAGAAACAAGGTACTAATAAGGATAAGCATTTATTTCATATTTTGGAGACGTTTCATTTCTGTATCAACATAGCTCATTTCTACCCTCATTCAAAGATATGCACTGTTTTCCACTACAACAAAATGGAGAACGAGTAGGTAGCCTCTGTGCTGTAAATGGTCCATACAGAGATCATGTGATGATTTTAACACAAGTACTATATCATGAATATTTCAACTTACTGATCAGATTTTTGCAGTGGTATCAGTTTAATGCAATGGGTAGTCATGTATTTATTATCATGTATGTAAAAACATCTTTTTAAAAACTGGCACACAGAACATATTTTATTGTGCATTATATCTCTGTTATACTGGATAAACTAATATTGTCTTCAGCAATAGTTCTGAAAATATATTAAAAAAAAATCCCATGAATTGCCATTTGTTTCCACTGTTGGATCTCCACTATTCCTGTCTTAGAGACCAAAGGAAAAACTGCTGATTTGAATGTTAGCTGGATTAGCCTTTTTCTTGTCAGTGAGTTTGTCATTCAGATATTTGGTGTGCTATCTTGCATTTTAGTCACTTGTTTCTGTATTGGCATATAATTCATGCTTTGTCAGCATCAAACATGACAGCAGGTATGTGAAATACCCTTCAGATGTGATGTGGCAATTGGCCACGAAATTAGTAGAAATCTTACTGTAACACATTACCATTTCCAACAATTAAATATAATTTCTATAGTGAAAGATATGTCAATGAAGTACTACAATTCTCTGTCAAGCTGAATTATTCAACTTCTTTGAGCTTCAGAATTGTTCTTCCATCATAAAAGAAATAGTGTAAATCCAAATCTTTGATTACAGTTGAAACTCAGCTCACCAAAAGAAACATGTGCAACAGTTGTACACTGTAACAATTTTATTTGAAAATGAGGTAGCTTTTTATTCTGAGAATGTCTGTGACTACAAAATATAAATTATAATTGAGAAAAATCTTTCATTTCTCATAGAATGCAATAAGGGCAAAACACCCTATCCTAGCTTCTAGTTTGATTTTTGGCATCTAAAATGGGGAAACTTAGATACCATATTATCTGACTATGCAGTTTCCAGAGCCACTTCCTCCAGGAGAGCAATTTATGCTGCATAGATTAGGACTAATTTGGGTTGAGAATGCCCAAAAATGGGATGTTTAATATTTCACAGGCTCTTTTTTAGTTTTAGCAGGTGTGTTGAGAAAATGTCTACATTTCTTTACTGAACTGGGGGAACTCCAGTGTTAGAACGTTTATCTCCTTGAAAAGCACTAAGAAAGTACTCTACCAAAAGTAGTTTAGTATGCAGGATGATGAAATGGTAGGAGAAAAAAACTACTATCCAGGTTTATTTAAGTGCTGCAAACTGAGTTTGTAAGCTTCTCTACTCAACAATATATAATATATCTTCTTGATCAATAATCCTGTGGTCTTATCATAGCATTCCTCACATACCACATCTGAAATATTAATTGCAGACGGACAATGCAAATAACAAATGGAAGTTCCTTCAGGTAAGCCTTCAGTTCTAAAATTATATACTACTACCCTATATGCTAAAATAGGATGACAGATACGGTCTTAGGAATCAAGAATCGATCTTAGACGTCCCTATCATTTAGGAAAACATTCTTATTCACTCACAATCAAAAAGCCATCTGAAAAAACACCTTCTATTTAGGAAATTATCGTTCTTATTTATTCAGAAAGCTAACTATATACTGAACTATAATTGAAATTCTTTAAACTGTATCTTTTGTGTAAAAAACCTGCAGAAATCCCATATTTTACAAAAGCTATGATGAGTTACAACAATTACTATCTACAGAATACTAACTGACATGGTGTCATTTCAAAAAAAAAAAGTTTGTACTTACTGTTACTATGAGCCAATATTAATTTTCCTCAGATACTCGCTTGCTATTACGGACTCTCTGTGAATAGTTTGCTTTCTATAGGATGGCTGACTGTCTTGCTAAGGCTTAACAGGGTAACAAGTTCAATTTTTTTTTTCTTTGGACTGATCCACTTCTGTAGTGTCAACCCCAGTCAGCAATGATACGCTGTGTACACATCCTTCCAATCACTGAAGCAATAAAGGACTACTAGTTATTTAACTCTTAACAGCTAAAGCAGATAAGAAAAATAACAACTCAACTTACCAGGGCTTTACAAAATGTCAGGTTTTTCTGAAAAGTATTAATCAATCAGATTACCTAATTAAAATTAAAGATAAAAGAGGGAGCAATGTTGTTCACAGTCTTGCTCCACTTCTTTTTCTATTTCTGTCTCCTAAGCTCAGAATCTGATTAGTATATTTAATTCCATGAAGCATCATGACTGGTCTACCTTTAATCAGCTTATTGACATCCACCCCTTCTTCATTCACGTCGTAGAATTCAAGATAATAATTTACTAACTTGGCAATATTCCTACACAAAACACAAAATATAATGTTCATGCTATAGTATCAACACTGGAATGATTTTATTTTTCATGTGTTTACACTTATCCAATATGAAAAGTGAGATAAAAGTATGCTTATAGGGATCAGTGCAAAGTTTGTAAAAATCCATGATCAGTATTGTACTTACAGGAGCTTACATGAGATGCCATTGCATCACATGAGCTTGCATCCTGGTTAGTATTATCAATTTTGTTTTGCGTTTAAACAACTCATCTACTTTTTCCCCACTTCCTTAAATTACTATTATTTGTAAATTATTATAATTTCAAAACCACATAAAATACATAATATTTACAAATTACATACCGAAGTTAATTCTCGTTAGTGTACAGGCAAATTGGGAGAAAAGGCATCTCCAGAATTTTCTGTCTTGTACATCTACATGTAGTGAGTACTCTTTTTGCTCTGGTACCATTGTAGAAGCAAGGGATAAAAGAATGAGAGATCATTATTAGACAGCGGGAGCAAAACTCCTCTATTTTTAGTGGTTTAAGGAATACAAATTTCTTAGCGTACTGCATTAACTTAGTGGCAAGAAATAGCCTGCTTGCAAAGCGGCAGACTTTTGGATAAGGCATACAACTAAAATCTTATGGAAGTGTTGCCCTTACCATATTCCAGTCAGAATCACTACAGGCTGTTTAATTTTTGCTAAATTTAATCTGGCTCTAGTTGCTAAGTAACTACAGCATTTGGCTCTTCAATTAGATACTTCACATGTAATCTGCAAACAATAACTATCCTGCAGAAAATTTCTAAGCATTGGTATTTTCAAACTAAAACTCAATCACACGACCAGCAGGAGTAGGAGGTGATCGTGCCCCTGTACTCAGCGCTGGTGAGGCCGCACCTCGAATACTCTGTTCAGTTTTGGGCCCCTCACTACAAGAAGGACATTGAGGTGCTGGAGCGTGTCCAGAGAAGGGCAACGAAGCTGGTGAAGGGTCTGGAGAACAAGTCTTATGAGGAGCAGATGACAGCTGGGTTTGTTCAGCCTGGAGAATAGGAGGCTGAGGGGAGACCTCATCGCTCTCTACAATTACCTGAAAGGGGGTTGCAGAGAGGTGGGTGTTGGTCTCTTCTCTCAAGTGACTAGCGACAGAACAAGAGGAAATGGCCTCAAGTTGTGCCAAGGGAGGTTTAGAATGGATATTAGGAAAAATTTATTTACTGAGAGTGGTGAAGCATTGGAACAGGCTGCTCAGGGAGGTGGTGGAGTCACCACCACTGGAGGTGTTCAAGGAATGTGTGGACGTGGCACTGTGGGACGTGGTTTAATGGGCATGGCGGTGTTAGTTGATGGTTGGACTTTTCCAACCTTAATGATTCTGTGATTCTGTGACCTACAAACAGATCAAATTAAGCAATAAAAAGCCAGGAAAATTTTCACTTTAAATAAGAGATTAAAGTTATCAAGTTAGTTTTCTTAAACTTTGTTGTCTTGTCTGTGAATGGTTCATCTGTTGGGGAGGGAAAAAAATGAAATCTTAAAAAGGACTGTTAGTCTAGCTTTTGAAAATGTATATATATTAAAAATTCTTGCAATACCAGAAGTTAACAGAACAGAAAGATCATTAAAATATTACTCTCCAACTCAGAGATTATTGAAGTATTTTCTTCTTCAAACGATCCTTTTCCCACTTTTTTCATGCAGTAAAAGGAAAATTTTCAAATTATTTATTAGCATTGTAATCACAGATATATATTGCTTATATAGATTTTCAATTAAAAAAATAGTCTGATTCTTAATATCAGTATTTGTTATGGATACCTTCTTCTGAATTTCAGTTACAAACCCATCTCTGTAGTAACCCACAATAATTTCCTACTTGAAAAACTAATATTAGGATGGGTCTTATACATGTATTTTTAGTTACCTCAATGTCATAATTTACCTTTATGCTACCTATATTTACTCTTCGCTTTATCCTCTCTCTTCCATCTGCTCCTTATTCCTTCCTTGTTCATCTTTCTTAATGTGTTATCAGCATACGACTAGTTGAAAATTCCTTCCATTGCTTAGCTTCCACCACTGTTCGCATAATGTCCAATGCTCTCCTTTAATTGTATGAACAACCTGCAACTAGGCTCCCTTTGGTCCCACAATTTTTTTTAAAGATTAATTCCACTGAAAACACGCAGTCCTGCTGGTAGCTGTAGTCCATGAGAGCTTTTCATACTTCCCCCTTCTCTGCAAAAGCAATTTTTAAGGGAAGCAGTGTATTGCTTCCTTCTCATTTCCAGATGACTCAACAGATAACCTGACTTTCTTCATTTGTAAGTATAGCTGAAACAAGGGAGAGAATGAAGCAATGTAATGATTTGTTAGCTGTTCCAATTCTATCAGAAATGCTTCTTGCTTTAAACATCAATATGCATGGCCTTAAAAAAAAAAAAGAGCTGCGGAGCATTGTATGACGCTGGATGGAAAAAAAAAAAGAACTATTAGGATTTGTAGAACATTTTTACTGATTCCAGTTTGCAGAGAATTTTGAAACAAATCTGACATCATTCATTGATTTTAAAAGTATTCAAATTGCTCTGAATAAACAAATCACCATATGATAGTAAGTTAAAATTTATGACTATCATCGTATTTCCTTCTGGTAATTTGCATTTCTTTTTATATCACTGCAATGACTGCATAATCACAGACTACTGGACAATTACATAATGACAGTAATATTAAAACCAGTGGACTTTTATAACTTTCCAATTTGAAAGAATATTAAGTTAACATTCTTTTCAATAACACAATAAATTAAGGCACAAATCTGAACGGTAGCATGAAATATACATAAGTGTTTTAATTCATATATTGCTTTTCCAGTCTTACAGCTGGGGTTAATATATCTCCTTCAACTTTAAAATTATTAACAGCAGTAACAATCTTAGTGTTTCCATTTCCATAAAAGAACTTTATACATATCTTGAGATATTAAATCTTGTTTAATTAATCTGCTTCTCTCCTCCATTACTCTACAGTTCCATTTCTAATTATCACAGTATTAAATAACTCACTGCCTAGGATCAATAAGTACATTATATCTTATAAAAATACCTAATATTTAGGCTTTTGGGGATGGTTATCCAATACCTTTTTCACAAACAGAATATTGTGTTACATCTTTAAACTCAGGCTGATGTACAATTGGGTAAGTGCAGGCCAAATCAGACTGGAGGAGTAAATACTCTGCTTAGGGGGCTATTAATGTAAAAGATACAAAGTACTACATATTGACCATTTAAGTATGCTATTGGCTTAAAAATAACCATTATTGATAAGACTTTCAGCACTGAATGTTGTTTTGTGCCAGGCAGAATTTAAAGAATGAAGACAGGAAAAAACGAGAAGGAAACAATTAAGACAAAGTAGGAGGATCTAAATACAGAGTTCAAGCAGTAGGCAAGGTGAGGCCTCTCTGTAATGCTGTGACACCTTCCAGTGGGGGACAGGAAAGACCAAATCAAACCTTAAGAGCATAATAGCAAAAGGCGTAATAATTTGATTCTAAAATGATTCTAAAATGATTCTAAAATGAAAAAGCAGCCTGCGCACAGCTAGGTACCAATTTTACCTATTTGTTGCTTACTTGCTTGTGATAATCACTGGGTTCAGTTCTAACTCAGATCTGAAAAAACTTACAAAGGTTTGCATAATTTAGCTCAGGAACCAAAGGAAAGGCTCAAAAATTCATGTGGCTGCACATTTACTAGATAAACAATTCTTTCTAATTTATTCCTAATCTAGCATTCACTAGAAAAAGTAATTTAACTTAAAGAAATAAATTATTTGAATTAAAGATTAGCATTCATTCCAATCCAGTGTTTTATCAGTTGGTGCGCAATAGCTTGACTTGGTGGTATAAAGAAAGAACACTGATTTCCTTTAATGAGAACTTCCACGACCTGCAATAAAGACAGATTTTTTTCTTTAGAAGATAATATTATAAACTATATGGAATCTAACATGGTATTAATGCAGGAATTATCTTACTATGATGATCCATCAGTCTACCATTACTATAGTTATTAAACAGCCACTACCAGA
The DNA here is from genome assembly GCF_030936135.1 of Gavia stellata. Lineage (NCBI taxonomy): Eukaryota > Metazoa > Chordata > Aves > Gaviiformes > Gaviidae > Gavia > Gavia stellata. Next base: position 61,894,917 of record NC_082637.1, read on the forward strand.
GTCTCCAAGACAGATGCAGAGAAAAAACCAGCACACGATTCTGTGTGAATTCTGACATTTTTGAGCTCAGTTGTGCCCCAAAAGGAACCTTCTTTGTAATTCAACTGTGGTGATCGACTGTTAATATAATATTTAAGGTTTTTGTGAAGCCTCTTTAGGGTAAGGACCACCAGGTGGTGCTCTACACTGTTCCATAAATTCTTTTTTTTCTTTTTCCACATGTAGTACAGAAGGAAATGAGTTGGTTTTCTGAAGCAGCTGCAAGCAACATGGGAGTACACTTTTAGTTTTGAACATTTCTGAAGTACATTTACTTCCAACTCTAGACCAATCTGCATGTGACTAGCTGTATTCAGAACTGGTATTCATTTAAAATACTGCTCTCAGTGCTGTCAGGAATACATTGAGATTGCAGGTGACTAACTCTGCTTTCAAATCGACTTACACAGTTGACTTGCAATTGCTAGGCAGAAGTACAGTGTTATTAAAAGTTTAGCTCATAAGTAGCCTCAGGAAAAACCTGTGAAGACTACGTTGTGTAAGCAATCTTGCCTAAGCTAAGTGTAGAGTTTCCTGTTAATGCGTAATAAACTGCATTCAGTACCAGAGTATTAAAATAGTACTGCATGGAAAAAGATATTCAAACTAATGAATTCCCAGAGTTTTTGCCTAAACCTCCCACCCCCCAGCAAATCTGGTAGCATGCTTGTTTGGAGATACTCAGATGATGAATGCTATTAAATAATACTTCTGACAAAATGAAAAGCACAGGCTTGCTAAGACAGTGGGTTAACATAACCTGGATATCTCCCAAAAGGAAAACATGGAGAGGTAACAGGAAGAAATGTCATAAAATTGACTTGCAAGTGACTCAGTAATTATCATGAATATCTGCCTTTCTCTGGTTGTGTGTGATCTACAATTACAATATAATGCAATTTTAGTATGATAAAATGGAGAGTATACATTCAATTTGCTGAAAAAAGGAAGCATCTATTCTATGCCAGAACTGATACAGTCGCAGACTAATCAATACGAGAAGGAAATTAAATTGAACTTTACCTGTTCTCTAGTGAACCAGCGGGCATCCTCTATTTCATTCGTGTCAACTTTAATTTCTGTAGACACTGCAACAGCTAAGCAGCCAATCATTAGGGAGGACGGCATGGGCCATGGCTGACAACAGACATACTGAACATGGCCAACTTTGACTCCAGCCTCCTCTTCTACTTCTCTTCGAACTGCATCTTCTATTGTTTCGCCTAATCAAAAAGGGCAAAGAACAAGCAGCTGATGAAAATACTCCAAGCAAAGATTACATCCTGTGCTTTGAACTCTCAAAAGACTTGAAAGTGCCCCAGACAATTATCTATAGAGATCTAGTTCACAGATCAGGGCACAGACCTGAAGTACATGATACAGAAGTCTAATAAAGTAAAACAAGTCACCAAAGCAAAATGGGACTTTGAAAATAAAGTATGATAATTTCTCCATCATAACGTTTATTTCCTGACTTGATAATTTATCATACACACAAATTATTATTACCACACACAAAATGTCAAAAATTGGGTAGGATATACATTGTTTCTTTAATTACTTTTGAAATGCTGATCTGCTCATTTATAAATAGCATTGTGTTAATTTTTAGATTTTCAGTATAATTGTAACAGCGTGTAATAAAAGTTGAAAATCAATATTTAAAATTACAATAGTAAGAAAATAGAGACTTAGTAAGATTTGCACACATTTCTGCATTGTATTATTCACTTGCCTGACTCATTTTTCATTGTCTTAACACATACAGACAATTCTCCAAAGTTAAACTGCAATGGAAAGCTTTACTTCCATATTAATGGAAAACTGCTAGATGTATATGTGGAGTGTTAATGGTCATAGGCTTACATATGTGTGGTAGGTTGTCCCTGGCTGGATGCCAGGTGCCCACCAAAGCCACTCTATCACTCCCCTTCCTCAGCTGGACAGGGGACAGAAACGTAGCAAAAGGCTCATGGGTTGAGATAAGGACAGGGAGAGATCATTCAGCAATTACCATCACAGGCAAAACAGACTCAACTTGGAGAAATGAATTTATTACCAATCAAATCAGAGTAGGATAATGAGAAACAAAACCTAAATCTTAAAACACCTTCCCCCCACCCCTCCCTCCTTCCCAGGCTCAACTTTATTCCCGATTTTCTCTACCTCCTGCCTCCCAGTGGTACAGGAAGACAGAATGGGGGTTGCAGTCAGTTCATCACACGTTGTTTGTGCTGTTCCTTCCTCCTCAGGGGGAGGACTCCTCACACTCTTCCCCTGCTCCAGCATGGGGTCCCTCCCACAAGAAACAGTTCTCCATGAACTTCTCTAATGTGAGTTGTTCCCACAGGCTGCAGTTCTTCACCAATTGCTCCAGCATGGGTCCTTTCCACGGGGTGCAGTTGTTCCGGAACAGACTGCTCCAGTGTGGGTCCCCTGTGGGGTCACAAGTTCTGCCAGCAAACCTGCTCCAGCGTGGGCTCCTCTCTCCATGGGCCCACAGGTCCTGCCAGGAGCCTGCGCCAGCACAGGCTTCCCATGGGGTCACAGCCTTCTTCGGGCATCCACCTGCTCCGGCATGGGGTCCTCCACAGACTGCAGGGGGAGAGCCCTCCTCACCATGGTCTTCCCCACGGGCTGCAGGGGAATCTCTGCTCTGGTGCCTGGAGCACCTCCTCCCCTCCTTCTTCACTGACCTTGGTGTCTGCAGAGTTGTTTCTCTCACATATTCTCACTCCTCTCCTCCAGCTGCTGTTATGTAGTTGTTTTTCCCCCTTCTTAAATATGTTATCACAGAGGCACTACCACCATGGCTGATTGGCTCGGCCTTGGCCAGTGGTGGGTCCATCTTGGAGCCAGCTGGCACTGGCTCTATTGGACATAGCGGAAGCTTCTAGCAGCTTCTCACAGAAGCCCCTCCTGTATCCCCCTGCTACCAAAACCTTGGCATGCAAACCCAATACAATATGCCAGCATGTACTGTGTTGTAACCACTGATGACAGGTTCATTAAAGCAGACAGTCGATGCATCAGAGACAGAAGTTTTAGTTCAGCTATGTTCAGCTGATTAGAAGCTGATGATATGATCAGCTACTCTTAGATTTCAGTTTATATTCTTGAATTCAGTATCAGAATACATAATTTCTGCTTATCTTCCGTACAACCAATCAGGCCCTAAACATGTAAGGCTTAACTTCATGTTAACTTTAAGCTATGCTTTAACTCTTATTTTTTCCTATGCTAAAATCCCTTGCTAAGTATCACCAAAGAACAGACCTTATATGTGTTTAAGATGTTTTTTCAATTAAGTATGTGATTTAAGAGTGCATGATGAGAAAACAGTTTTTAAATTGTATTTACTCAAATTGCTTTTTGCTTTTTTTTATAAACCAGCTGCTGGAAAGTACAGAACAGGCTTATTTGTTACAGCAACATATCTAACAGGAAGCAAAAACATTTATTTGACATAATACTGAACATATTTCTACATATTTCTATATTATTTTCAATGTACAATACTGATACGTGAGAACAAACATTTGGTAGGGAAAAATGAAATTACTCACCAGGTTCTACAAATCCAGCAAGACAGGTAAACATTCCTGAGGGAAATCTCTTCTGCCTACCTAAAAGGCAGTGGTTTCCATCTGGATGGATGACTTGCATTATCACAACAGGATCTGTAAGGGACATGAAAGGAATGTATTTCAACATTTGAGGGACTTAAAAGCAGTAATAAATTTCAGCCTATCCGATACCGATGCATGTAAATACAAATAAGATACCTTTAAGCGATTGAAATCAGAAGTGTGTAGATGCCCAGAGCAAGCTGTTATTTTATTTCACTTTGGTTTTTTTTCCCTGCAAGATATCTGTTTATTTTGTTCTGCAACATACATGCTTAGCAGAAGCAGTTTACTAGCCAAGGCTTGAAATGCAGGACAGAAATTACCTGCAACCAAAGCACACAATCTGTTAAGAGTATCAGCAATACTAACCTAGCTATGCATCCAGCAGATAGCAACAATTTCTGCAGCAAAAACAATTTACTATTACCTCCTCTACAAACACAGGTCTGAAGAATATACTTCTGACTGAAATACCAAAGATGACCCAGATACTCTAGTTACAATGTAAATACTGACTAAACTTCCCACTTTTGACTTTGTTGACTGTTTGCTATCAGTCTCTCATCTGATGTTGCGCTTTTAACTACTTTCTCACTTCTGGTCATTTTATGTTATCTTCTTTCTTGCTCAGTATTTTCTCCTATTGGTATCATTCTTTCTGTGATGCTTTTCAGCACACTGTTCACCTATGACATTTTTCCACTTTTTACTGCTATCTAGCTCTTAAGTATAAACCACTATAATAATAATTTCAAAGATTGTTGTCCAGCTCAAAGATGTCTGCCACATGGCACAGTGTAGAATACGCAGTGCTGCTGCCTGCAAACTTTCTTCAGAGAAAGGCATCAGTAGAAAATGTTGGTTCATCAGTCTTTCCTATATAATCCCATTCCTTCTCTAAGTTTGTTGTGCTTGAGACTGTAAAGAAACAGCCACTAGTATTTTAGCAAGCTTCACTATAGTCCATAAGACAGAAGAATATGGCAGAATTGCTTTGATTACTACAAAAATATATCTAGAGCATGTAACAGAACATGAAATTCAGAAATACAACATGCATACAACATCCAGAATTACTCAACTGCAGAAGAGAGGACAGGGTAGGGGAAGGAAAGGTGATCAGAGTCACCAAATGATCCAGGGGAAAAAGGGTAAGTTTTTTCCCTTCCTTGTTTCCCCATCAATAACATGGTATACTTCCTTTGCAACACATGAACAAAAGCAGCAGAAAGAAGCCTGTCTGTACAAGTTTATATTCTGAGTAGAAATCACAGTGTGTGACTGACAATGAATAGTGAAAGCCACTGAAGATGGCTAATACAGTCAAAGTGGTGCTACAGGAAAATGAGCACTCGTGCTGGTTTTGGCTGGGGTAGAGTTAATTTTCTTCATAGTGGCTAATATGGGGCTGTGTTTTGGATTTGTGCGGGTAACAGTGTTGATAAAGCAGGGATGTTTTAGTTACTGCTGAGCAGTGCTTACACAGAGTCAAGGCCTTTTCTGCTTCTCACACCACCCCACCAGCGAGCAGCCTGGGAGTGCACAAGACGTTGGGAGGGGACACAGCTGGGACAGCTGACCCCAACTGACCAAAGGGACATTCCATACCATATGATGTCATGCTCAGCATATAAAAGCTGGGGGAAGAAAAAGGAAGGGGGGGACATTCGGAGTGATGGCGTTTGTCTTCCCAAGTAACCGTTATGCGTGATGGAGCCCTGCTTTCCTAGAGATGGCTGAACACCTGCCTGCCCATGGGAAGTGGTGAATGAATTCCTTGTTTTGCTTTGCTTGCCTGCGTGGCTTTTGCTTTACCTATTAAATTGTCTTTATCTCAACTCACGAGCTTTCTCACTTTTACTCTTCTGATTCTCTCCCCCATCCCACCAGGGGGGAGTGAGCGAGCGGCTGTGTGGTGCTTAGTTGCCAGCTGGGGTTAAACAATGACAGCGCTGTATCAGAAATCTGATATAGGGCCCAACTTTATACAGAACTACTTCTTAAAGCTCAGAGGGCTTGCAGAAGGTGAGAAAACAACATGCAGGTAAAAAAAAAGTAAAATGCAACATTTTGTGTTGTTAATATCTTTTTGTTGGAACTTCTAATTGATATTACTCCATTGCAATAAAGATTGGTACTGTCACAGCAATTCTTTGTCACAGACTACTGCAAGAAAGAGAAGCCCGAACTACTTAATCCTAAATAAAGCTGAGACACAAAATACCCTGCGGAGAGACAAGTATGTAAGACCTGGGACAGAAGCAAGCAGCTGAAATAACTAAAAAGAAACTGATTTACATGTATATAAAAGTACAAAGAAACCACTTTTGACCAAGTTTATCCTGTAATATTCTCACCAACTCTTGGATATGATGTGTTGTGAACACCTTGGAGACTGGGACAATCTTCTTTTAAGCAAGTTTTCTTGTAACCGCCTTCTTCAGTCTTGGTTGCACTCCCACATGTTGGGCAGAATCGGTAGCGGTTGTGCCATGCTAGAACAGATCTAGCCTGGGCCACTACTCCTTTAAAAGAATACATTGAAAACACGCAAAATCAAATACTAATTCATGTAAGCTTTCAATAGTGTAGAAAAAGCAAGCAGTAAAGTTGAACATAAAAATCAAAGTAAGACTATGGCTTGAATTGTAATCTACTACAAAAGAAGTTGAGCAATATGAGTTATTAAGATCTTTTTCGTTGCAGCACAGCACATGCAATAGAACACAGTACTATGTACCTACCAACCAATTTATGTGTTCACTAACAAATTAATCTGGATCAATATACCCTGTTTCTCAGAAAAGTTATTTTGTCTGGGCAAACTGCTAGAATTACATATCACACCTTTTCCAGATTACCATTTTAGGGCTACTACAAGTATTGACATAAGAATGTATTGTTCCATTTAAACTTCAGATCCAAGTCAAGTTTGCCCTTTATCCTTCTGCAAAAGGAAAATTGGTAACAACAGCTGTTGTTACCAACATGCCCATAATGACATTCAATCACTTTGAGATACTGACTTTCCAACACTTGGTCACACTGTTTCCTTCTCAGATGAGTATCCAACACACTACTATGTATTGAGGACATTACATTTCTTGTAATGAAAACTCAGTAATGACAGATTTTTTTTCTTCATTTTAGAACATTAATGTGCATGCATTAATATTTAAATAAAACAATTTATAAAACCACGATTTTACAGTCTAATACTTGCCATTGCAGATATTAGCACTTTGCAACCGCACGTATTCTTACATACAAAATTCTTCACAAAACCACTGACAGGCTTTTAAAAATATTTCTAAAGCCACTGAAAATACCCGATTCCTTTACAGTGGTTTGTCCTTGCATTACACTTCAGTGAATCCCAAAGCATATCTTTCTGTTTACACATTTGATAACTGCTGCATTTTATGCATCTTACCAGCTTCTTTTTCAGGTAGCTGCAGTAGTGCTGGCATTGGTGGTTCAAGAAAGTAACAGTCCTCATGCTTCTGTTTAAATTTCTCAGCAGCAGAAGAATCTACACTAAGAGCAAACCAAGCAACTAACCCATCATCTTCATCTTCTTGCAGAACTCTTCCATTGCAAGAAGCCAGCAGGTTCATGTGGAACTGAAGTTCAACCCCAAGAAAAATCAAGGTGCCTTCTTCAGTTTGGTTCACGTACTGCTCCACATCCTTGTGGTACAGCCTGCAAAGCTTTACTTCTGGCTGGTGGGAGCTCTCTATTCCCCCACCCGAAGTAACCAAAGGACTTAGATTTGAGAAGAGGATGTATACTGTAGTTGGATGGCTTCGTTTTTTGCTCAGCCACTTGGAATCTGTTCTTTTATCACTCCTTCTGTCCAGAAGTGTCAAGCCAAAATAAATTTCATATTCTTTCATTTCATTTGACAGGAAATTAGGCCTCTGCCCACCCTTCACATTAGCTAACAAATTAGCTATGTGCTTGTACCCCCAAAATTTAGCAATGTCCAGAGCTGTCTGCCTTGATTTATTAATGATGGACCTGTCACACCTAAAGAAACAGAAAAGTACAGTGGTTACCAGAGTAAGTATGTTTAGGAAGAGTACTGATGTTGTACTATTCTTACTTACAGCATATCAAATACTGCGTTCAGTTTTGGGCCCCTCATGACAAAAAGGACATTGAGTTTCCGGAGCGTGTCCAGAGAAGGGCAACGAAGCTGGTGAGGGCTCTGGAGCACAAGTCTTATGAGGAGCGTCTGAGGGAACTGGGGTTGTTCAGCCTGGAGAAGAGGAGGCTGAGGGGAGACCTCATCGCTCTCTACAATTACCTGAAAGGGGGTTGCAGAGAGGTGGGTGTTGGCCTCTTCTCCCAAGCGACTAGCAACAGAACAAGAGGAAATGGCCTCAAGTTGCGCCAGGGGAGGTTTAGGCTGGATACTAGGAAAAATTTCTTTCCTGAGAGAGTGGTGAAGCATTGGAACAGGCTGCTCAGGCAGGTGATGGAGTCACCATCACTGGAGGTGTTCAAAAAACATGTAGACGTGGCACTGCGAGACATGGTTTAGTGGGCATGGTGGTGTTGGGTTGATGGTTGGATATGATCATTGTAAAGGTATTTTCCAACCTTAATGATTCCGTGATATACAGCTGATACTATTAAGGTGCAAGAACTTTTTGACACTCTGCCTATACTGGAGCACTCCTTAGGCTAAATACTTAGCATTATGGTAATGAAAAGTAATCAAACTTCATTTTCTTTTGCTAAGGCCAGATCCCACATTTTTGTTGATCCACTCTAGATATCCCTTACCAAGGTTCATGCAGTCCTACAACAGCAATGAATTAATTAAAATCCCACAGAATGCATCACACACACACAAAAAAAAGGCTCAAGATCATTTACAGACCGAACTTTGAAAGCTGGGCTATAGGTTTCTTCTGAATAATCAGCAATAAAAAAACCTAACAGTTGAACTAGCATTACTTTCTAGAAGTTACTGAAGGCACCATCAAAACATTTACAAGAAAATATTTACCATTAAATAAGAATCAAGAATTCAGCCTCTGCTTAGTGAAAGAAGTAGCACCCTTACAACTGTGGTGCTGTTTGTTACCAAAATGTCTGCAAAATGACACAGAGGAAGAAACATTGCCTCATGATACATATTTAAATGTTAACAAAAAAATAAAAAATATCTGAAACAGATTGGGGTTGATTGGGAGGTCAAAAATAATGCACATTCATTTTTTGTCAATTATAACTCAAGTGGATAAGTGAAACAGAAATTTCCCTGTAAACTATAATTATACAGTAGATGTGGGGCAGACTCATCAGTTTTTAAAAACAGAAGACGCCCGTATATTCATGTTGCTGATTCACAGGTAACTGTACCACAGGCAAGACTGTTTTGACTTGAGATTTTATATTAACCTCAATAGTTTTTGAGGGAGTTTGAGTATATTTTAGAAAAGCATTCAAAACTTAATTTACAAGTTTTTGGTGCAAAAGAAACTGCTGCCCATTTAAGAGTAAGTCTCCTTTAGGCAAAATCTTGCCTAATTTCCTACTTAATTTCCTACCTCTCAGCCACTGCATTTTGTTCTGATTTTGTCTTCCACCTTCCATTTGCTCAGGTATTTGCAGACTGTGATCAGGCAGTGTTCACAACAGTGGCCTGAACTCTTTAGATCATTAAGATCTTTTTTTCCTGACTAAAAACATTTCCTGTAGCTTTTCTCAAACATCGATGAATATGAAAAAAAAATTGAGTAGCTTTCCAGGATTAGCCTCTGGCATGTTATGAAATATTACCTTAATAGACATACATGTTTATATATCCAGCAATTGTATTTGTCCAAATTATCCAAGATTACGCATAAACAAAATGAGACCAATGAGGCCACAGTATCAACTCAGGAGCTACAGTAAATTGCCGAAGAGAATGGCCCTGAAAAGGACATTTGCAAGTGTATATTCACTCTTTTTTACAGTAAGCATAACTTAAAAAACAGTTATCCTATTTACCAAACTGGTACATTCCCCCAAATCTCAAAAGTTTCCCTAATATACAGATGATTTCAATCCACAAAATCTGGCACTGAGATACTCCTCTACTTTCTGGAATGTACTGATTACAGCACAAAACAGCGGTTCATCTGATGCTCCACACTGAGCCCCAGCAGAAGGCACAGCATCTGGGTAGGACTGAAAAAAAAAAAAAGGGTGGGATGATCACTGGAGGCTGTGGAATGCTGTGCTTGAGATTACTCATAACCACAGAATGAACTAAACTTGCTTGGTTCTGTAATTAGGGGTGCAGAAAGGAACAGACTGGGATTATCTATGTAGAGCTCAACTGAACCGCAACACCTGACTCTCACCCTTCATTTTGAAATGCTTTCCATTTGAAATATTCAGATCCTGACTTTATTCAAGCTTCAGTAGAATCTTCTTTGGGGTCTCAAGGAGAGCTTTGAATTCTGAGTGTCTTGAAAAACTGTAAGTACAACAGTTGACTTGAAGATAGACAACAAATATGATAGCAAGTTTTTGATAAGCAATGAACATGCTTGGTGTCATACTGACTGAAGAAAATAATGTGACAGCTCAAGGAGAAAGAGGAAGTGAATTGTCTAAAAAACCAAATGAAATCATCAATCAGTAACTTTGGTAAAGGTGTGTCTGTTATGTCCTACTTAACAGTCAGTACATGAGCAAACATTCTGCACTGTAAGGTAGATGCAAGTGGATTACAAATAAAGTTCAGAGAAAAAGTCTAAGTGGAACAATCAAATTTACTAAATTTATACTCAGTACAGTGTTTGGAATGGGATATAAACTTTGTTCTGTTCTGTTGGTCTCTGGGAGGAGTTGCAATATATCCCTGAGGATCAAACTAATAATTTTAGAGATGCTCATAACTTTTAAAGAGTTTCTTAGCAAATATGGAACGCGTGATGCAATAGCAGAATCCAGTTATAAACAGACACATGAGTACATTTTCCTGAGTTTTAACCCTGAAAGTTCTTCCAGTATCTGTCAGGTAAATTTACCTTTCTGAGATCAAGCTGAAATGGGTAGAAAGGGATTCAGGTAAGGGCTTTTTAATGGGATCTACTTAACAGCTTACCCTTCTTCAAGGAGAATCTGCACAACCTCAAGGTGTCCATTTCTGGCACCATACATCAGAGCTGTCCAGCCATTATCTGCAGCTGCATTGATAAGTGATGGAGAATGACTGAGCAGTGCTTTCAGTTTGGCCGCATCTCCAACAGCAGCAAAATTATGCAGCTGAGAAATCATGTCATGATGGAGATTCTTTTCAAAGTCTGTCATTGTGTCACCTAAGTTAAAAAAAGAACACAAAAATGCCTGAAAATGTATCTACCATTAGCAAAAGGATTTTAGTGACAGAATTAACGCTATACAGATAACCAACATTATCATGCAAAGTATGGAGATGACAGTCAAATTCTCATGATTAGTAGGGCATTGTTATTCCCAACCAAATCTTAGTCCCACACATATCTAAACAAGAGTGAAATTTTATCCTTATAATCAAGACTAGTCTTAAAGAGGCTTAAAGAGAGGAAGATTTTGCTATGAAAAGGAAGCTTATTTGAATGTGAAAAACACGTTCTGGTTTCCTGATCGAACACATGCACAAGACAGAAGAGTACAAAAGTCCACTCCAAGAAACGAGTCTCAGATGCTCTGGAAACAATGAAAAGTAATTGGAAGAGGGCAAGCCCTGTTGCAGGCTGAGGGACGCCTCCAAGCAGTGACAAATCACTGTAGTAACTTCTGCTACGCCTCCGGCAGCCGCCCACCCCTCCGCCCCGGGGCAGGGCCGCTGGCACCCGGGCAAAACAACGGAAGTTTATATTCCGTAGTAAGGTGCTGCCCGCTCCATGATCACCTCTCAAAGACGCACACGCACACCACTTCCTCCACCGAACCCAAACCTCCAACAACCTCGTAGCAGCTCCCAGGCCGCACCACTCCTCGGCCCGGCCCCCGAACGCGCAGTACGGGGGCAGCTGCCGCGCAGGCGCAAACCGTCCGCTCCGCCCCCGCTTCTCTGCGCCAGTTACGGCAGCGCGTATTTGCAGCCACCTACCCCCGAGGCGCGGTAGCGGCGGCGGGCGGAGTGTCGTGGGTGTGCGGGGGCGGCGGTCACGGGGCGCGCCTCAGGACGGGGGCGGGACGGCGCATGAGCCGCAGGCTTGGCTTGTGGCGCCGCTTCCGTCCCCCGCAGGGCGTCCCGTTACCGTGAGTGGTCGTGGCGGCGCAGCCTCGGCGGGGAGCTGGGCTCCGTGCGCGCTTCCGCCGCGGCGATGGCGCGCGTCCCGGAGCCGCCTTGCCCCGCGGCTGCCGCGCTGCCGCGTAGGGGAGCGGGGCGCGAGTGGTGTCCAGGGGTGTGTGGTGAGGTGCGGCGGGCCGCAAGGCCCGCCCCGGTGCTTTGTTGTGCGCCGTACTACAGCGCCCCGTCCTGGCAGTGGCTGTCGGCCTTTAGGGCCGCCGTCTTCCCGGGGGTGAGGGGTCAGCGGGGGCGGGCAGGGCCGCGGCGAGGGAGGGGCGGCAAGCTACCGCTGGCAGAAATCGCCGGCTATTACCTGACTGCTGCTGCCAGTTGGGCCAACTTGCTGGACAGGTTACAGAGCAAAGAACGAATTTGGCTTTCAGACAGGAAACTTTATGGTTACAAAAAGCCGTCAAACTGTTTTAGCTTTGCTTCAGACTGCTAGGGGAAGGCAAAACCAGGTAGCAATAGAATATGCAACTACTTGTGAGAAAAGTGGAGCAAATGAGGTGTAATGCAGGGGAGAATAGTTTGTGGGGAAGTTGGAATGATTATACAAGCCAGAGGGTAGTTTAAATAAAAGTGTGGGCTGCTAGCCTAAGAAAAGCGTGGAGAAATCAAGGCTATACCAGTCCTAGAGAAATGAACTTGGGACTGTTGGGACTGCATTTGCCTCTGGTGAGTATTTAAGAAGCTTTGCACTTGGTTTACAAAAATTGCTACAGAGTGTCAAACCTTAGTCCAGCACCAGGTAGTCTAAAGTCCTGATGCCATCCTTGAAGTTTCAGAGAATAAGAACACTATTCTTCTAAAATCTTGTTACTTGAAAACATAAAAATACTGGGGCTTCATTTTACTTGCCTCTGGAATTTTTGAGTTAGGAGGGTTCACATCTTCGAAATTCTTCACCACATACCTTCAAAACCAGAAGAACCAGACAGCTTTTGTTCCTGGTGCTTTATGAAAACATAATATATTCCCAAATCCATATATTACCATAGTGCTATATATTTCTCATATTGAGTGATGAGGATGTGAGAAATTGTGACTGGGTCCTGTCAGTCCCAGTAATGGCACAACTAATTTGCTGTATCTCATGTACTCATGGATAGAAAAACAACCTAGCCTTAATTGTTAAAACTTGTGTTAATAAATCATAAGTTATTATGCTTATATAAGTTACTTTTATAAGGTATAAAGTTTATTAAGTTATTTTTTTGCAGCATATGCAGTTCTAAATTTTCCTTAGATAGTCACCATTAAAAGTTAGCTTTCATACATCATAGTAAGTGGTTTGTTGAATATAATAGACAGTACAAAGTTTATGCATGTATTGTGTGATCTTTATAACTCCTTGGTAAGCAAACTTTAAGGTCCAAGGTTGGTGTTCGTAAGTCCTGTACTCTTATTAAAGCTTCTTTAGCAAAGGGTCAGCCATGTGAGATAAAATTCCCCTTAGAAACAATGCAGATGCAAACCAGTGAATATGCATGGAGAATTTATGAGAGTATTCTGCCAGATAGGAACAAATGAAAAAGGTAAGGGATGTGATTTTAATTTTACTCACTCAGCTGGAAACTAGCCATATCCTTTGTGATGTGGGTCATGTACCTATAAGCAATTGTTTCCACCTGGTGAAGGGGTGCCACTAGCCCTTCAATAATTAATGCCTTCAATGATTAATGGCTGAAGAAGAAAATAGCTTTATCTTTGTAATAGACAAAGGGTGCAATTCTACTTCCTATTTTCTTAGTAATGTCTTAAATCTAAATTTGTGAAGTTATGACAACTCAGCCTTACATCCTGATCTGTGTAATGAATTCCCTGATTTCTTAGATGGGCTAACGCAGTCTTTGTGTTCTTTACCTGACTAACTCGTGGTACCCTGTTAACAGCTTTGAAACTTGTTTTCCTTGTATGTAAAAGTCAAGAAAAAAGGAAGTATTCTAAATCCTAGACAGCATACTAGGAGGGAGACTAAGCTGAAAGATGGATGTTTTGGGATTCAGAAAGAAGTGTATCACTTGATGCTTCTATGAGGCAAAGTATGTGCTGTTTCTTTAACATTCGTATTGAAGATAATGAAACATATGTAAGTTACATATGTATAATCTATATATACACAAAAAATTTGGTACTCTAGCACTGATCAGCAAGTTACTGTATCCTGCTACATGGTGAAACATGCTATAGACTGAAAGATCAGGTATGGTTTGGGAAGGCTTTTATTATCTTTGGTGATGCTTCGGGCAGTACCTTTATCATCTATGGTGTGTACAATGTGAAATGGAGTTTCTGATGAGCATCTAACTGTTTCATACAACAGTGTTTAATTACTATATTAGGGTTTTTTCCTTGTAATAAATCTGTTTTTTAAAGCTTAAATCATTGGGGCTTTTTAGTATTGCTAGAACTCTTTATTTTTCTGCCTTAGAATTTTTCTACGTGTATATGGGTGTCAAGTTATCTCTTTTAGCATGACACTGACATCAGTACCAGCTAGATATGTGGAATATTCTTTCCTTTGAACTCCTGAACAAAATGTACTTAGACTTTGTATTGTATCTATAAGGCATGTGAAATCTTGTTTATGCTATTAGGGTATTATTGCTATCAGAATGGTCCTGCTCATGATAAGTTACTTGGACAGAAGAGTTCTTGTTCTTAATTTTCCTAGAGTTCTGTACCTTTTCCAGAAGTGCAGTACAAGGTGATTAATGCCTATTTTTTTTTAACACTTCTTTTGTATTCCATTTTGGAAGAAAAATCTCCTTGAAATAGAGTGAAGTTTGCATTCTTCAGAAAATGTAATTTATGTAATGAGTTCTAATTAATTGTTACACTAAAAGCTGTATAGCTTGGGTTTTTTTGCCTTCTTCCCCACATGCTTTCTCATATGTTAAAAAAAAAAGTAAGTAGTATTTGAAAAGTCAAAATCCAATAATGATACTGCTGCAGTAAAATCTTGCAAAACTGACTGCTGTTACTCCAGTTGGGGCATGCAGGTTAAGCTAAATCCAGTTAAGCTAAATCCAGTTCTTCCATCTGTGTTATATTTTTGGATTTGTCACTTGCATTTGTATTAAACAGGAATAACTAACTCATAAGGATCTCTGTGTTAATATTTTATTTAAATTGTTCACTATGTTTTCAAATACTAAGTAAAATGATTACTCAGTAGCTTGTTTTTAAGCGTGGATCTCAGAAAGTTTAATGTGCCCCCTCATCAAGTTTTTATTTTAGAAACAGAACTTTAATGGAGATGTGTGTATGTATATATATATATTGGTTTTAATCTTTGTTAGAGCTGTAGGTAGAAGGGTCCTCTTTTCTAAGCACATGATTGAAATTATGTGGGAATATGGAAATAGTTTGAGATTTTGATGCCTTTGAGCTGTAAATTCTAGTGTTAAATAACTTCAGAGCCAAACTGCGTCCTGCCCCGTTCTCTGTGTGCTGATTTTTGTTACTGTGCAATATATTTCCTAGTGAATAGTATTTCATTAAAAAATACACATTACTGTGTTCTTTTAAAATTTGATTTTGTTGTGATTTCAACATATATTCACCTGCAAGCCCACGCCAGACAAGTGGTTCCTCACCAGCTCAGTGTGTGTTTGTTCTGTGTGAGCTGCTAGTATAGTCAGACTATAGCTGATGAATCTCCAAAGGATAGGCTCTGCAGGATGCATTTTTTTGGCATAGTGGTTTAGGTTTCAGAATTTTTGTATGTCCCCCTCCCCACCATGTGCCTTTGCCAAATTTGTGTACCACACAAATGACAATATTTAAAATACAGTGATTCTGCTATGCTGTTTCTGTGCTGCTTGCATGTACTAGGCTATTACTCAAGGGCGGTGTAATTTTTGAATCATGAGGAGTATTGTAGGAGGCTGAGAATTTATGATTAGAAATAAATAATTAAAGGAAGCATTTTTTTTCTTGCTGATGGGAAGGTACATTCTCTGTGTCTTGACATCATGTCAGCAGTCCCCACATGGAATCGCACAGAATCACTAAGGTTGGAAAAGACCTGTAAGATCATCAAGTCCAACAAACAACCAAAAAAAACCCACCACCATGCCCATTAAGCCATGTCCCACAATGCCACGTCCACACCTTCCTTGAATATCTCCAGTGAGGGTGACTCCACCGCTTCCCTGGGCAGTTTATTCCAGTGTGTCACCACTCTCTCAGGAAAGACATTTTTCCTAATATCCAGTCTGAACCTCCCCTGGCGCAACTTGAGGCCATTTCCTCTTGTTCTGTCACTAGTCACTTGGGAGAAGAGGCCAACACCCACCTCTCTGCAACCCCCTTCCAGGTAGTTGTAGAGAGCAATGAGGTCTCCCCTCAGCCTTCTCTTCTCCAGACTGAACAACCCCAGTTCCCTCAGCAGCTCCTCATAAGACTTGTGCTCCAGACCCCTCACCAGCTTCGTCGCCCTTCTCTGGACACACTCCAGCACCTCAATGTCCTTCTTGTAGTGAGGCCCCAAAACCGAACACAGTATTTGAGGTGCAGCCTCACCAGTAACGAGTACAGGGGCACGATCACCTCCCTACTCCTGCTGGCCACACCATTTCTGATACAGGCCAGGATGCTGTTGGCCTTCTTGGCCACCTGGGCACACTGCTGGCTCATATTCAGCTGCCTGTCGATCAACACCCCCAGGTCCTTTTCTGCGGGGGAGCTTTCCAGCCACTTGTCCCCAAGCCTGTAGCATTGCATGGGGTTGTTGTGGCTAAAGTGCAGAACCCGGCACTTGGCCTTGTTGCATCTCATACGATTGGCCTGGGCCCATCGATCCAGCCTGTCCAGATCCCTCTGCAGAGCCTTCCGACCCTCAAGCAGATCAACACTCCCGCCCAACCTGGTGTCGTCTGCAGACTTGCTGAGGATGCACTCGATCCCCTCATCCACATCATCGATAAAGATACTGAAGAAGACCAGCCCCAAAACTGAGCCCTGGGGGACTCCGCTTGTAACTGGCTACCAACTGGATTTAACTCCATTCACCACGACTCTCTGGGCTCGACCGTCCAGCCAGTTTTTTACCCAGCGAATAGTGCACCTGTCTGAGCCATGATTTGCCAGCTTCTCCAGGAGAATACTGTGGGAGACAGTGTCAAAGGCTTTACTGAAGTCCAGGTAGACTTGCATGACTCTAAGTACCTCAAGTGAAATTTATGCTATCTCCCAGTGCATCATTGCAAAAATAACATAGTAGACCTTGTTTTAAACTTCAATGAGTATAATAAAAATTGATTGGGACCTTAAAGTGATCATAACATATCAACTCATGAGTTTGAAAATATTTTAGTTCTGCTACCAGCTTTATTTATTGTGCTGGATAAAATATTACAAATTCTTGTGAATATGTAGAACTTTATTTAATCACTGAGCTGGATTTTTGAAGAGCAATTTAATGGTTGTTTAGAATTAAAATATGCAACAGTAACTTGCTTTAAAAGGTGTTTTTTCCTTTGATGTGTTCAACATCTGAGTAAAGCTCCCTGAGAAGGTTAAAGTGGTGCCAGACTTGGGTGTGCCATGATTCTTGAATCTTGTAATAAATAAATACTGGCCAGTATAGGCTTTGACTTGACTGAGTCTGTTAGCTCTTTAGTAGTGGGGAACATTGTTGTAAAGGTGTATTTGTAAGGCTTCTGGAGTTTGAGTGAGGTTTTCAGTGTAAGAATGGAAATGGATGCTGCGCCACTAATTTACTTTGGTCCTGAAAGAGACTCTGGTGGCCCTGTATTGATAGTGATTAATGATAATCTTTTCAAAATGCTTGCTGATCACTGCAGACAGCAATCTAGCCCCAACACTAAAATGGGATCAATCCTGATTCTTGCTCTAAAGAGTCTAAATAATAATAATATTCATAAAAATAATGAGATTTTACATTATTTTTAATAAATCTATTAACCTAAGTAACTAAGCTAGCCAGAGTATTTTTTAGACTTCTCCCTCAGCACAGTTTATTAATTCAAATAAACACTTAAAAGGTAACTCAGATCAGAGCTATATTGCCTGATAACACAGACTTGAGAAACAGATACCTCAGTTCTACATTCTTTCCTTTATTCTAAAGTCAGTCCCAGAAAAAAAAAAAAACCCAAACATTTTTCCTCCCTAGAATTATATTATTGGCCCCTTTTTGACAGATGTTAGCTGTCCAGGCAGAGCTGATCTCTGAATAAGGTTTGTCACATGGTCAGCCAGCCCAAGACTCATCAGGCTTAAAACGGCAGACCAATCTACTGAAGTCACACTATAGGAGTAAGTAACAGTTACATTCTCTTCAGTCTTCTGTACTGCTGGTTTCCACATAGCTTGTGACTTCCACAGATGCAGCATCTTGATAATGCCATCCACATACAGGCAGGTGATAAATCTCTCAGATTGACAGGTCTCCAAGATCTCATTTAATAAAGGATGTTTAAGGACACCGCATTGCAAGTCTCAGAGCCATCTCTCCCCAGGTGCATAATCCTGAAAGCATTACAGTGTCAGGTACCTAAATTCTCAGGGTTAACAGACAGACACTGAAACACCTGCATCTCACAGTAAGGTCTGATTACCCTGACCCACCACAGGAAAATACTGCTTGTACTTGAGGTGTAACAGTATGAATTAATCTGAAAAATAGTATTCCAAATTCAGTAGTCTATATTGCCATTTATTTTTGCAGTCATCTGCTAACTACTAATTTGGAAGAGACACACAGGCTTTCAGAGTCTGAAACAGTAAGATCCCAGAGATACTGCTGCTAAGAATGTTCAGTGAGGGAGGGTCACAAGTCACCCATTCCAATGTTATTTTTCCTTACATATACCACATCTACTTTAGGCAGAGGAAGTTCAGAGTATTCTCTTCAAGTTTCTTCAATTTTTTTTTATTTATTTTTATCCCATCAGGCATTTGGAATCCCTGAACAGCTACATGCTCTGGTAGGACCTAGACCTACAGTAGTTTCTGACTCAGAGAGGTCTCTTCTGCAACTTCTCCATAGTAACACTTAAGAGCCAATAATTGTCTATTGCTAAGCTTTTGCAAGTAAGGTTAGGAAACAACTGAGAATCAACACTTCAGACTGCTTCTCTGCCACTTCTACTATCATTTTGCCACCTTTTAGGCTAACAGGAGCAGTGTTGTCTCACTTCTTGCAGGCACACCAACTCTATTTTGCGTGTACACTGCAGTGCTCCCAATGGCACTTTGGTGCATTCTTGACAGCATATGTAATTTTTTCTATAGGCTGCAGCACAAAATGAACAGGACATCAGGGCATTTGCTGTAGCAAAGCTGTATGACAGTAGTTATTATGAAAAAAAAAATCTGTTTGCAGGTATCAGTTAATTTCAGTTAAAAAACCCCAAAATACTATTAGGTGTTTTTAATACTAACACTGTGCCTCAGCTATAGCAGTCTGCAGAATGTGGAGAGTAAGTGTTCTTTCAACTCAAAATGCTTTCAGTCAGCTGAACTGTCTTAACAGGAAGTTTCTTTCAGCTGTGACATGTACTGCAATATATGCTGTGCCTGACAAGAAAAAAGGAATGCAGCAGTACCAATTTGCTCAGAATGTGTTCCTGAAAAGTGGATGGTTCTTGATAAGATGGTTAGTGAAGCAAATTTTCTCCAAACAATATAATGGGGGGGTGTGCGGATGATGAGTGCAGAAACTTAATAAATGTGCATGAGTTAAATTTGCAGGGGTAGTATGCATGATGTGGAGGAGTGGAAGGCATGAGCATGATCATCAGGACTGTCAGCTGGGGAGGTGTTAACTTTTCAGCAAGTGGCTTTTCAGAAGGGATCACTGCTCTGAAAGGTCCCGGCTGCCTCATCTGTGAGATTGAGCACTTGACCATTACACCATTTTTCTCTCCTTCACCTTGCTTAACTTGCTTAATTTTGATTCTTTGGAAAAAGATGAAGGCAATAAAAATGCAGCTGGTCAAAGATCTAACCCAAAGTGTAACACAAAGAGGCAGCAAGAATGTTTACAGTACAGTAATTTGCTGGACTCCTCAGAACCTGAGTGTGGTAAGGCTAGAGAGAAAAGAAGTAATACCTCAAGAGTGGGGGTGGGGGATAGGGGATGGGTAAGATCATTATGTGTGCTTTGTGGCTGACAGTTGGAGATTTTTTTAGTTTTCTTGGAATTATTACTGGGTTTTCAGTTTTCTCCCTATTCTAATTTGGTTCCATTTGTTACGCACTTGCTTATGAATGTGGCAGCATAGCTCCCTAAGCCCTGGACAGGGTAATTTAGTTTCTCAAGTTTCTCAGGTGGTGGCTAAGTTGGTGTTTGAATTGTTTAATAAGGGTCGATTAATAAGAGTGGTTTTAATAATCTGTCAGTGTCTGGCTTACAAATCCTTCCTCATGATTAGTGAAATCATAGTTGCAGCAATTTTGAGTTGAAAGAACTGTTACTCTCCACATTCTGTTGACTGCTAGCTGAGCCCCAGAGTGGAAAAAACATCCAGTAGTGTACTGCGTGGTTTTTCTTTTAACTGGAATTAACTGATACCTGCAAATGGATTTTTTTTTAATGATAATTACCTTCATGCAGCTTTTTTTGAATTCAAAGGATGACTCCCCTTACAGGGGAATTTAAAACCAGAAAACTAGTTTTGCTTGTTTGGGGGAAAAAATAGACTTTCTAGGTAACCATGGGAAATGGTGGAGGCAATACAGGGACAAAGATTAAGCTCTCTAAAGCAGCTTTCATAAAACTGTTCCTTTTCTGCTTTAATTCTTTGCCTTGATCATATTCGCCATCTATTTCTGAAATAAATGAGGCAGGAAACATGCAAATTATTTCTTCTTTTCAAAACAAAACCTCATTTGGTTCCCAGAACACAGAGAATGTATATGCACTGTAACGAATATGCTACCACAAAAAAACAGTGTGTGGTGTGGTCATGTTGTGGGAGTCCTGTTATCATCTGTATGATGAATTAAAGTGACATTAGTTACGGCACTGTCTAATTTTAGTGTTTTACTTTTCACAGGGTTTTTGTTTCTTTTGGATTTTTTGTATCTATATGTGAAACTCGTGAAGTTCAGCTTACTCTTTCTTTTGGAGGAGTGGAAAAAAAATACTGTTTGTATTTTCAGCAGTAGAGTTGGCACTTTAAGATCCACCAGAAAGATTTTTGCTGACTCAACTAATGATGTAGGTGGAGGTGATCATTGAATGAACTGGCATCAGAAAGAAAAGGAACAGGGTTTTGTCACTGAGTACTCCCTGTAAACAGGGAAATATTTTAGTCAGTTTTGGGACAGCTGTCTGATACAGCTGTGTCATGGTTTAACCCCAGCTGGTAACTAAGCCCCCCACAGCTACTTGCTCATTCCCCCCGGTGGGATGGGGGAGAGAAGTGGAAGGGTAAAAGTGAGAAAACTCGGGGGCTGAGATAAAGACAGATTAATAGGTAAAGCAAAAGCTGCGCGCACAAGCAAAGCAAAACAAGGAATTCATTCACGCCGTGCCATTGGCAAGTAGGTGTTCAGCCATCCCCAGGTGAGCAGGTCTCTATCACATGTAATGATTACTTGGGAAGACAAATGCCATCACTCTGAACATGTCCCCCCTTCCTTCTTCTTCCCCCAGCTTTTTGTATGCTGAGCATGACATTGTATGGTACGGAATATCCCTTTGGTCAGTTGGGGTCCACTGTCCCAGCTGTACTGCCTCCCAACTTGTGCACCCCCAGCCTACTCAACTGGTGGGGTGGTGTGAGAAGCAGAAAAGGCCTTCACTCTGTATAAGCCCTGCTCAGCAGTAACTAAAACATCCCTGCTTTATCAACACTGTTTCCAGCACAAATCCAAAATATAGCCTCATACTAGCTACTATGAAGAAAATTAACTGTACTGCAGCCAAAGCCAGTATGTTCTGCTAAGTGATGTGGGGAGTGCAGCTGCCTCCTTCCAGTCCAGACTGTCTTCTGCCGCGCTGCTGGAGCCCAGGCTGGGGACCCCAGATCTCTGCCCAGGCTGAGGGATGGCAGTGATGTTTTCCTGTTTGCAGGTTCAACAAGTAAGGAAGTTGGGCACATGTCCAAGAGACATACACAAGGATACACACGGGGGACATGGATGTGGCCGGTCACTTGCACTCCCACAGAGGAGGCACTGCCTCCTGCAGCACCCCCGCAGAGGCAGACAGCCCAGCCCCCTGCTCCTCCTGGGCTGGCAGAGGCAGAAGGTCACTAGTGCAGCACACACAGGACAGTTTCCAGGTTCACAAGCACATGCACGTTCGTGGATCCCCCGAGTACTGGCACAGCCCCTCTGCCTGCCTGGCAGCCCTGCCCTGACCCAGGGTCTCCTACTTGCCAGCTGGTCTAGCTTGAAGTTTGCTGGTGATTATCCATGCATGCTGGCTTTGGGGAGGATACGCTCGCCCCACAGGCAGCCAGCACCAGCCACACGGGCTGTGTGACCTGTGGTCCTGCTCCAGCCACCGTTGCTGAGCCCTTCACTTGCGTCACTCACACTGGTGCTCCCCAGTAGCTGATTTTGGGACGCACACTGTTCCTGCCCTGTGACTGGAGGTTAAATACCACCCACTCCAGTAGCTCGCGCTTGGATCCCGCCACTCACTCCAGTCCCTGATACCACAGGCCAGCGGTGCCCACACCCCGGTCTGGCTCCAGTGGCTGGCACCAAATTCCACTCGCTCGCACACACACAGGTCCCACCAGTATCTGGCACTTAGTCCTTGCAGCACACACATGCATGGGATAGAGAGCGACATTGCGCAGAGAGGTAGTTAAGAAAAGTTTTAATATGAAGATGTAAGAAGATAGGACAGACTGCGGCGATCAGGCGTGGGGCTCAGCCAGACAAGTGTACTGACTGGCCCTGTTTTACACACAACTGGACCCCTTTTTACCCCTTTCTGTCTGCCCCCTCTTTGCTCCTCACTGCTCCGCCTTCCCCTGCATGTCCCTCCATGGGTCTGTACAGCTGTATCAAATTCTGCACCCCTCACAGCCTGGGGACCCCTGGATTTGCAGGCTTACCAGTTGCAAAGTCCAGGTGGATCTTCCTCAAAGTGCCAGCTGTAGTTTCTTGATAGCCCATCAGCTAGTGTGACTGGCAAGGTTTGTTTCTTGTCATTGTCTCCATGTTTGTTTTGTTATGTGTCCCCTTTTTCACTTATTTTCCAACTGACCAGGTCCACAATCAAGACAACCTTGCTGCTCTAAACTGCAATAAACATTCCTCCACTCTCACACGCCCTCATCAATTAGTGCAACTGACCAGGTTTGGTTCTTACCACTGCCTCCCTTATCATTTGTTGGTCAGGTTTGTGTCCCTGTATATTCCTGTTTATGGCTTCCTCCTTTTTTCATTTTCTCTTGCTGGATTGAAAACAGGTCCTTGACCAGATACCCTTAAAAAAGCTGACACTTTCCTTCCACATACTCTTACTGCAGCCATTGTGGAATGTAATTTTGTATCTGCCAGCTTAAACCCTTTGCTCATCTCCTGGATCTACTTATGTCTGCGGTCTTGATTCCTACCATACATTTCATGCTCATTATACTGCTTTCCTCTTTCTCACTCTTCTTCATCTTACTCCAACTTCTTTCCATATTTTTCTCCCACCCAATCACAGTTGAATCTTCAATGTAGTTATCCAAATGGCTACTTCCTGTCTGTTGACCTCCTGTTGTAAATTCCTATTCTATTATTCTTCCCAGTTAGGCTTTTCTTGTTTTCAAGCTGGTGCTTGCTCAGTTTGTTTAGTGCATGATGTCTGTCACTTCTTTGACAGTGATTAAAAACATATCCCATGGTGTTAAAGAATGCAAGAACTCTTCCTCAGACCTGCTTTCAATAATTTGCGGAATACCTTAGTGGTGGCATCGGGAGTTACTAACAGTCAATGAATTTTTCTCACAGAAGGGCTTAAATTTTTATTTTTTTTCTAAATTGTTAACTGCTAGCATCTGCAGCATTCTCTAGCAAGGAGCTCCACAGCTTAACTGCAAGTTGTTTGGAAATAACTTTTTTTGTGTGTGTTGTTTTTGCTTTGCACCTGCCGCCTAGTACTCTCTTTTGATTCTTACTGTGTTGGAAAAGAGTAAACAGTCGTTTCTCATTTACCTGTTTCATGTCACACACAGCACAACTCTGTCATATTCTCCTCTGTCTTTTCTCCATAAGAAATAGTTGAACCTAAGTGCTGTCATCACCGTATTGACTGCTTAGTCTACTCTTTTCTTAACAAATGTCATTTATGTTCCTGTAATGTCTTTTTTCTGTCAGCCTAGTCCCTCTGCTGTCTCTCTACAATTCCTGGTCTGTATAGGGGAAGTAGTATACCTAAAGGATTCTTTACAGTCAGCATAGTGACTAGAAGAAAGAACTGCCATAAAGAGTAGAAACAAATCCTCAGTTTGATCCCTCAAATCTGCCCAAAAAGATTGTCAGTTGCTTTTTATTCTACAGTCCATCTTTGTTCTCAAAAAATCTAGTGATGAACTCTTTCCTGGAATTCAGCCTTCAAGACAAGGCACTGGAAAAAGAAGATTTCCCTTCCAACTCAATATTCTGAACATCAGTATAAGCCAACCATCGGGATACCATGGCTAAGCTACTACCCCCTGAAATTTAGTAGTAGATTTAGGACCATATTATATGTTTAAAAATATGTATACATCAAACATATATATGTATACATACACTAAAAATATATAAAATCACACACAAACACATATATACAAACCTATATAAAACTAAAGAATGTACATGCACCAAGTTTGAATTTCAGAAATAAAATTATTCTTTAATTTGTTTGCATTTTTGTCTATACAGAAACTTAGGATCGTTCCAAAGACAGTTGCAAAGGAAACGTGTCTGTTTCACTGAATAATGGCCCCTTCAGATTAAATTCTCAGCATTCTTTTGATAGTGTAAAGCTGAAGGCCTAACAAGAAATAATAAAATTCCACAACACATTTAATAGGTCTACTTTCTAATGAATAGTAGAAAGTATTTCTTTAACGTGTCTTGAATTTCTGTGCTAGGTTTGTAGGGTTTAAAAAAATAATGATTTTAATAAATTTGTAACTAGTTGATTTACTCTTTAATTTTTATTCTGTTAAAACCTATTGAGAAACACATACAGGATCCTAAACAAACACCTCCAAAGTAGACAGGAAGTCTTGCTTCTTTATTGTGTTTATTCTATATGCTTAAAAAAGCATGACAAGAAAATAATTATGCATCTGCTGTCAACAGAAACTGTAACAATGAGTGGTGTTTAAAATGGTTAAAAAATCAATGTTGATTATATGTCTTTCTTACGGACTAGGTGAACTTAGCTGTATGAAATTGATGTTTTAAAACCGTTGAGCAGGAAACAAAATTAACATCAACAGCAGGTGGCAGTGCTAGGAAGATCTGTGTTTCTGATGTGTGTAATCAGCCAGTGTTTGTATAGTGTCAGCTCTTCAACAAAAAGTAAGTTAAATACCACAAAATCAGTGAAGTCTTGTGATTTTGGGGTAAATAATAATGATATATTGGTCACAGCCTTGTTTCAAGAGGTTTCTTCTGCTGAAAATATGAAGTAGAACGTTTTATGAACTTATTTTCATAAGCAAGATTGTGTTTTGTTGTATAAGATAGCAAGTTTATTCTGTGCTTGCTTTTAGATGGAATTGTGAATGATTGTTTACAGTTTATATAAGAATAAATAGAGAAAATGAGTGAAAGTAAAAACTGATAGTATAAATTCGGTTATAAAATTTCAGACATGCCAACATCACAGTTCATGGTAATTCTGATGCCATTATTACAGATTTGTCACATCTTTGCTAATGCAGTGCTCTTTATCAAAGGTCATGAATCTGTTGATGTTTTACAGAGCATTTAAAAAAAAGTTACTGAGACAGTTTATCTCAAAGACCCTATTTTGGCTTTCCCTTGTATTGTTGTGCTAAATTACATTTATATGTTTAATTACAGAACAAATTGCTAAGCTTGTTTATTAATTTTGTCTTAATTGGCCCTTGGTGCAATTTACTGCTATTTATGGCAGCTTTAACCTCTGCCAATGGCTAGCATCTTGCAAGGAGCTGCGCAGCTAGAGATGACATTGCGGAGGTTCAGTGTGCTTGTGTTTCTGTTGGTTGGCCTAAAAATCATTCCAGCAGCAGAGAATGGTGGGATCCTAAGTGCAGGGAGGACAAGACTGGTTATAGCTGATGACCGTCCCCAGGCACACTTCTCAAGCATTGTTCTGAGGTTTCTGTAGAAGCCTGCTGTATGTTGGTGAAGTGTTCCCACCACGCTTCTTAAAAGAGAAAATTAGTGAAATTAGTAAAAAATTCAAAGGTAAGACAAAGGGAGTTTAGAATGTTATATTCAGAAGTTACAGGCCCTCTTATGGCACCGGTGCAGAGTCAGTGTATGTTAACTTTTTTGAGTGCAGTTTTATTGTAAGAAGTGAATTAGGTCCTGTTGTTTCTGGTGTGTCCAATCATATGACTTCCCAATGTTGTCAGCTGTATGGACCACTAAGTCTGCCTTGATTCTGCCTTATCTAGTGAGAGGAAGAAGGTTGAAGAAACCTAGGGAAAAGATACAATATAAAAATATTGTGTCTAAGTTGCATTCTTTCAAGGTTTTCATAAAGTGTCAGCTGATCCTTAATATTCTGCTTTGAATTCAAATTGTCTTACAAGTTTTCAGTAGACGACAGATTAATATGGTTAGCAATAATAGTTTAAGGGGCTCCTAATGGCTGTGTCATTTAGAGAAGAAGAAAAGAGATGTTAGGTACGTGTCTTACAGATGATCTGTTTTTCAGTAAAACTTACCCACTGAAATACAGGACTATCAACTCTGGCCTTTGGTAATCTATGTATTAAATTAAAGCACAGCTCTTTTCAAATCAGTGTGATGAATCAATTTGTACACATTTCAAGGAGGGCTGCTTTTGGTATTGAATTTGCACTGCAGTTAAAGCATCTTTTCTGTATAATTAAATCTGTATTTGTTGACTTCTTCACTGAGTTGAAACTGAGTTTAAAAAGCAGAAATGTAAGTTAAAGCAAAAATATACAAATGTATTACTTTTCTTAAAAAAAGATACTGAGATTCTCTTTTCTTGTATTAAATATAATAAGTGAGAAAGCTTAAATCAAAACATAGCATACCCTGCTATCTCAGATGTTTTAACTAAATATCTGAAAAAATTAATGTTATATTTAAACAATTTCAAGGTTTTCACAGAAGTACTAAGTTGCTTTCAATCAGCACCTCTTGGTTTTTACCCATTTCTTTAGTGGTGTTTTTGACCAGGCAAAGAGTTTGCCTGTACTGCCTTCTAGGTATTCCTGAGCTTTTTAAACAGCTGTCTCTGTACTAGTGAACTCTTAATTGCAACAGCAAAGCCCAGCTGAGAGCTAGGTTAAACTGGCTGGTTATGAGCATGGTTCCAGTTAGACTGCTAGCACCTGAACTAGCTCATGTAAAGCTGGTAGTGTTACCTAACGATAAAGCATGTGTGATAGTGTTATGCTACGCATGTTGCAATATGTATTGAAGTGATGTTTGGAATACATGAAAGATTTAGATGTTAATATCTATTTGTGTCAAAGGAATCCCAGCAACAAATAGTGTATATGAATCAGTGGTAACAGTTAATGGTTAATCATGCAGTTTTGTCTGAGTGTGGACAAGTTAGGGGAGATGTTACAAACACAAATAATTGTTCACCATTGCAAATTAGCAGCATGGTCTGAGAACCTCAGTCAATAGAAGATGGCCATGAGACTTGAGGTAGTACAAACCAGTGGATCAGTCCAATTTCTGAAGAGCTTAAAGCAAACAAAAATAACATCCCAGATAAAATGATTTCATGTGTAAACAAATCAATTTTTGACATTTTATGTGCTAGTTCAATTTTTAATAAAAATACATGGTTTGCAATACATAAGCAAGGGAGTGTGTATTTATCTGGTTTTGCGTGTGTGTAAGGTAGTGACAACAAGAACGCTTGTATATATGCACAATACAGAGGAACTGATGCTTTTCTTGTCCTACAAAGCATGCAAAATAGGTTGAAGGACAGAAAATCAATGTGTGTGTGTTTTTATCTCTTTATATACACATACGTATGATATGCATTTGCTTTGGGTATATATATATTAGTTCCAAATTTGTCATCTGTAGTTTAAAGTCTTAAACATGTACAGAATCTGTATAGTACGTGATCTTGAGTGTGATTTACTCTTTCTTTGCAAATGCTAAATGATGTTTTATTTTTGAAATGTCAGTTCAGATGGTTTGTTTAATTGAAATCTGACACAAAACAGTACTTGCCAGGGAAAGCTTTTCATTCTAATTACTGTGGAGAGCCATTTGCAAAAGATGAAGAGGAAAAGTATCAGGATAAAAACAAGTTAATGTACCCTGTGAATGTTCTCATAATCTCCAGTTACACCTAAAAAGCATTAGGAAATTTAAGTTAAGTATTTGCATTGATTACAGGAAGACTGTGGAAGAATGTCCAAATGAGGTGAGGTGTTTGGTGAAAAAAAAAAAAAAAAGGCATAGGCAATAATTACTAAATGTTTTAAAAAAAATGTTTATTTTACAGCAAAGAAGTCATTCAGGTAGTTGATAGACATTGGAACTAGGAAGCTAGGTATGAAAGTATAAGAATTTTGCTCATAAGCCTAAAAGGTTATATGCTAGAGTTTCCTCATATGTGCAAATTTAGGAATGTTATAACACACATAAGAGGGGAGAGATTGTAGCTTATTTTTAGGACCATAATATGTACAAGTAAAACTCATAATTTTCAGGAACATGAAGTCATTATGCTGTAATACTGAAACAGTAGCTTTAACAGTATTAATACGTGTGGTATTTGCTAAAATGTTTTTTTAACTATATGCTACAAAGCCGATTAATTCTATCCTTGTAACCAAAATCTTGCTTCTTTTTTGTTTGACACTATTCGGTGTAGCATGTCTGTTGAACAGTGACCTATCTGTAACTTAGCATGGAATTGTAAGGAAAAATGTTACTTATAGAAGCCTAGGATCAGGCCCCTTTCTGTAAATTCTATATAAATGCTTGAGTTGGTGTATGTTGGTTTTAATGGTAATCCATTTTAACTATTACAAAGACAATGTTGTAATCAATTGTTATGGGAGCACAGGTTTATTCAAAACAAAGAATGGGGTTAATTCTGTTTTTGGAAATGGTTCAAGTGCTGTGCGCTGCTGAATGAAATACATTTATTAAAACAACTGCATGCAATTCATGGTACAGATTGTCTGAAAAACTGGTAATAGCATGCAAAAAACACCCTTGTTTTGTCAGTCAGCAAAATCTTTTTTTAATGGGGAGATGCCACATGTGTATAAATCTGTCAACTCATTTTGAGTATATACACCTCTAAAACCAGACCTTTATGTCCTGTTAGTATAAATTAACAGCACAATATGACTACTTACAATCTTTAGTAGAAGTTAATCAGATATAATCTTCTCTTTGTTTTGGTGTGATAGTTTATAGCAAATTACAAGAATTCTACCATCTCAGAGTGCATCTGTCTGACACAGGCACACTGCAGACCAGCTGCAAGCTTTTCCGTGTATATCCAATGCGAGCATCCCTTAACACTCTGTAAGACATCTACCAATCCTTCTGGCTTAGGGTAAGGATGTGTTTGCTCTGAATACTTTCATCTAATTGGGAGCAGTAATTTGAATTGTGCTTTCATTGCTTCTATCTCATCCAGAATTCTGAACTTGCTTGCAACTACTTTTTGAGGTATAGTCATGGGTTTTTTTTCTTTTTATGGTTAGGATTAATTCTTGGCTGGTGAGTTCACATTCTTTTCACATTCTTTTTTGCTTCTTTTCTCTAACTTTTGGACTTGGTTGTCATTACTTTGTGTTCTAGTTACATCAGAAAATCCAGACAAAATCATATTCAATATTGTGCAAACTACATTAAAATTGTGCTAAGCTAAGAGGTATTGCAGTCTGTCCTCAGCAGGTGGAGTGGGCTTTGAGATTTCAGGTACCTCAGAGAGCCATTTATTGATTATGTGTAAGTAAGTATCATGTTAATGGAGAGATGGCATGAGTGACCTTGATTACAACAGAATTCTCATGAAACCACATACTACCTGCACAATAATAACATGGTGACAATGTACTTAAGGTGTTAATACCTTAATTAAAATTTATATCAGTGTCTTCAGCTTGTGTGGCACGAAGTAAAAGAGAGCTGCAATATCTGAGAAAATAGGTAAAAATACATTTAATAAAAGGTCTCGCTTGCATTGACAGGAAAGCCAAGAAGGGTTTGAATACTTAAAAATATGCTTTTTTGCCACCAGAGGGTGCACAACGCACAAGAATAGCAAAAAGGGGTGCAAAATCCTTCGCTACTTGCATGCTCCGCAAAAGCCCAGAAAAACATGTCTAAGGAACCTTATATGTTTAACATTTCAAGGATCATTCAGAGTTTCCCAGAGCATTTCTCTGAGTGTCTGAGTCCGCAGCTGACTGTACTCAGGGCAGATTTAATGGTAGCTTTCTTTACCCAAATCCTCTGAAAAACAAGTTGTCACTGTTTATTCTTGCAAACCTAAAATGTGCCTAAAACTCTTTAAAAGTACTGGAAGCAAAGAAGAATTTAATTTACTATGATAGTTTTAGGTATTATTCCCTTTTGTACTCTGAACTTTGTAGGCACTTTGCATGAAATATGACTAATCACTGAATGAGTAGAGTTTACCTATAAAGCTTCCAATAAGAATGTCACTTTTACTAGGTATTCCCTACATATCTGCAGGGAACATTTGATAGAATGAAAAATGGAAGTGTAATAGCAGGTGATGCATAGGTTTATGGACCATAAAGTACTCTACCTTTTTTAAATTACTGTGTAATTTGAATTATTGAGTGTCGTTATTCTCATCTGTTGGGTTTGATCCTTGTTCCTGCTTGGTGTCCAAGTACATGTTATGTGGTATTGTCCTCTGAATGGTGTTGCTTTTCTGAATTTAGATTTGGGTTCCAGAAACACATGAAATAAGAAATTAGGAGTGAAGTTGTCTAAAATATTAACAGATTTTTTTGGTCTTTACACCGGTTGATGTGACGCATTCCAGGCACCCTTTAATACTTCATTTTCTGTCTTTCAACAGATTAAAGGATCTCTGGTGGAAGCAAGACATATGCCCAGAACCAGTTGGAGGATATGTGAAACGTATGGCTACATGGAGTGCTCATTTTCTTACGGTATTCTTCAGAGGCCCGTATCTTTGGCCTGGGGGCTTCAGCTGTAAAGATTTCATATATCGAACAATAGCGTGAGGGCTGCTAGCAATAACCAGCCAGGGACTGAGATAATCTCTGTGCATTCTCTTCTACAACATTGTAAGGAAGGATAATTGCGAGGGACCCATGGCCAGATGGGTTGAGCACACACAGTATTTGTATCTTCCCCTTTGCTGGCCCAGTCTAAGAGCAGGTCCCGTTTCTCCCTCTGTCTTGGCACCTTTGTTTTCCTGGAGCGAGGTATCAGTGCTGCCTTCTGACAGTGCCTTTTGTAAAAGGAAGGAAGCACAATTAGAAAAAAAAAAAAGGAATACTCTGACTAAACTGTATTATATAGTTTGATTATTTCAATGAAGGTAAAGTTTATTCCTTTCCCTCCCACTCCATCCTCTGTGTAGTTATATTTCAGACTGTCTGGTACTATGAGTATTCCTACTGTTAAACTTCACAGAGATCTCTGAGCACCAAAGAAGTGTTAAGTGGTCATGGAATTGGTCAACATCCTTACCACTCTGCATAAAGGCTTGCCATACTTAACACATCTTTATGCAGTGTGTAAATTCTGACCTAAAGCATGTCTTCCAGAGCTAAAAGAGCAATTCATTTCGTAAAACACTGGTTCTGCAACCGTTCTTCGGAGACTGAGAGCTCCTGTCAACCAGTGCCACACGGAGTGGGTTTTTCACTATATAATAGATCACTGAGCACACCACATTTGTTTCATATAAAACTTTAGGACATAATTGCTTATGGCTTTCATCACTATTATCTTATGATGCATTTTAATTTGTCTTATGGAGTTGAAAGGCTCTGTGTGCCCTTACCAATAATCTTGAATCATTCAGGCCACTTGGTTTAAGTTGTTTGAAATACATTGTAAGCAGCTGCAGGTACAAACTACAGTGCTGAAAGAAAAAAAAAAATCAAAACAATACTAAGTCCATTAAAGACTGTTAATGATATGCACCATTTTATCATGAGAACAAAGCAAACATTGGGAAGGAGTAGAGACAGGGAAGATGAAAGCAGGAGGCACATTTTCAGCATGTTAGAAAAATGATTGAAGAAGATTCAAGAAAATTCTTCACTGCTGTTCTTTCCTCCCTGTTTGGAGGGTGGAGGGAAAAAGTCCTTTCTTAAAAGAGGCAGAGGTTGTCCTTTTACAGATTTTCTGTATTTTTTTTTAATGTCGACATTTGCATTAGAGTGTTTTAGGAGGCACAAAGTAGCAGGAACACAGAAAATAGCTGCCCAAAAATTCATTTAGGAAAAAGGAGAGGAGGAAGCAAATGCAGTAATACCCTTTTCACCTATATACTTGTACTCTTTTTTTTTTTCCTTTCCATCTTTCTTCTGCTCACACCTGCTTCCCACTGTTTGTCTTTTCCTTAGTTCTGCCATGATGATTCATGATCACCCTGTACACTGTCAGGATCTTAGTAAGTGGCTCACACACTGACTGGCCCAGGAGCTGAGTCAGACCTGTGAAGTAGAGAGGTCATTCTTCTGATCTTTGCATTGTGTAGCTACTGGAGCTGAAAGGGTACAGGGAAGAGTTCTTCTTTCAGGGAATGAACTGTGCTGTGATTATGGAACTGATTAAGCTTTAGTGACCGCTCGACTGTCTGTCTAGGGAGCCATGGTCTGGCATTCCTAAATAGTATGAGGTCTAAGCGGCATAGAATTCACAAAATCTGAAAAGCCATAGTAACTACAATATCTGAATTAAACATAGTAGGCTATATGAATGTATATATCATCTATTCTATGCAGTTTCTTCATACAATTCCAAATCAGAGAATAAAGAAAAGGAAGAGACTGAAGACACAATGAAAGGAGGGGTCTATGTGGCTTTGTAATGTTGTGCAGTCCATCAACACCATTTGGAAGCTGTTTTATATTAGAGCACTTCAAACTGCAGTGTGAGCAAAGGCATCATAAACTTTTTCCTGTGTGTTTTGCCTCTCAGAAAGCATACTACGCTCTTCAGAAAGCATAGCACATAGTTTAGCACAAAGGTTTCAGCTTGTCACAAATGAAGAACTTGTGCTTTTTTTCTCTTTGTAAGAAAAGATTTGATGTTTCAGGAGTTTCGTGCCAAATCTAGGCATGGAACAAAATTGAAGGTAATTGTAAACTAGACCTGAGGTGTGCAGCATAGCCTATCATTTAAAATGGCTAGTGACTGCTTTGGGGCTACAGTGGTGCTGCAAAGTGTCTGCAGGATCACTGAGAATTATAACCTGTGCTTCTAGATTTATAAGAAACCTCCTATTTTTGATACATTGGGAATAGTTTTGCAGACAGTTCTTTCCCTAATGCTTTAATGTTTTTTTACAGAAACAGGATGGCTTGTTGCCCATATTTCTTGAGATGTGTTGGGGTTTTTACCCAATGCAAATCAGGATGGTTCAAGAATGTCATCTGTTGTGCTCCTGTATTTTGTATAGTTGATTCTATAATTAGCTGTGCCAAATGTAAGCTTAGTGATTCTGTTTTTTTGAAGTGCTTGCCAGAAACATGTGACTTATCATGTCTTTTATAAATGTACAGATATTGCCATGTGCTAGCAGCTTAAACTAGCATTTGCAAGTTGATGGTGTAACAGTTAAAGTACTAATGCGATTATTGCACTAAGGGGTCCCAGAATGTAAAAGTTACAAACACTACGGCTAAGTCATTTTGCTAACATGAAAATAACATTTGGCCAAACATGCATAGTCTATATTAGTTCCAAATTTTTACTTTTTTAAGTCTATGCCTTCTGTAGAGAACCACGTCTGTTTCTTGACCTCTTCTACATAAATGTATGTGTTTTCTGAAGTAATTTAATGTCTGACTTTGTAAGGTCCTGAGCAATCTACAACTGGATAATAAGAGACTTCTGAGCACGTGGTAGAGAACGACCCAAAATGTTATTATACTGAGACCTTTTAGTCAGCTATTGCATTTCACATCAGAGGATAAGGCATTTTGCTAGTAGCTGAAGTGATGCTTTAATATAACCTTTGCGAAATTATGGGAATGTTAGAATTAATTAGCTGACGATTTTTAACTTTTTGAGATCCTTATGTAAGATGTTGTAGAAGAGAAATAATTACTTTGTGCTTGCAAGAATTTTTGCTCATAGTAAATGAATAAAAGATTATGGTGAATCATTATGTAGCAATTCCAAAAAATCATGATTAAGGTAGAAGAATTAAAGAAAATTTTCCTTTAATGTAATTAATAACTTAAGATTGTGATGATTGGTACCAAGAGGGAGTATTGTATGTCTTTGACATGGCAACACATTTTAAAGGTTTACGTAGGGAAAAAAAAGCACGTCCTTTTTCACTATACACACCTATTATCCATTTTATTTGAAAATGTAAAATATACAAAATTTATTAAAACTAGATCATTCCCGTGATTGCTAATATTGTTTTTATTAAGGATGGATATGGTCAGAGCATCTAAATTGCATTATGATTAATGAGGAGAGACAGGTGAATATTTTTGACTTGTAGCTCCCTTCACTAAACCTGCTTTTGCATTAAAATACCCATTGCAAGCTAGTTATAGGACATTTTAATATAATACTATTATAAATAAGTTAAATGAGCTCTGCATTAGAAGTAGAACCTGGAATAGAGCCAATCTTTCCTCATGCCTACTCTATCATGCTTTTTAGAGGGAGCCTGCCTTTTTCAGTCATAGTCTTCATAGCCTCACTGAAAATATTAGTTACGGTCTTCTCTCTAGTGTGAGATTGGAGTTAGACATATGAGAACAAGCTTTATTGTTCAGACTTGCCTCCAGAAAGGAAAGGTGCTCATAACCATTCATCTTTTCCCTTTCCAGAAGAAAAACCTGTAAAGTTCCCATGCTGTGACTGTGAGGCTCCCTCTTTACACCTCACCTCCTAATTATCTGACACAGAGATTGACTGTAGCACATTCCCAGCACAGCTCTACAATATCTCTCTGCCTTTTGACTATTTCTGAAGTGAAAGGTACCAGGTTGCTGCACTACAGCCAGGCCTGTATCTCTTAGAGAGAAATCCAAGGTCAAAGAAGGTTAACTGAGGGTACATTTCCAAGGCATCAGGCTGGCAGTATGGTTGCTGTCCATCCATCAGTTGACCTGTCTAGTCTGAAGGCATACCCATCCTATAGCTGCACATATATGCATATCTGTCCTGTGGCTGTAGAAAGCCACATGCCTTTCCTGCAGCTTTTTTACCTGGTCAAATGCTTGGATTCTTGTACATCAGCATTCAGGTAAGTTGGAAAGCCTTGGCAAGCAGGAACTAAAATAGAACTTGAAAAGAGAATAAGTCAAACTGTGTCTTGAAAAGAACTTTAAAACATACTTCGGGTTTTTTTACTCCTTGGAACAAAAGGTTTGCTGGATTGTTGTCAGGTGTAAATGGATATAATTTGTGAGTACAAAGAGATGCATGCACGTTTGTTGACTCATTGCAGTAGTGAGACAAGTAATGATTTTAGTTAGATTGTAATAAAAACTAAATGTCTTCCCCCCACCCAGGCAAATTCATGGTCAGATTAGTCAAAAGGGATAAATAATTCCTTTCTACCTATTGATATGGATTTTTCCATTGCTTCATACATATAAAGAAAGGAAACTGACTACTAATGAACACACTGAGCATCTTTAACTATGAAAAGAACATTTTAAAAGCAGAACATAGATGTGGGTTCTGCACAAGGAACAATCTGAATTTCCAATCAGAATAACAGAATTGAGGTGGTCCAGACATGCCTGGTTCCTTCTCAGTTCTGATGGCCTTGTGGGAGGCTTATGTTCTTTGATCCAGCTGTGAACAGAATAGGACATTTTCTTTTTGTCTTTAGATTATCAGTTTTTTCTGTGTATGTTCCTGGCTATAGAGGCCTTTTACATATCCAGGAGAAGGAAGTGAAGAGGTGTGTTTGCCTCTATATGCACACTCATTCCATCTTGCAGGGTGAGTGACGTGGCATTATCCCATGGGAGGAAAGGCAGGATTCAGAACATCTGTACAAGAATGTTTTTATACATTCTAGAATGTGTTTGACCTGATACTGTATATTTAATTATTTAACATACTGAGAATTTTGTGCCTATAATCTTTGTCTATTCCCTTGCTGAAGAGGGTTATGGAATAAAGACTGGGAAGTGAAAAGGAAATTAAGTACCCCATACTCACAGGCTCTTTCATAATCCCTACTTATGTTTTTTAATTATTTATTATTACTGTATATTGGCCTAGTATTTAAGCACATCTTCAGTCCAAGCCAGTCCTAAGTTTGTTGGTACAAGGCTACCCCAAAGCTCTATTTCAGTAACCTCTGTTTTATACTAAAGCCAGATTGTGATTGATAGTTTTAAATACAGCGAAGATCTTGGTAGTAGTAGAAACACCTGACTTGATGTTCAGCTTGAGAAGACTTGCTTATGGCCTGAACTAAGATCAAGAAGAAATAACAGATATTGGAGAGGCTATTACTATTATAATAGAGTGATTCAGGCAATCCAATTTAATTTGATTTTTTTTTCTGTTTTCTGTTATAATTGCAGATACCTTGCAAACATGCCATCCTTTTTGTTTGGAGTCTCTAATCCATGCTTCACTGAATCCAATCCACTTGTATTTGAATAGTCCTGGACGTTTCTTGCATTGATGTATGTCAGTGGAATGCAGGAAACAGGACTGCAAAGAACTCTTTGGGTCATCAAGTACAGACGTCTGCTATCACATCTGAGCACATCATATAATCCTGTTCATCAGCCTATCAAACTGTATATTAAAAACAGGCTTATTTATTCGCCTGCATCTATAGGATGACTGTTCTGGAATGCTGTTCCAAGTTTGATTCTTCTGAATGTCAGAGAGTATGAATTGGAGAATCTGTCCTTTTATCTGATGTGAAACTATTACTACACATAAAATCACTCATAGAATATATATGTTTACACAGATACCTAAGGGTTGCTTAAGATTCTTTTTTTAATTAATTTGGAAAATATGGTGGTTTTCTGAACTCTTTGAGATTCTGTATCTGACACTTTTTTCTAACATGGAGCTAGTAGCGGCTTTTTTTTCCCCTCTGCTGACCTCTGATTCATGGATACACCTTCCCTCACAGCAATTTAAAGCACTGCCAACAAAAGATGCTTTGCCATGTGTTGAATCTGTCAAGCTTTTAACTAGTTTCTCCTCAGGTGTCCATTGAAGATGAAGCAGGTTTTGAACAAATGTGTCTCGGGGACTCTTTGTTAGCTAATTCTTCATCTGAGTTTCCAGCTGTACCA
The DNA here is from genome assembly GCF_030936135.1 of Gavia stellata. Taxonomy (NCBI): domain Eukaryota; kingdom Metazoa; phylum Chordata; class Aves; order Gaviiformes; family Gaviidae; genus Gavia; species Gavia stellata. The sequence goes on from NC_082637.1 coordinate 61,932,515, forward strand.
GCAACCTGAGTAAGGAAAAAAGAAGGTGATTTTCAAGACAAATCCTCTCTGAAGTAGAATAAGCAATGCAGTGTTTGCTGTTTGTCTTTTGAGATAAATTACTTTAACCAGTTACCTTCATCTGTTGCTTTGTTATCTCTGCATTTGTTTAAGACACCACCAGTACAAAATTTGACTGGAAATACAGTCAAAGCACGTTTTTTTAGTACTTCCTAGAAATTTATGCCAAGACTGCTATTTCTGCCATAGGGAATTTCAAAATTTGAAACAGTCATGGGACAAAGGTCATTCATAAGGAGTTGGCAGTGTCTGATAAACTTATAAGTAGTTATGTTTCATTGTGAGAGAATAAAGGTAATCAAATAATCTGTGTTTCCAAGGAATGTATAAGGAGATAAAATGAGTAAGGTCATATTCAGACTATCCCTGCTAATGCCTCCAGACTCTGTCCTTTCTCAGTGTTATTAACATTTTCTTACACTGCCCATTAGACAGGCTAAAGAATTCCTGCAAATCACCCACATAAGACTGAAGTCCAGGGAAGGCTTGACATGAGGAGTTGAAGTGATAGGTGTTAAAAAATTTGCCATTCTGCTTAGCTGCAGGTGCTACTTGCAGGATTCTCTATATGGCTTTTATTACATGGATACTGAGGCATGTGAGTTTTCTGTTTTACTTTGGAAGATGGAAGTCTTCAAACAGATGTTTCTTGCTTTGCCGTTTATTTTAAGGCAAGCGTCTTTGAGTGGTGTAGTCAATTCATTTGGCCTTTTAGTTCTTTCATTTCAGAATTCTGAGATGTCTAGTGGCTTTACCAAAAGTGAAGGTATATGGGGTTTTTTCTTTTTCATTTAAATGTTTGAGTTGTATTACATAACAGGTTGGTCCACATGCGCATTTAAAGTAAGCTGTCAGATGGCTAGTAAACAACAATACTATTGATCAATAACCTAAGCTTCAGTAGGCTCTTTTTTTGGTCTTTGTTTATTAAATCATTGTTGTAGATTAGAATTTTGTAGATTGGCTCCCTTTGTTTCTTTAAATTTATGTCAATATTTGCAATGGTTCAGTAACCATCCTGCATCTAAATGTCCTAATCACCTGTATTCCAGGATGTTATTTAGCTTGTTGTTTTCTTCATGTTGATACACTTTCATCAAAATCCTGCGTCGCAAAATAACAAGATCTCGCTCTCTCTAGAACAGAATTTGGACACAGGATATTTTTCACTGCTGCTTCTCAAGCTGTACATATTCTGTACAGTTTGTGTGGATGATTCATCTCCAGCATTTCCTACAGCACATTTCACAAAGGCTAAAATTCAACTTTGAAAGCAAACACTTGTTTACTTACTTCTCAGATGTGCTAGCAGGTAACTTCTCCTAATGTTTTGACTTTAATAAACTGGATCTTCTTGTTCTCATGAGTTTTGCTTTCTTTTTCAGTCAAAATACAAATGAGATTTCAGTATTCTGTATCAGGTGTTCTTTTGTCCATTTGAAAATAAGTTAAAAAAGGAGAAGCAAACCAGTTTCAGGGATGCTGTATGACAAAGCTGTTAAGAAATCTTTTCTCAGCTGGAGACCTGTGATTGTGAACCAACAGTTTCTCTCTTTGAGGTCAGGTAATTTAAAGGCAGAGTTCACGTGAACCTAGCTTTTAGTGAAGTGGGAGACAGTATCAGATTGAATTATTATGTACAGATATAATGTAGCACACTTCATTCTAGAAAATTAGTGGAAGTAAGTGTAAATTTGAGAAGTAATTTAGAAATAAGTCATATATTTAAAACTAAATATGTGCATAAGTGCTTCTGCTAGACAGGAAGAAGACTTTTTGAAGAGTGATGTAAACTGTATAATAAATTCAGTAAGATAATGTTTGTCATGAATTTGTGTAACAAACTGTGCAAAAAAATAGGATGAATTCACCTGTATGGTAAATTCATACTTCAATGTTTTCTTTGGGTTAGTGGATGTCAGGAGTAAAATTCATTTAAATGTAGGTGGCAAGTTATGTATTCCTGTTAATGATTTCATATTTGTTTCAAGTTTTGTAGTTTCTAATTCTTGCCTCTTTAATGGCTTTGATGGAGACAATGCTCTTTACTGCTCTTACCATGTGTGACAAAACTCCAGACAAAGGATTGGGAGAAACTGGTGGTTTTATAATTCCAATCCACTTCACTATTCATAAAGAGTTCAAGCTGAAATGAATACACTTCTCAAGACTGTCACCTGGAGACTTAGGGAAACAGATACAGTAAGCGTTGTTAGGTATTGTATGGGAAGTAGCTACCTCGTATGCAACAAGAGTTTCTTGAACAGTAATAGTATTCATTTTTGCAGCTTAATGGATAAGACACTTGGTTAATTGTAATTCTTTTTCTTCACAACTTTTAGCATCTGTGTTATTCACCCAGAGATGAGTTGGTGCTCATGCTTTATGGATTGCAAAGATGACGTGCAAGATATGAAAGGACTAAAGCTAAAATGGAGTAGATACCTGAGAACAAAGCAAGCTGGGAAAAATGCAAAAAACTTTCAAAGTTAAGCTAGGAGGTAGTCCAAAAATCTAAATAGGCTTAAAGTCCCTTTTTGTTTGGAATCCGTACTACATGTGAAAATACCGTACAGACAGGCTTTGGTTAAATGTACTTGTTGATGGAGGGGTTGTCAGAAGGAAGGTTGACTACTCTGTTGTTTCTTTCTGCCTTTTTTTTTGTTCTTTAGAGTGAGATCAGAGGAAATGCTATGTTCTTAGCTCTTTCACTCCTGTATAGGGTGTATGTGTGTAGGTTTCGGTAGTGGCAGTGGAGGGCTGCAGCGGTGACTCTGTGAGGAGAGGCCGGGGCTGCCCCATGCTGGACACAGTCGTTTCCAGGCAGCTTCAGTAGATCCACAGCAGGGCACAGCTGAGCTCTGCAGCCAAGATGGTGGCACCTGTGTGGAAACATATTTTAAGAAAGGGTAAAAAACACTGTGCAGCAGAGTGTGTGAGAGAGGAGTGATAAAAATGTGAGAGAAACAGCCCTACAGGCACCAAGGTGAGAGAAGGAGGAGGGGGAAGAGGTCCTCTGGGCACTAGAGCAGGCATTTCCCTGCAGCCCATGGAGGACCATGCTGGAGCAGATATCTTCGCTGCTGCACTTGAAAGACCCTATGGTGGAGCAGGTGGAGATGCCCTGAAGGAAGCTGCAGGCCATGGAAAGCCCACACTGGAGCAGATTCTCCTGACAGGAACTATGGCCTGTGGAGAGGACCACTTGCAGGAGGAGGTTTATCATGAAGGACCCATGCTGGAGGAGGGGAGAAATGTGAGGAGAAAGAAGCAGCTGAGAGGATCTGTTGTGGGCTGACTGCAAGCCCTGTTCCTGGAGGAGCTGGGAATGAGGGAGTGAAGGAGTTTTCATATTAGCATGTTATCGACAGGACACAGGTAGAGTTCAAATAGTTTTGAAAACTTTTCATATTTGCCATTATTACTAGTGAAGAGTCACAACCATAAGCCTGAGAAAAAGGGGGTTGGGGAGAAATGTTTTAGCTTTCTGTTTTCATTTCTCACATTTGAACTCCATTATAAGTGGCAATAGAATAGTTTTCCCTAAGTAGAGTCGGTTTTGCCCATGGTGGTAATTGGTGAGTGATCTCGCTGTCTTTATTTTGACACGTGTACTTTTTTGTCTTATTTTCTCCCACCACCCTGTTGAGGAGGAGGACTGCAAGAGCAGCTGGGTGGGTGTCTGGCTGCCAGCCAAGGTCAGCCCACCATAAATTCCTTTATGGGCTTTTGAAGTATTATCAATTTCAAATAGCTGTCTGTACTTTGCCGTTTTTCTACACATGGGCATATATCAGAATCTATGATGAAGGGCTATATTTCTAGAGTTCAGAGATTTTTATTAAGTATTTAAATAATTATATGCTTTTTATAACAAGAATTATAATCAGAATGGAGTAAGAATGCTACCAGGCTGTCTGAATTTGTCTAGACCCCAAACTAGGGGAAATGAGATAATATTTTAAGCGCAGAAATGCATTTATTCTCTTTATTTAATGTTAACCATGTTTTCTTTGGACATTGTTTTTCGTAATTCAGAAGCGACTTACTCCATGATATATATTTTCCAAGTAACTTCCTGAAATACTGAATTGTAGCTATATTATCAAAAAATAGAGTAAGTCTTTTCATATTAGCATGCAATTGATAGGACGGAAATAGAGTTCAAAAAGTTCTGAAGACTTTTCACGTTTGCCATTAATTCTGCTGAAGTGTTACAGGTACAAAACTCTTGCTTATACATTTCTTGCCACCTCAGCGAGAGTTTCGGATATTTAAAGATTACAAGATTAAGAAAAAAATTTAAAAATGTGTTACATACATTTGTTAGGAATTATAATGCATTCAGCTGGGTCTTGACACAGAAGTAAAAATATGTCTTCAGTGTAAGGTTTCACTATAGTTGCTCTTTTTGCATTGATTAACCAAGGACATTAGTTACTGATTGACTTTGCTGTTGTACTTCAGAATAATTGATAACCCAAATTTGCTGTCTCTTCTATTGCCCATGGTGGCATCGCGTATTTCATCATACAGGTATTGACTATAAATACCTCTTTAATACTTTCTACTTTGTTCTGAAACAAGTGTACTTAAAATCATAATTTGTGTTGCAGTGACACTGTTCAAACAAATTTATCTTTAAGTATATTGTTATTTTGCTGGCAAATACTTCATTTTCAAAGGTTTGTAAGTTAGTCTTTAACATAATATCTAAATAAATTTAGTATTCATATCTTGAATATTCTTGCCAAGAAAAAGGGCAACATGTTCATTAAGGATTTTGAAACTGGCTAAATCATTGTTAAAATTCTATATCTTAAGATGCAAAACTGTGCCACATTATGAAGATAACAGAAACAAAAGGTTAGACATGTGCTTAACTTGCACTTTAAGAAATGCTGTAAACATGCACTTACATAAAAAGCATCTGGGGATCCATCTTTTTTCCCCTGACTTGCACTATAGTTTGCTTACTGCACTAGGGACAAATCCTCAGCAGATGGAAACTGTCATCACTCTGACATCAAGAGTTCTATGGCAGCTTATGGTAGTGAAGATATGCTGGTGTTCTGTTTCTACATATTTTCTGTGCACTCCCTGATGTATTCCACAGTCTCACAGACAATGGACAGGAACTGCTTGGCCATCCAGCTCACTTCAAACTAGCACTCATGACAATATTCTTTTTTAGTAATGCTTTCTGATTAAACATCCTTTATGTAGAGCTTCTAGCACTTCAAACTTTTTTTTTTACTGTCACTGGGAAATAATCTGAAACATTTTATAATTTGCACATTGAGTAAACAGCACTGGTACACCAGTGACTCCTTGGGATGGGTCAGTTGTCAGCATAAGCTGAAACTCCCTGTGGGTGTTTTGTATGCAGAATATAAAGGTACCATATAGCTGTAGGAAAAAATACTGCTTTTGCATGCCTTAATTCCAAACACCTTTCCTTTTGGAGGATGAGTATGGGTTTCTTTTTTTTTTCTGTGTGTTTGTGAATAACCTTTAAAGTAAATTGTTTTTACCATTTAAACACTCTGTCCAGATGCTGAAAAACAATTTCATATTTACAGACTCATGACAATGCCTATTAACTTTTGCATAATCCAGATCTGATCCTAAAACTGGTGTAGCAAACAAGAGAAGATGACTTTTGGGGTATCTATTTAGTCCTTAGTGTCTATCTGTCCAATCACAGCGGCACAATACCAGATAACTCCTGTCAGTCCCTGCACAGAAGAGGTCCAGATCAAGAATAGCAGGGGTGTCATAGGTCAGGACTGAAATGCATTTGCAGAGCCCTGCAGGGAAGCTTGTGTAGCATCTGTTAGTACTATGTCTGGCATTTTTAACCACTGCTATCAATTCCTTACTTGAACAAATACACTAGAAATTCACCCCAAACCTCAGAAAACCTTCTCTATCAACCCATCAAAAAGAAAAGAAACTGAAGTCCAACAGCAAAGTTAAAGACCTAGATTTCAGTTACAGAAGCAGAGATGCTCATGGACGGGAGGAAAAAAAAATAATCTATGGATTGAACACGCTGTCTATAGTTGGTGCGGTTGCAGCTTTTCTTCCCTGCAAAGGGTGGGGTTTAATTTAAAAAGTCAGATAGGAGTGTAGGTGTAAAAAATGCAGATAAGTTTTGCATCTTCATTGGTGTTTACAGAAATAACACTTGCAAATGAGTTTTTAGATAGTTTGCCTAATTTGTTGTGTGTATCTTGGGCTCTTTTTTTCAAATGTAGTCTTTATTTTAAAATTCATTGAAAGATGAAATATCTGGAAGGATGAGACAGTACTATGTACAGGATTAAGAAGTTTAGAAAAGGGATAAGTTTAGAAAAGATACATGAAGAAAACTACAGCACTGTTGCAGTGTAATATGCATCTTTGTTGCTAAAAACTGTTTTGGACATGAAAGAGATGAAGATACAAGTGTCTCTATCTTTCTTCCACCTCTCCTTGTAAACTGCAGCAAGAGCATTATGAGCTCTATTCTGTTTTTTGAACCTTGGCCAATATCTAGAATATGAAAAGAAGGTTGAAGATTGCAATAGTATAATAAGACAACTCATTTTTACATGATTTTCATGGTTTTGTATCTTCATGTCAGTCAGTCATTGAAAACTGAAGTTCACTTCAGCTGTCTTCTTTATGGAGGGTTATGATTTCTCACATTCATATGAATGGGGACATGCATTTATCTTTCACCTTAGTTAAAGACAGTATTGCATCTTAGAAGATTTTTTTTCTTTTAGACAAAGTGAAGACAGAAGTAACAGACATGCTAGCAAGTGCAGAACTGAGAACTAAGAGTAGAATTTGTCTAGAGAGACTTATTCTGAGAAAATCACTGGTAATGTGTATAATCTTCTGCATTCACACCTGTAGACTAGTACAATAACTAACGAATTTTGAAATGCTATTACCACCTGATGCAAGGAAAGTAGAGCTGACTAAAATTTCTTGTGAAATATTCCAGTTCTATGGAATTACAAAACCTGATGATTAAATAGAAGAGAATACAGTTCTTGTTAACTTGCACTTTCCCTAGAGAGCTACGAGAGAAAATAATGGATACATTTGTACTAGTGGATTGTGTTCATTACTTATAGATGTGTAACTTTGTTTTCATTAGAATGATCAGTTCTTTACTCTTGGCAGCAGGGAAGAGGCTTAATATTCTTTCCAGACCTCTGAGACAGTAAGTTCTACTTTCAGGTGCATCATCATAGCTATACTGTACGGTAGCATGTATGAAAGTAACAGTTATAAATGTACACCCTGTGACATGCTTGTGCGTTTATGAAAACCATTTATGATGGGCCTTGTTAACTTCTCAGTATAACCTTTTGCTCAGAAAGCTGATGTTACAAATGATTGCAGCCCAGGTGAAATAGGGAGTGAAGACTGAGGCTGTAGATGTATAGGCTATGGAAAGACTCATGTGGAAAGGAAGATTATTAAGCAGGGGATTAAGAAAGCAGTCCAGGTAAACAGTAAGATACAGATGAACATAGGATTCCTGTATGGGAACACCTGTGGAGAGGGTAGATCTACTTCAGTGCTCTTTTAAAGAGACTGGACTGGTGGCCGTCAAGGCAGTGGACCAAAAGCTGGGAAAATATGCAGAGGCGCAAGAACAAGTGTGAAATTGTCTGGATCTTGAGACTGCTTTGAACTGTTACCAGTAGTTCCTGAAATTTATGGACAGGGCCATGTTGTAGATCTTTGTACGTTTTTGCAGCTTCCTCTATTTTTCATTATGTTATTGTGAACAATTTTGGGACACTTCAAGTAGGTTTGTGTTAAAAAAGAAAGAGCAAATACTGTAGTGGAAGACTGCTGTTACTGAAAAAACATGAGTTACTAAGCTTTTTGCCACACAGTTGCTAAGTATATTAGGAGAAGAATAATCAGTCTGGGTCTCAAACTTGAAACTGGAAGCTTTATCTTTGGGGATATTTTTCCACTGATCATTAGACATGTTTTTAAATTTTCGCCTTTCTTCCTGTACTGTTTGTGTCTGCAAACAAATAGGAGCAAAGTGTAGTAGATAACGCAAGCTACTTGGAATAGCTCAGTATAGTCCAAGATGGCACTATAGGTCCCTGTCTTTATAAGTGTAGGTAAGTTAAGAAGTTTATGCAGTTTAAAGGAAAGAACAGTTAGATAGAACTACAGATAAGGACAAGGGAAAAGAGAAAATATGGATTCTATGATTGTGGTGCAAAGGTTAAATGAGAGGAGGATCTGAGGGTGATGGAATTTCATCAAAGACTAGTAAAAAGCAAACAAAATTCTAGGCTACTTAGATAGCTATATAAAACATAACATGGGAACATTAGTCTCATGAAGCTGCATTTGGAGTTTGGTATGGTTTGGTGTGTACTTTAATAAAATGAAAGCATTATAGAAATGTGGAAAAATAACAAATGGTAACCTAATTAATAGAGGAACTCAAGGAACTCAATATGTGTGTATAAATATGTTACAAAAGTAAGCATGCAATCATCTGAGAGAAGATGATTACAAGGATATCTCAAGGAGGTACAAGATACAAGTTCTGAAATTGTAATAGGCTGTTTTTCCCAGGGCTTGGAACAAGGCCATGCAAGCTTAAATTAAGGATGTCAGGCAACTAAAAGATTGAATTCCTTTGTTCTGTCTTTGTGTAACACAGAATAAACTACCAAGAGCAATATTACAAACAGCTAGTACCAAGAAGCTACAGATATTGCATGATAAGTTATTTAAGCAAAATACAACAGCTTTCTTAACTTTGTCAGAATTTTGTAGTCCACTCTGATAATCTGCAGAATGATTAAATTTTTGGAAGCAGCTGATGCTGAAGACAAAGCTAAACTTTAACAAACCCAACCATATATATGAATTTTATCCTACAGTTGTTGTCTTTACATATGTTGTATGATAAAAATGTAAACTCAGTGTATTTCACAGGTGTTTTATATCTGTCACATGTAACAGAATTTTTCATCCTTCAGCAAACTTGTGTGCTGTCCTAGAAAGAAAGACCAATGTATTTAATCTGATGAGTTTTCTGGAATATGTTTTTTAACAAAATTTCTTATCAGAATTTTCAGGACACATTCAAATATCAAAAGTAACTAAAGTAGATGTAAAAGACAGGACAATCAATAGCTTTCAAAGAACGTGTGTGTCTGTTTTATAGAATATAAACTATAGCCTTGATTTTCTGTTGTTGAAAGGAACATAGCCACTGGCAAGGGTAGCTTGTATCACAGGTGTCAACATTAGTCTTTAAAAGCTGTTTGCAGGCATGTCTTTCCTTTTCCTCCTAGATGCTAGGATAGGTTGTAGACAATCGAAGACTTAAATTGAATAGATCATATCTCTTTGCATCTATTTCAACATAGTACTTGCATAAACTGCAAGTAGGTCAATCTTGCTTCCAAGTATGGGGCTTATTTGGTGTTTAGCACAATACTTCTACCTTTTTTCCCCCTCTTTTAGAGTGATGAAGGTAATATACAGGAACTTTTCTTGATCCTCTTTGCTGTTCCTCCCTTTACTGGGCAGAAAATGAGTAGAAGAATTCCAGCATGTAAGTCACAAAGTCATAGTAGAATTTAGCAGTGTTATGCTTTCCGCTGCTAAAAGCCTTGCTACATACCTCTGCTATCAACTTTGAACTGTCTGAATAGAAGCAAAAAGCCTGTGCCTCCATACCCATGCAGAATTCTCTGAAGTCTGGGAGGTTTGTTCCCTGAAGTTTACAGGCACACTGGTGTATGTGTGAGAAGACTTTTACCTTCTGAGACTGTATAGAAATGAATGTTTTGCCTTCTCTGCTGCACTTTCAATTCTGTGACCCTCAATCCCCAGGTCCAAAGCTTACTCACTGGAGAATAGCTTATTACGTTAACTCTGGTTTAGAATTTGGTATATTTTCTGTATGTTACTTATTTGTAGACCCAGAAAAGCTAGCTGTTCCCTGTGTGGTTAGTTGGATAGTTAAGAAGTGCACAAAAAAGAAAAGTAGGGCTATTTTCTTACCTGAGAACAAGCTACAAATTTTTAAGTGAGGAGACTTGTTGGACCATGGTTTCAATTTGTGCACTGCCAGCCTTGAGTTCTAACTTATTCTCCAGAAGCATGAGAAAGACACCTCTGAGTAGCTCTAAAGGCCCAGAGGAGCTATTCCTCTGCAGTCTTTTATTGCATAACAATTCTGTAGTTATTTTTGTTCTACATTTTGCATATTTTTACTATTCTGAGTTGCAAAGATCTAAGCCATGCCTTTCCGCATCTGCTTTTCTGATTGAAGGAAGACTTGTGTTACTCTGAATGTGCAGGAGTTCAAAAAAGTAAAAAGAGTAAACACGTGACAAAGAAATGGCATTCTTATGTTACACTTCAGCCTAAGAACTGAAAAAACAAAAAAACCCCTATAAATAATTGGCTGTTTTCTTTCTGCATTGCATGATGTAGGCGTGGTTTCTTATTTCTGAGTTTTCTTTCATTTGGAAAGCATTGTATTAATGGTCAGCTTGAAAAAGCAGAGCAAATCTTTTAGGGTAATATGAACTGATATGACACTCATTTGTAGAATTTGTGGTCAACTGGGTAAATAAGGTTTTTAGGTCCTTTTTTTTTGGAAATACATATTTACTCTGTAGACTACAATGGTTTGACAAAAAAACCTCATTATGGTCTATCAGCTATATATGCATTTTAGGCACTTTTAAAAGTGACTGAAATGGCTCTTTTTGAGTAATAAAAAAGTCTCAAATTTAATGAGTGCATAGATTCCAAAGATTGCAATGCATTCAAGTGGCAGTAAAACATTTCCTGCCACTTAGAATAAGACCTTTAGTAGTTTAATCTACCATTGATTTATTCACAGTCACAAATCTCAAAAGTCCAGCTGTTATTTACAGTTTTAGAGCTACGTCACTATTCACTTTGAACTTTTTGGTAACCTCTGTGTAGCTCTATGAATCTATAATGTTAATTTACTTTAACATAGAGGCACAAAGATTTTTGGTGTGTTCTGTTCAAGAATATCACTAAACCATGCTTTAATTAAATCAGTTGTAGATACTAAACAGAATTGGTCTGGATTCAGGTACCATTCATGGGAATAGGAGTGAAATCCTTTCCTTGAAAAAACAGTTTTTGCAACTTTTTTGACCTGAGTGGTATATAATTCAGTGTGCAAACAGATTGTACTGGTTCCTTTGGAGTTTTTTCAGGAGGAAAACCCCAAAAGTTATTAAGTCATAATTTTAAACCTTGGAATTGCATCTCTAAGAATGCAAAGTATAAACTGGCCATTAATTGACCTTAGACAATAGTTTCTAACCATTGGAGGTAGGATTAACAAGGCTTCTGATTCTGAGGAATATAGTGGAAGCAAGCCTCTAGTCATCTTTCTGGTTTATGAATTACGTATCATGCAGTTTTTTGTAATCGCAAAGCACTGGCTTTGATGACTTAGGTTTTCTTTTACTTCTAAGCAAGTAGATTTGCATTACAGGGACAAATTGTAGGCCATTACTTTACTTTGCAAAGATAATCAGTTACCTAGTCCTTCCATCTGCACATTTGACTTCTTCTCTTTCAAAAAAATGAACAGAAAGATATATTTGCATCTTGAATTTTTAATAATCCATTCCTATGTTGAAAGGAAAAATACAAGTACTATCTCCTAAATCAGGATGCATCATTAGATCAGAATGAGACTTGCAAATTCAGAGCCTCTACCAGCAGAAATCAATGTACAATAGCCCTGAAAAAGAGAAGCACTAGGTAAGTAGTGTAATTAGATAAACGTTAACTGTAAAACCTCTGGAATCTTTGTGTGAAATGAGCCAAAGAAATATGAGCCCGGAGAGGAAGTCTGGAACATGAGGACTTTGAGATTATATGAGGAAATGGGAGAAGATGCATGGGTGTAGGCCTAAGTTATTTGTGTGTCACGGTTGTGTCTATGTAAGTGACTCTGAGTGTGCCATTAATGTTTTCTGGTAGTGGCACACATTTTTCTGTGTTAATAAACAACCAGAATGCTTCTTGGCATGAATTTGGCCTGTGCCAACCAAAGCCCTCCCCAGTGCCCTCCCTGGGTATGATTTGGCAGTTAAAATGCTCTCAAGTACTAGAATAGAGAAGGCTGTGCTGCTCTGGCATGCTCCTTCTGGCATGGCTCTTTAATATCATCCCATCAGGCTTTGTGCCATGCCCCAGGCCATTCTAGATGCACCTTTGGCATCGTGCTATACAAACGCCATTCTTAAAAAGTGCTGTGAAGTAATCTGCTGATTTTTCACAGTTGGACAGCAAAAACCAGAGTCTTGGCATTGAGGAGGTCAGGAGAGGACCACCCTCTTTATAGTCTGCAAGAAATTCAGTGAGAAATGGTGTTCAGGTCTGGCCAGATCACTCTTCTTCATCCATCACTACCTATGCCAAGACTGGCTTGCCCTGTCTACCAAGACCAATGATCAGACACTTCCATGCACTAAGCAGAGGCAGGCTACACAGCACTAGCATATGATTAAAAAACAAAAATGTCTGCCACAGCTGTTATTTTTGTGCAGCTCAATACATGTGCCTGCACTATTCCGAGATGCTTGGAATCTTCATCTGGGAGACTTTCCCAGATCCCCACATGGGCCATGATTTTAGGATGTTCCCTCCTCCATAGGACCATGCCAGCCCTGGCTATGGGACCTGAGAGAGGGCCTGTCCTTCCTTCTGCTTTTGCCATTAATATCATGTAACCTGGTGACACAATCTGGCCTGGAAACCTGGAGTGAAAATTAGGTTCCTTAGTCATAATGTAAGGAGCTGTATTTTGGAATCTGACAAATGGAGACACTGTCTGAGGGTCTGGAATAGCCAGCACTATAGATTGTGATTTATGGGAGGGAGAGGCTGTTAACAGGTCCTTAAGTAAGTCTCCCTTGTCCACTTTTGCATAGCTGAGAGCAACAGTTAGGGAGAGTTCTGCTAGAAATTATCCATGTCACACAGCAGGGCCTCATCTCCCGACTAGGTATGGAGGTTTTTCTTCCTATTTAAGAGTGTAGCCAAGGAGGCTTGAGAAGACAAAACATCTACCCAGATAACAAAATTGGGAGCAACAAGGCCTTGTCAAAGTTAAATTTTTGATGTATAGCAGCAGCAGCCACAGGTGGCATTTGGCACTCTGTACCCAACAGAGGTGACAAATCTTGATAGGGTTTGGCATGGGGCACATTATTAGATGTATGTGTGGTATACTGATGTGTGGCTTTTATGAAAAATTGAGGGGAGCTTGACACACACATGGTGCTGAAGAGATGTGTGGCTGAGTACAAAGACTGCAGTGTGTTTATGGTAGGTCCTTTTCCAGCGAGGTTGGTTGTTTTGAGAGAGAGAAAGTTCGCTAGTGTAGATATGATCTGTTCCACATTAGTTGGTCGTAGTGACCAGAGAGCATTCCTTGCTACCTTTAATTTACAGCTGTAGAGCGTGGGTCCTGTATTCTTCCAGCTTAGAAGACAGGCTCACTGCTGAGCTGCGTTGGGGTATACGTAAGTGGTGTGAAGGGCTCTGTGCTGCTGTGTGTTTCTGGCAGAAGAGCTCAATCAAGGTCTCTGTATGCTGTGCAGAATGCAGCAGACTGTGATGACCATTATGGCATTGGGATGCTGGTTTCAAGCCTGTCCCTTGGTATCTACCACTTGAAGTTCTTCTGTGAGTCTTTGTTGTTTGAATTGGCTGTACTTTGCCCTATCAGGTAGGGGTTATATATGGCGGGGAGGTAGGAACTGAGACCCAAGTTTTTCCTCTAATGCAACATGGATAAATATGCTGCCGGGATTTCAAAGCAGAGATTAGGGACTTTATTGGACATGGTTTCTTTAAACAGTTTATTGGAAGGGGTTACATTTGTGTGTTTGAGATAGGCAAGTCAGAAGTTGATTGTATACTGAAGAGCGTGTGACGATGGGATACACAGAATCATAGCTGACTCTTGTACTTCAGAAAAATCCTGCTGAAATGAAGTATGGATGCAACCCAAAAGAGCTCTGAGGCATACCGTTTCAGTGCTTCTACAAAGAAAAAGCAGGACATCATCTTGTGTACTTGTTTATTGTCTTCAGAGTAGATTTGGATCATGAGACAATCAAATAGCCTGCAGTATTTTCCAATTCATAGTAAAATAGAGCAAATTGCCAAGATTTTTTTTTAAAGAAGTACACACTTTTCCCTTTAACTTCTTCAAAAGAAAAAAAATAACTAAGTAAACTTTTTAGTGGATTGAATCAATGGTGTTTTCTTTTTTTCATGCTTGGTCCTAATAGAAATAAGGCCTGCATATAAAGAATTTAATAATATTGGTGATCAGAGATTTTAAACACTAGTTCTTTACAAAAATGCCAATGAATGTCATAAATAAGCCACACATGGAAATGAAATGCTAATACTAGTGGCATGAAGTCTAAAGAAATGTTGTAAGGTGGTGTTTAAAGATTAAAAGGTAACATATATTTATCTTTTTCTCATGAGTTGAATACTGGAAGTCTGTGTAAAAACTTTAGTACTAAAATACAGCTGCATAATGCACATTTTTTTCTGTAGTTTATTCCTCATGATGATAATACCTTTTTTTGGAACTAAATATAGAAAGCCAGTGCAATAAAACTTGGTTTTCTGTTTTCAGTGAAATATCTTTCTCTGACCTTGTATTCAGATGAAAAATAAAATATAATGAAGGCCACAGAGACAGGTTACCAGTTGGCTTTTGAATGGTAAAAAAATAGAAATAATGCAGGATTTATCAAAACACTTATTAGCTAGTTTTGATGCTGGTTATCCCATAGATTTGGAATGTTACCATGTATTGACAACTTGCAATGAAGCATCATGCTAGAAATCCCTAGCTCAGCACCAAGTGGACAGCTCAGTCAAATATCATGCTGATACACTAGTTTAGCCCCTGTACAGCAATATTATGATACTAATTATGCCTGCCTCTCAGCAGGTTAATTAGCTTGGGAATGGCACAGTGCTTACACTTTTCATCCCTGAAATTACTTTGTTAAAAGTTGGTTTGGCTATGTCTGTGCAGTACTTTCAACTGTCATGCATGGCTGTATCCTTAATACTGTTGTTTCCCTGTTTTTCCATCCATAATTTGGGCTCAATTCCAGTCACCTTATCAGGAAAACACTTAGGTCTAGAAATTTTTAAAGGTTTCTACAGATTGTAGGTGGTCTGTTTCCACCGTTTGGGCATTTTTGAAAATGTCAAATGTCGGTTGGACAATGTTTCTGCTGACCTGTGGAGAGTCTTTAAAAGAATCTCATTAGACGTATTTCTCTTCATAAACCCCTTTGAAAATTTGGTACCTGGAAGTTGCTAGGTTCTATTGACTTTGTCACATACCCTCATGAATGCATTTAATGATTTGTTTTCATTTTTCCTGAATGAATGCCCTAATTTCTGAGATATTTGATCATTAAATATGAATTATAAAATTAATTGTTAACATTTAAATTATATTCTAGCTGAGAGTAGACAGAACTATACATTTCTCTGTGAACTTAATTTTGCTCTCAATAGCTAATACTTATAGCTTACTGTCTCTAGTGAAACTTCCCACAGGCATATTTGAAGTAACCTGTTTAATTTGGATCCCCAGTGATTAAGAAAACAGCGAACTTTCCCATCAACAACCCAAACTGGATAGATCTATAAATCAGTGATTTTTATACTTGTGACCACATATAAACAAAGCAATAGATGAACTAAGGCAGGTGTATTACTAGACTTCTTTAATGATAAAGATCATAATTTCATAGGTAATACAACTGTAAATAATAATCAGTGCTTAGATTAGCAAATACTTTAAAGAACAGAGACATAATAATGTTTAACATGGAATAGAAGTAATGAGGTTAAGGTGATTAAGTGTTGGCACTTTTAATATATTAAAAGTCAGGGAATGGGCATTAATATCCTGGATGGATTTCTTTAAATATTTCATAGATGGTATTATTAATTTGTATTTTTCCTGAGAAAATAATTCAGGGAATTTTACATATGAATTTGCATTTATAAATCTAACAAATAAGTTTATGGTGGCCCCTATCTATTGTTTAGCTAACAGCTGTGTTCATTCCAAGTAAAATTACAGTTTCTAGGGGACTAGTCATCGCTACTTGGCTGTTTCTCACAAAAATTTGTCCTTTTTTCATCTTTGTATCCCAAATTGTGTTCTCAAAGAACAGAGGTCTTATTTAACTCTGGATTTATACAAACAGAAATGAATTCCAACACAGGGATTAGGAGATAAATCTGTGAAGTGCTATAAAAGATAGTGAAATGAAGAGCATACCTAATGAATTTCCCAACGTCAGTAATGTAGGAGAGGCTACAAGCATACTGGGATAGGGGGTGGAATTCAAAACTATTTTGACAAACTGTGGGAATGGCTTTTCCCTCAAGAGGTCTAGAAGCCTGACCTATCAGGAAAGATTGAATGGCTTGGAGGTGTTTAGCTTAGAGGTAAGTAAAGTGGGGGTTATGTGGTGACAGTCTTCAAATATTGCAGAGGCTCCTGCCAAAGAGTAATACTGTGTTCTTCATTTTCATAGGATTGAACAGCAGGAATGAAGACTTTATTAGAAGAATTAAACAGGAGATTTCTTTTTTCTAATGGTAAAAAACCTTTAAGGACAATTCAGATAGAAAGATGTCATAATGATGAAGTTATAAGATATCCTGAATTGGAGTAGTCTTATTGTTGTGATTCTGTGTGGAGTGTTCCATGATGCAAATGGAGACAATTTGTCTTCCACTATCATGATATGTGAAGAAGTGAACACTGAGTAGTGAAATCCTGTCCTACTTGCATTCTTCATACCTCTTATGGCTTATCTGTCAGCCACATTGTTAGTTCATGTGGTATTCTTATATGTACTGCAGTGAGAAGCTGTGCAGATGAAGCATGTGGAAACATTCCTTTTAGCTGCTATCATCAATTATATGTCGTATATTTGAAAGCATGCCCAAAGATACAATGATGAACTAATTTTGTTGGCTTAGGAAAAAATGCCTGTATCAACTTTAGAATTGTATTGTCACCTATGGGTACTTGTTTTTGGAAATGAAAATTTTTCTCTTTCAGCAATTGAGAACCTTCAGAGCTATACTCCTGATACAATTGTACAGACCTCAGTGAGCTTTAGCAATGATATTAGAACTTGTTTTTGTTAAAGTAGCATGGAAGATAATGGCAAGGTAATGCAGTCCTTCAGATAGCTGTCTGATTTGATTGTCTTGGAAATGTCTGTTGTGATCCATCTACGTATTTAGTTTTCTCATTGTCTTATGTTTATCGAAAGTGCTGAGGGAGGATTGCTCTAGGGTAAAACACCAGATGTGCTGAATTTCTGTTACTTGCAACTTGCCATCATGAAAATGGATATGCTTTTGTTCAGTGTGTGAATATTTTCACCTCAACTTGGCATGTCAGCTTTTTTACTGCAGTCATTTTGTTACCTGTCACAAGTGAGATTTTTCCCACCTCTGGGCTCTTCAACATCCATATTTATATCACAGGGAAGGGGATGGCATTCTCTTTGATATTCACCAGAATGACCATTCTGAATGTCTTGGACTTCACAGGGACATTCCAACCTCAGAGATGCTCCTTGGGAATTAAACAAAAGAAGAAAGAAATCTCTGGAACTTCAGTGAGCCATTAACAAGTTTCATAAATTAATTTGCAATGCAAAAAATGTCATATCTTAGTGAATCCTAGCCATGTTAGTGTATCTTGCTCGTGTTCCCTTTTGGGAACAACGAATTTTGGGTGTCAGTGCACTTGGAATCAGGGAGATGCAAATAATTTCTAACATGGTAAGATACTCTTCTAGCTGTGAAGGTACTTTGTAAAGCATGTAAAAATTGCCAGCTACTTTTAGTAGACAGAAGCCATTACAGCACGAAATTAATTCAAAGAATGCTTCTCCTGGGCATGTCAGAAGAATCTTTTGTCTGGTATCTGCACTTTGCTTATTAGAATAAAGTTAACTCTCAATACTTCTCCACCAGTGTTGGATTGGTTCCCTCATCCCTTAACATTGCCAACATGTTCTTATTATTATAACCTTGAATTTAAATAGTGTGCACAAAGTAAAATGCAAGAGTGTGCCTTGGCAGAGAAGTCTCTTCAATGTGTGTCTAATAAAGTGGGTCTAACCTAATGCACTGCTAGTGAATTTAGGGAAGAAAGACATATAAAGACAAAAGGCAAATTCATTATATAGACTTATACCAGAACTGAGCAACAGGATCCTAGGTGCTAACACTGTCATAATCAATAACAACGGGGGTTGACGGGGTTGAATGCTTATGGGTAAGGATAAGGGGGAAGGCCAACAAGGTGGATATCCTGCTGGGGGTCTGTTATAGACCACCCGACCAGGGCGTAGAGGCCAATGAAGCGTTCTACAAGCGACTGGCAGAAGTCTCACAGTCGCAAGCCCTTGTTCTTGTGGGGGACTTCAACTTACCGGATGTCTGCTGGAAGTATAACACAGCTAAGAGGAAACAGTCCCAGAGGTTCCTCGAGTGTGTGGAAGATAACTTCCTGATGCCGCTGGTAAGGGAGCCTACCAGGGGAGGTGCCCTGCTTGACCTACTGTTTACGAACAGAGAGGGTCTGGTGGGAGAAGTGAAGGTCGGAGGCCGTCTTGGGCTTAGCGACCATGAAATGATAGAGTTTTCAATTTTTAGCCAAGTAAGGAGGGGGGTCAGCAAAACTGCTACCATGGACTTCCGGAGGGCAGACTTTGGCCTATTCAGAACACTGATTGAGAGGGTCCCTTGGGAGGCGGTCCTGAAGGGCAAAGGGGCCCAGGAAGGCTGGACCTTCTTCAAGAAGGAAATCTTGAAGGCGCAGGAGCAGGCAGTCCCCATGTGCCGTTAGAAGAGCCGGCAGGGAAGACGACCGGCCTGGCTGAACAAGGAGCTTTTGCTGAGGCTCGGGGAAAAAAAAAGAACTTACCACCTCTGGAAAAAGGGGCAGGCAAGTGAAGAAGAATACAAGGACCTCGTTAGGTCATGCAGAGAGGAAATTAGGAAGGCGAAAGCCCAGCTAGAGCTCAACCTGGCCACGGTCGTGAGGGACAACAAAAAAAGCTTCTATAAATACATTAACAACAAAAAGGGGGCCAAGGAGGATCTCCATCCTCTACTGGATGCGGCGGGGAACATTGTCACGAAGGATGAGGAAAAGGCTGAGGTACTTAATACCTTCTTTGCCTCAGTCTTTAACAGCCAGACCAGGTATCCTTAGGGTATCCATCTCCCTGAGCTGGATGACAGGGATGGAGAGCAAAATGGGCTCCCCATGATCCCGGAGGAAGCAGTTAATGACCTGCTATGCCACCTGGACACTCATAAGTCTATGGGGCCTGATGGCATCCACCCAAGGGTGCTGAGGGAGCTGGTGGAGGAGCTTGCCAAGCCGCTCTCCATCATTTATCAACAGTCCTGGTTAACGCGGGAGGTCCCGGATGACTGGAGGCTTGCCAACGTGACACCCATCTACAAGAAGGGTTGGAAGGAGGATCCGGGGAACTACAAGCCTGTCAGCCTGACCTCGGTGCCAGGGAAGATTATGGAGAGGCTCATCTTGAGGGCGCTCACGGGACACGTGCAGGACAACCAAGGCATCAGGCCCAGCCAGCACGGGTTCATGAAAGGCAGGTCCTGCTTGACCAACCTGATCTCCTTCTATGACCAAGTGACCCGCCTAGTGGATGAGGGGAAGGCTGTTGATGTTGTCTACCTGGACTTCAGCAAAGCCTTTGACACTGTTCCCCACAGTATTCTCCTGGAGAAGCTGGCGGCTCGTGGTTTAGACAGGTACACTCTTCGCTGGGTAAAAAACTGGCTGGATGGCCGAGCCCAGAGAGTTGTGGTGAATGGGGTGAAATCCAGTTGGCGGCCGGTCACAAGTGGAGTCCCCCAGGGCTCAGTTTTGGGGACAGTCTTGTTTAATATCTTTATCGATGATCTGGATGAGGGGATCGAGTGCACCCTCAGCAAGTTTGCAGATGACACCAGGTTGGGAGGGAGTGTTGATCTGCTTGAGGGTCGCAAGGCTCTGCAGAGGGATCTGGACAGGCTGGATCGATGGGCTGAGGCCAACCAGATGAAGTTCAATAAGGCCAAGTGCCGGGTTCTACACTTTGGCCACAACAACCCCAGGCAACGCTACAGGCTTGGGGACGAGTGGCTGGAAAGCTCCCCCGCGGAAAAGGACCTGGGGGTGTTGATTGACAGCCGGCTGAAGATGAGCCAGGAGTGTGCCCAGGTGGCCAAGAAGGCCAACGGCATCCTGGCCTGTATCAGAAATGGTGTGGCCAGCAGGAGTAGGGAGGTGATCGTGCCCCTGTACTCGTTACTGGTGAGGCCGCACCTCGAATCCTGTGTTCAGCTTTGGGCCCCTCACTACAAAAAAGACACTGAGGTGCTGGAGTGTGTCCGGAGAAGGGCGACGAAGCTGGTGAGGGGTCTGGAGCACAAGTCTTACGAGGAGCTGCTGAGGGAGCTGGGGTTGTTCAGTCTGGAGAAGAGGAGGCTGAGGGGAGACCTTATCGCTCTCCAACTACCTGAAAGGGGGTTGCAGAGAGGTGGATATTGGTCTCTTCTCCCAAGTGACGAGTGACAGGACAAGAGGAAATGGCCTCAAGTTGCACCATGGGAGGTTCAGGCTAGATGTTAGGAAAAAGTTCTTTACTGAAAGAGTAGTGAAACATTGGAATAGGCTGCCCAGGGAGGTGGTAGAGTCACCCTCCCTGGAGGTATTCAAGGAGCGTGTGGTTGTGGCATTGTGGGATGTGGCTTGATGGGCATGGAGCTGTGTGGTGTTGGGTGGGTTGGTTTTTGGTGGGTTTTTTGTTTTTTTTTTTTTTGGTTGGACTTGATGATCTTACAGGTCTTTTCCAACCTTAGTGATTCTGTGATTCTGTGATTCTGAAAAGATAAACATAGCAATTAACAGGATTACCAGCAAAGAAGAAAGCAGGGGCTTCTCTTTCAAGGTTAGCCTAAAATGCAAGTTGTAATGCATTAAGTCTTTCAGTCAGGCACCAGTTTCTGCTAGGCCTTTGCCCAGACTTACTGTCCCAGATACATGACAAAAGCTGTGGCCTCAGCCTGTGTTCCAGCCTATGGAAGTGTGGAGGGTTAGCCTTGGCTAAGGGCCAAGCACACCCAGTTGTTCACTCACTTCCCCTCCTCTGCGAGTTGGGAGGAGAAACTAGGAAGAGGAAACTTATAGGTAAAGATAAAGACAGAAGATCACTTAACAATTACTAGCACAGGCAAACCAGACTTGACCTAGGGAAAATTATTTTAATTTACTGACAATGCAGTAGATTCAGGTAGTGGGAAACAAGAAGACAAATGTTAAACCAATGCATTTCATCCCTCCTTTCCCAGACTCAATTTCACTCCTTTACTCCCAACACCTCTACCCACCCTTCCATATGGCCATACCACAGCTGCTGGGTTGTTTCCTCCTCTTTTCAGAATAGGGTTAGCTGCCATTTTCAAAAGAGGTGTTACAGCTCTGCACTGTCGCTTATTCAATGTTGGAAAGCAATGGAATGATAATCACATATACAGGGGATGCAGCTTCATTTTGTTATACAGATATGGTGAATGGGAAGGAGAGAGAGAGCGAGTAAGAGTGAGAACAAAATAGTAAACATTACTTCATTCTTAACTGAAGGACTTAGGCTGCCTCTGTCTTGCTATTACCTTGCCATTACCTGGATCGTGGCTGGTTTTCTGTAAATATTAGCTGCTGGAGTTGTTAAACTCAGCAGTGGTACCCATACTGAGGAGGGAGCTTGGACATCTTGGAATTTAATTTTGTCACCTGAAGTGAGTTGAAATTGTGTTGTGGAGAAGAGTGATTATTCTTAATAATAAGCTACATCACAAATACTCACATAATGGCTAATTTATTATGTACATAGCCCTCTGTAAACAATACTTATTTCATGGCACAAAATACTCCAGTAATTATATTTTGCCACCACTTGCCTAACTGGTAGTAATTTGGTGATTTAAAAATGTGCTAATGTATACTGCTATGTTAATTGGGTGGTACTGATAAGGCCAAGAAACTATCAATATGTATTGAGGAGTGACTGTAATTAAACTAATAATGGTAACTGGATTTGTCATTTCGCAAAGAAAACAAATAAGTTCTTATGACTGATTTAAAGGTATGATCAGCCTGTTGCTGAATGTTTTTCTAATTGAGCTAATTGATGCAAAATAGACCAATCACAAACCAATAACGGTTGGAGATGGAAGGATTATTATACAAGTACAATGTGTGGTCTTTGAAAAGTGTTATTTTCTAAAACATTGACTGAACTGTACAATACTCATGGCACAGAAAGCATTAAAATGAGACTAATCCCTAGTAACACTGTAAAGAAGAAAAGTAAAAAGGTAAACTAGTATGTGAATAAATAACTGTATTAGGGTAAGTACATGACATCAACCCCAGTATGTAGTCCCTCCCAGCTCAGTTTGATGTGTAGAATGTCAACATTCTTATCCCTCTTCTGCTGCTGCTGAGAAGGAAGATTCATCCAGCTTTTAGATAACCACTAACCCTGCTCTAATCCCCTCAAATAAGGATAATGTTTTTGTTAGTCATTACAGTATCTTTGCAGAGCTACTAATACCATTGAATATATTCAGTGATTCAATGAAATAAGATTAAGTTACAGTGCCACAGCGGTGAAAGAAAACAGTTATAGCTATTCTATTTACTCCGTTTTTCAAAAATGCTGTATCTGGGTTGCATGCCCATTCAGGAAAAATATCCAAAATGGTAAGATATGAAAACAGTGAAGGGAAAAATGCAGAAATAAGGCTTATCCTTTCAGTTTCCAGTGTCCTCATCTTTTGAGTCCTTATCAGTTTTCACCTTATCTCAGCTGCTTAGCTTTAAAGCAGAAGCCTGATCACCAAAAGACATGACATGCTTTTTATTGTGAAATACTATATGCAGTATAGCCGGGCACAGTACATCCTTTGTCAGGAAAAGTGTTTAAAAAATAAAGAGGCTTTACCAGTGCTTTAGCACATTCTTGAATATAATGGGAACATATAATGTAGATTGTTAAAATGCAGGGCTATATGAGCCATTAGAGGAAACAATTTAATAGATAACAAATTCCTCTCTGGCCCCCTAGGAGGTAAACTTCTCTATTGCTGTTTACATATGGTCTCTTTAATTAATTCGCAAACACACTTGAAACTGAGCTTTTTTGTGTAGAAGTCAGTAAGTGTTCTGCTACCAATTTCAAAGGCAACCGTACCCTATACAACTACCTTGTAACATTGCACTGGGAACTTTGCATTCATCAAGCATTAGATTGTATCTATCTAAAAAGCAGCTGACTTGGTAGGGATAGATATTTTGTCTTGGCTGTGTTTTCTGTGAATGTGTCTCTTACTTGTATATTGAAGCTCCAGAGAAACTGAATGGAATTGTTTTAGCTGAAAGAACCTCCCCTAGTTTTACAGGCAAATTTCTATGTTAACAGAGCTTTACATCAAAATATTTTAAAGTGTTATATGACAGCAGTGGCCCTACCTAAGAGGCATTAGGAGTGTATCATATTCAGAATTTCTGTGAATCTTATTATTTCATGGTTATTTTGAGTGGCTGTCAAGAGCCACTGGCAGTATCTGAAGGATTTGTCCAAGGACATTTAGAATGATTTGCAGTGTGGTGTATTGTGGACTGGTAGCCATTTCTTTATTAATAGAAAGTTACAGAAAGTCTATGATTTATATGTCCTTAATTCCAGTTATGCTATTAAAGTAGAAGAATTCCTCACACATTTGCACTTTCACTAGTTTTATTGACAAGCAAATTGTATTACATAGCTTTTGGCTTGTGTATAGCAGTTGATCCATGGACTGAGATAACACTAGGCTAAAAAGGCGCTGACATGAAAAAGAAATACCAATCTTTGTCTCAGTAAGTTTAAATGTAAATATACAGCAGAAAAAAAGAGTATAACTCCAGATACAGTGCATAGATACACTGAGACAGAAGATGGTGATGAAACAATATGGGTAAACCAGGGAAGCAGTAATCATGATACATGTGCCCACATAAAACATAAGATTAGCCTTATGTGAGCATAGACCTTAATTCTAGTAATAAGATAGTTTTGTTGATAGCATACAGAAAATGGTACCGTGGTGAAAACCAGTAGTGGTTAAAGATGAAAGATTTTTATTTGAAAATACAGAAAGAGCAGTGCAAGTTGGCATCACAAACTAGTGTTCACATGTTAAATTGGAAAAAATGGGTAGGTTGTAATGGTGCTGTGAAGGTTCTGAGTATTAGAAATTATGGAATTAACTTGGTACTTTTACAGCTATTCTGAGCTTTAATTCTCTTTATTTAAGAAAAACTGTATGACAACATGAACTCTGGTAGGATTTTCAGACTAAAAGATTTTTTCAGGATTTTTGATTCTTTATAACTTCATGAATGCCTTGCTTGTCTACAAGTAATATAACATACTGCATGATATCTTACTCTTATCTTTTGTCATCCACAAAACTAAGCATGTGAAAGTAATAACTGATGTTTGACACCTGTACTGGATTCAAGAAAAACAATTTGTAGTAATTGTTGGAAGCATACTCCAATATTTAGTTTACCAGAGAAGGGCAGAGCTTTTTCTTAACTGTGGTTACTGTGATTTTTTTTTCCTTTTTGTCTTCTGTGAAAATCCTGATATTGCTGAAGAACTTTGTTCCTCTATTGTAAACGTCATCTCATATGGGAGGAGATGCACGCAGGAGCACTGCATATGTGGCAATGTACATTGCATCAAAACTCTGAAAATAAGTTATTTTTTTTCTAACAAATTTGAAAAAGGACAAAAAATCTTTCTGGCTGACAAAATACGGACCTGCTAATTGGAATGCAGTAGTTCTACTGGTTGTTGACTGCCTCTAGCAATAGAGGGGTTTTTTTGAGTATTAGCTTGTTCTGTGCTTGAGGTCTTTGCAAAACATTTCTAAGGAGTGGCAACTTATGGAAGGTATCTCTACTGCAAACGATGTAAAAAGAAATAAAGGCCATCTTTGTAGTGTTGTTGTGGAATTTGGATAATAAGGTGGGGTCCCTGTGCTCAGAGAACAATTAAGACCGACTTTGCTATCTCTTGTACAACCCAGGGGAGTGGAGACTCACCTGGCTATCAGAGAATGCAGCTAAGGAGGGGGTCCTGTGGAGGCAGGACAGCCCTGCTTGTGGTCAGCAAAGACAGCAAAATAACAGGTACCTGTATGGTTCTTTGTTTCTTTGAAAGGCTATTGTGTTCGATAACTGACCTTTGCCTCATTGCCTATGAAATGCGTATTAAACCAGACACCACTGCATATGCTAATGAACATTATAGAGGTCATGCTAAACATATATGATTATAGCACTCATGTCTCCAGCCAAATCATGCTACACGTCACATATGGGGGGGAACCTCATAGTTTTTGGGGATAAAAGACAGAGAAAATGATTGTTAAAGTGGGAGAGAAGAACCTTGATACCTGATGGATCAGTCAACAGGCTGCATTTTCTTCCTTCACCCCAGGCAGGGACGCCTCTCTGGGTAAGCGCTGCACCTCTCACCCTCTGGGTGAAAGTTATCCCCGGGTAGTTGTATTACTATCAAGTTTGCTAGCAATATAAATCTTAATTAGTAGCACTATTGTAGTTAGTGAATTTATCAACGTCAATCTCGAATCTGTTTCTGCTGCTCTCAATAAAATAACTAATTTCGATTTTTGTGCATCTGCTCAGTGCAAGTCCTTTTGCTGGAGCTCTTCTAAATGAATCGGTGACAGTCCTGGGACTCCGACAGACAAATATTGAAACTACATTCCTTTTAACACAACAGTTGTGAGACAGGAAGGAGTAATATCCATGATTAGCATCCTGCTTCTGGCACCATATCCTAAAGAATTAGCCAAGCATATGCAACCCGAGAGTGTTTTTTAAACTGTAAGTGCAACGTTAACTATGTGTGACTTGTTTCAGGTTAAAAATATGAAGGACATTGTCAGGTATGATGCAACACTGAAATCTAACAACTAATAAATACCTGTGTTGTATTACTGTTTGACAGGAACAAAAGGAAAATGCTGCCAAAATAGGAAACAAGTCCATTAAAGAATATTTCTGTATGTTGTAGTGAGAAAATATTATAAGTATCATTAATGGCAAATAGGTTTTGATGAAAAAATACAGAGGAATGATAGCAGGACTTTTTACCTTTACTCAGAACTCATTTATAGCCCAAATACCTGCAACTTGATTTAAATGGGAATGAGGAATATCTGGAAATTGCTATATTGTAAAGAATATCTAGTCTTGAAAAGTGGTACAGAGGTCATTATGAAGTCACATGAACATCAAAACTTCATGTGGGCTGTAGGAATGTGTCTCTGAAGACTTTCATCTGTGCTTATGCCAGTGCTGGGAGAGGGAGCTTGAAATACAGGCTTGATGAGAATTTACATCCTTCCGTAAAAAGCCGAAATTCCACTTAAGTGAATTGCATTGCTACTGGTGTTAACAATGCAGATTAAGGCTCAAGCTACTTCTACCTGGGAATGATGGCTGTCATTCTATCACGGAGGGGCCAACAGTGCACTGACTAACCTGTAACTGTGGTGTGCATGTGTGGTACTGTGTTCATGGTTTCTTTGTTAAATGCATTTGAAGGAGAATAAATTTTCAGGAATGATACATTTTTCTCTGCTCATATATTATGTCTCTCTCAACATGTTTTCTGTTGTGTAAAATCTGAAGGCATCTTACTGCACATCTGACATCACGTGACTGCAATGAAAACATAAGTTTACTTTTGTGGCATATATTTTAAATGCTAGCTTCCTCTAATTCGTCTCTTC
This sequence comes from Gavia stellata, assembly GCF_030936135.1. Lineage (NCBI taxonomy): Eukaryota > Metazoa > Chordata > Aves > Gaviiformes > Gaviidae > Gavia > Gavia stellata. The sequence continues at coordinate 61,959,605 of NC_082637.1, forward strand.
CCTCCATCCACTGCTTTTAGAATAACCTTCAGTGACTTCTTCTGTAGTGGATTTCAAAGCTAGAAGTAGTGATTGAGAGTCAGTTCTTGCTGTGATAATTTTGTCCTTTCAATTTGTCATCTTAACAAAAAAAAAGCTTTTCCGAATATTACTTTCAAACACGTAGACTGGCAAGCTTTGAGAAGAAGAACTTACAGTGCTTATCACATCTTTAGGCTTTCAGGATTCCGCTAGGAAATGCTTTCTTGTAATCAAATGCTTGACATCTTACGCTCTGTAGTTACATCAGTTAGCTTATTTCCAAGACTTTCCTGTGTGTTGAAGTTTGCCACCTTCAGATGTATTGCAGATCATTGTTTCATGTAAGCTTGGTGGTACCAGTCCTAGTCCAGGCATCTGGATCTGGTCTGGGAGAGATATTGGCAGAAATCTTGAACGTAGACTGTATTGTGAATTTTACATACTCTGATACTTAAATTGAGTGAATGAGATTGAAGAGGTGTCCTCTATCCAACTACTATCATAATTTTTTAGGAAAATGGTCTGAAATTCATCAGAGTTGGGCTTCTAGACAGTCAGCCCAATGGGAAATGCTCTTATTCCCTCAGCATTTGCATACATTTACAGACTTTGGAAAGTAATTAAGCCAATTCATATACAACAGTGTTTTTGTTTGAAGAGTCTTTAAAAATAAAATTCTTGAGAAGGCAACTTTAGATACCTGCTACATGTGCAGCAGTGGTGACACAGCTAGTGTTTACTATGATCTTATACATGTTTACAGCTTTAAGCAAAATTCAGCAATTCGTTTTTCTGCACAATAGGCAGACAATGCAAAACACAAAGCTGGAATTCTGTATTGTGGTAGAAATGCTCAATGTCACCAGAGCTATTGACTTTTCCCACCTGGCTTGCAGGCGTTTGGAGAGAAATAACATATGTGCTGTATTGTAAAATGTGGGCTTAATGAACACACAGGCATTCCGTTATACCAAATGAAACAATAGACATGATGGTAAACTACTTAAGAACTTGTCAGAATGTTTTGTTAGTAACTGATTTGCCTTTGGCAATGTTATGAGGAAGAATGTAGACATTTAATTTCCAGTTCAGAATAAACAGAAAATGTTCCTCATGTACACTTGTGTTTATTTTAAATAACTATGTCAATATTTTTGTTTAAAGGAAGCAGTGGCATTTTTGGTTTTTTGGGGGTTTTTTTGTTTGGTTGATTTTGGGTTTTTTGTTAGTGTTTGGGTTTTTTTTTTTTCTATGGATTTCACTGAAGAATTCAGTGACTGTTCTTTATTTGACTTTGATTTAGTTTTTCTGTTATTTTCTGGGTACTTCTATTGAAGCATTTCTTTCAGATCTCAACTGCAGTTATTGCAGAAATGTTCTATACAAATAAAAAAAAGAAAAAAAGAGTAAAAAAGAAATCCTTCATTAAAGAGCAAATTAAATTAGTTAAGGACCTCATATAACCTTGAAGTGCTGTGGAATTAAATCTTAATCCCACAAAGTCTTAAGAACACGAATAATTTCACTGGTCATCCAAATTACTGCAGGTTTGATTGTTTATCATGGAAATTCCATGGAGAATAAAACCAATGTATTCTACTTTTGCTGGTGAAACTCAAAGGAGGAAAAATGGTGTTCAGGATAGGTCACTGGTCCAGTAGCCAGAAGATACTTTTTCTCTCCTTTGATTCAGACTTGTTTTAGAATCTGGAAATGCATGTTGCTTAAACAATAAAGTAAACCAATATTTCGAGTAGCCATTTTTTTCCCCTGGCAGGCATTTTGTGTTGTCCTAAGCAAGCATATTATTGGCAACCTTTTCCGTAGAAATGTTTCAGAAAGTTATCATTAATCCATTAGAAACCTCTTTTTGTAGATCCTGAAAGAAAGGTTGGATGCACCTTGTGTCAAGAGAATGTATGTTCTGAAGTTTCTGGTTAGTGGTCACTGTGTGCAAGCTATAAAAAACTCTAAGAACTGGTATGTAACAATTCACAATCTCTGCATCCACTTTGGTATGCTACGTAAACTAATTATGTAATGGCAAACTAATGCATGCTCAGTGAGGCACAGGTCACTTTGCTGATGAAGTGGGAATCATGTGAAAACATTTACAGAGGTGGTGAAACACTGCTAGTATCTTCCTGATCTGAAGGTGGAGAGGTTGTCACTACTGCAGCATTTGTAGAAGTACAGTCACACATCTTCCTCAAAGCCAGTCCTACTCTTTAGCCCATGTGTGGCTAGGCCAAAAGACTTCCTTACTGTACCTTCTTTGCAGTGTTATTTCCCTGCTGAAGAAAACCAAGGATAAAATGCTTTATGTAATTCTTGTTAAACTTTGCATTAGCCACAGGAAGTGCTTGTATTCTGTCTAAGGCCATTCAGGTCAGCACGAATGTTTTTATATGCAGCTACTGTCTTTTGTTCAGGCCTCTGCTATATAAAAATGTAAGGTCCAACCAGAATCTGATTGAGAGGGGCTGGCATAAAAAATTTGGACAATTAAAATATGCATTGCTCCCACAAAGTCTGTAAGCCTATTTCCTGATCTGCTTAGACTGTCTATAAGCAGTTGAACGGTTCTTCTTATGAATTACGGCAATTCTTAATTCCAAGCACATTTTGGTATACAATTCAAACACACTTTTTATAGCAGTAGTATAACACAATACGTATCATCCCTAGCAATAGACCTTAAAAAATCACTGTATTCATAAATTGAATTGGCATTTTGAAAGGTTAACACAAAAAGCTGCTTTGCTGTCTGTAATCAATAAAAAAAGGATTTAAAGTAATTAAAATCTCTGGTGTGGACATTCCTTATTTGGTGCCTGTCAGAAAGAACAAAACAGAGTAGCCACGGACAGGAGATAAATATAGATAAAACAAGCCTTGCTCTTACGAATTCTTATCTACAAAAGGAATTATTGGTGCACAAATCTTTCCTGGTTCAGATTGTAAATGAATTAAGAACATAGTAAGCATTGCTGTGAATTTGCAAGTTGGTAAAGGAAGAGAAAAAACAAGACACGTGACAATACTTTCACATGAACAATATATAAGAAATAATTGTTAAGTAATACTAGCTGTTGTACGTCTGATATAGAGACATGTTTGTTAGATTCAGTTGTTTTAAAAAATATTTAAAATATGCATAGATTCCTGTTATTTATGCTTATAGAATTAACGAAGTCTCTCTCTCTTCTTAAATGTCCTCATTATAAAATAGAAGAAAAAAAAAAGAACACTTAAACACAGCCTTTAATTCTTTTGTAAATATGTTTTTAAGCTACACTTTCTTGTAGGCACTGTTGATTACTGATAAATGGTGATAAATGTTTTGCTATTCATAACCAAACCATGATAGGACAGTAACCTGGCTTCAGCTCTTTCTGTAAAAAAATACTTTCTGTGATTAGTGGGAGAGAGGAGCCTTCTTAAGAAGGTTAAGGAGTGTCATTGATGTGGCTCTAGAAGAAGGAGCAAGAAAGGCTGTTGGCTCAAGAGTCTGTGATCCATCATTTTTGTAATCTTTGCATTGCTTTTGTTTCCTGATCAGATGCATGCAAATGTTATCAAGAAGAACACAGTATGACAGTTTTAAATTCTTCCAGAGGAATAAAAGAAGTAGTTATGGAGTTACATGCTAGGCTTGTAAGAATGGGAAAGTTGGCAAGCTGTAAATCTTTGTTTCCCAAGCTATTTGATTCAGGTCAGTCTTGCTTGAGACATCACTTCTAGAAAAATTAGGTTATTGCAGCATCCTAGACTGAGGGAATTTAAAAAATATTGTTATCTAATTTATTCACAATAAGCAATGATACTTGTTTTTTTCATGTGTAACTCCAGCTGAAAAGTATATAGCCAGATCCATGTCTAATTTAATTGCTTCTGTGTGTCAGACTCCTGGTCCCATATGTTTGCTCCAATGGAACAGTCTTTGATGATTAACAGTTTAGTTAACTGGGCAGGGAAAGCTTTACATTAGAAACCACTGGGGAGGAAGTGATTACTCAAAAAATAACTAAGGAAATTGTGGATGGAGTAGGCAAGACAAGGGCCTGGGGTGATGGGAGCAGAAGGGACATAATAATCAACAAAATGGAGCTGAAGAGCAATCTTTTTGAGCATGGGCATGTAGGCCTGTATTGGGGAATTGCACACTTGGGTGACTCTCTGAAATGCCTCTACACTAATGCATGCTATATGAGTTAGAAGTCTGCATGCAGTCACAGGACTACGACTTCACTGGGTTCAAGGAAGTGTTGTGATACAACTTGCACAACCGGAGTGCTGTGATGGATGGATACAGGCTCCTTAGGAAGGACAGAGCAGAAAGGCGAGAAGGAGGAGTTGCCCTTTATGTGAGAGAGCAGCTGGAGTGCATGGACCTCTGCCTGGGGAAGGATAAGGAGCCAACTGAGAGCTTGTGGGTGAAGATCAGCAGGCATACAAACATGGTTTCTGTTGCAGTGGGTATCTGCTATAGACATCCTGACCAAGAAGAAGTAGTAGCTGAGGCCTTCTTCAGATGACTGGAAGGAACACCACATTCCCGGGCCCTTGTCCTTATAGGGGCCTTTAACCACCCTGATACTGCTGGAGGGACAGCACAGAAGGATTTGAGCAATCTTGGAGATTTTCTAGAGCGCATTGATGACAACTTCCTGACACAGGTGACTGAGGAGCCAAGAAGGTTGCTCTGCTGGACCTTTTCCTTACAAGCAAGGAAGATGGTCATGGATGTGAAAGTCAGGGACAGCCTTGGCTGCAGTGACCGTATGATGGTGTGGTTTATGATCCTACGATGAGGGAGCAGGTCAAAAAGCCAGACCATAGCCCTGGATTTTAGGAGCAGCCTTTGGCCTCTTCAGGGATCTGTTTGGAAGAATCCCATGGGATATGTCCCTGGAGAGGAGAAGAGTCTGGGAGAGCTGGTTGATTTTCAAGGATCAACTCCTCCAAGCTCAAGAAAGGTCCATCCCGACAAGTAGGTAATCAAGCAAAGGCAGCAGTAAGAAAAGTGTGGGCCCACTCTGAATTGGGCAGGGGTACTGGTGGCAAATGACATAGAGAAAGATGAGGTACTGAATGCCTTCTTTGTCTCAGTCTTTACTGGTAAGACCAGTCTTCTGGAATCCCAGGCCCCTGAGACCAGAGTGAAAGTCTGCAGCATGGGAGACTTCCTGTCAGTGGAGGGGGATCAGATTAGGGGGCACTTAAAGAAACCAGACATACATAAGTCCATGGGGCCTGATGGTTTGCACCCACAAGTACTGAAGGAGATGTCTGATGTCATTGCAAGGCCAGTCTTTGTTATTGTTGAAAGGTCATGGCATTAGGGAAAGGCTTCTGAAGACTAGAAGAGAGCAAATGTCACTCCTGTCTTCAAGAAAGACAAGAATGAGCATCTGGGGAACTGCAGGCCAGTCAGCCTCACCTCCAGACCTTTTGAATGTGATGGAGAAAAATACTCCTTGAACCATTTGCATGGTGATGATACTAAAATCAAAGGATACAGTGCTGTGGGGCACATCTAAATAGCGTGATTAGTATTTTTTTTATTTTCCTCAGGGCCTTATAGGCAATGGCCTTACGCATTTTAATTTGGATGTTGTAGGTTCCTTTCCATAACATTCTGGAGAAGATTGTGTCACTGCTGATTAAAACCTGGAGCGACCCTGTTAACCTTTGCCATCCCTGGAGCATTGCAGCCATTCTTTCCCAGGTCAAGGGGAAAATTCTTTGCCTGTGTCCTCAGTACTAAACCTGTATAGTATCCTTCTTTTTATGTTTTCTTCTGTCTTTTCCATTATGTGGTCGTGTCCATCTTGCAAAACTTCTCTTCTTCAGCTATTTTTTTTCTTGTCTCTGTGCTTCTGGCAGGCAACATATTTTTGTCCCTGTCTAAAGACTAGAACATATTTTCATTCTGGGGACATGGCGGGGAGGAATGCACCTTTTTAGCATGATTCAAATTAACCTAAGCTAAACACAACTCTAGAGATGTGGATCTAACTCTATGGTGACAAGTCCCTCTAATTCCTCATGCTTTTCTGGTAGAAGAATTAGCAATGACAGCAGGTGCAAGTACACTGTGATTTATAGTATTCATTGTTGTTTGCCTAAAGAGAATCAAAACTGAAACTTTGACCCTTTTGGCTATGATCTTCTCACTGTTGTCACAGGTGCTTTAAAGAGGTGGTAAAAGAATGGAGAGGGGCAAAAAATAATGCAGGTGATATGTTCTTGAACTCTTGACTTCCAGCAGCTGCATTTTAAAAACTGTCATTCCATTTTGCTGGTATGGCTGTGAGGCCTCTCCATTATGTGTGCAAACACAATCTGATTAGTATTTTTTATAAGCTTGTCTTGTCTGCTTTTATTACAGACATCACCTTCAGACGTGGGGCCACCAGAGCCATTAAATCAAGAATATTTAGCTATTATTTGTAATAAATGTCAGCAGGACTGAATTGAAGCCAGCAGGAAATGTTCAGGGCAGCAAACACACTGACATTCATTCATGCAAATTTGTACAACTAGTAGAATTAATCATAAAAAGGGAAGGTAGAACTTACATTGTATTTATATTACTGGTTTGGCCAGTTGTGATTCAGCAAGAAAATGAGGGCTATAATGGGTAAGCAGCAGCCTAATGACAAAGAGCCACATGCAAAGTATAATTAGTTGAGTATAATTTCCAAGACAAGACATTTAAGGACTCTTTTTACAATGGGTCAATGTATAAGGAAAATAAGAGGTGCAGCTCCTCACATTTTTACTGGTAATTTCAATCAGAATTAAAAAAAAAATAGGCAACTTTCAGTATTTTTATGTTTTCTGGCTCTTTTCACAATGTGGAAAGATCTGTTCTTAACACTATTTGATCAGAAAACAATAGCATTAGGAATTTTTTGAAGACAAAATTCATAAGGCCTTTTTAACTTCAATATTGTATACTCTAGGAAACTTACTAAATGCATCCTATTCAGAATATAAGATGGGAATTCTTGTATTTTAACAGGAAGGGGTTTCCTTGACAGGTATTACAGCAGTATGAGAATGTTTTGCCAGACTGGCTGCAGATGACTACCAGAATATTTATGTTGGTGAAAAAACAGGAGGATGTCTGGTGTCAGGAAAGTTAGAGGTCCAGAAATTGCTGGGAAACCAGACCATGTTTCACTGATTTTGAATCCTACAGCCTGCAGAGCTGACATGAACAGAAATTGGTTCAGGAGTACAGCTATTTAGTGCTATTGGACTGATGCAGACTGGGAAATGAATTCTGGTGACTAGTGAATTCAGCTCTTAATAGTGGAGTTTTGCTAAGAAAAATATACAAAAATAAGTCCCATACCCAACACTATTCTTTGCAAATTCCAATAGAGAAAACAAACTTAATTGCAAATATATTAAATACTTAGCATTTGAAAAAGTTATGAGGATATATATTTTTCAGTAATTGTATTCCTTTGCAATCACTCCTATAAAAGTAAAAGGAGACTAATGTTAGATTTAGTTGTCACTAGGTCAGAATCTGGAGGACAGCCTATTAGGAAATCATTACTTGATAGAAGTAAAAAAAAATTTAAACCTATTTAAATGTATCTCAGTGCAATACTTGTTGAAGCCTACACACCTGAATAATCTGTAGGAAAACCGTAATTACTGTTTTTCTTGTGTAAGATGCAGTCCTTTGCAGTAAACCCTAAGGAAGATTATAACGTGAATCTGTAAGTGATAAAACTCAGAAAGGAATTAATATTGTATTTTGTTATTCCTGAATCACGGAAAACCAGATGATGAAAACATATATTTTTTTATCTCTTTTCATTATCTTGATGTAAAATGAAAAGTCTTAAACCTGTTCCTGAAGAGATTGAAAAATAAGCCAGCTGAATGGAGCTGACATAAAAATGTTAGGGGAATTTAGAGAAAATAACTATTCTTATGTTTCTTCAGTTGCAGAATTTAAACAATGAGTAGGAGAGAGCATGAAACTGAAATATGATTCATAAAATTAAAATACAAAGTTTTCCTTTCATATGGTGTTCTCTGAGCCAAATACATTTTTCAGAGTATTGAACTTCCTGAAGTGCCATGGAATTAAATGCAAAACAAATATTCTGAAGCATTTTTCCATTCTCGTGGTTTGTAATTATTGCATAGGGTGTTCTCATACAGACTGGGAGGATATATAAACAAAACCACCTTTCAAAGTGCCAGAAGCAGTCAGTGTAAATTGTTTCCTTAGGGTTTTGGTTTTAATTGCTAAAATTGCGGAAAGGACTTGATTTGGTCAAGGGGAAATGAATGCTTCCTGTTAAGTGAAATACAGCTTCTCTTCACATAATTCATGAACTCACAGAGGTGCTTAGCTTGTACTTCTCAGTTATCATTAGCATGTTATGATCACTGAAAGAAACCATAATTAGAAGTCATTGTTCTTTTTTTAGGGCAAAATCCCTTTTTTCTCTTCCATGCTTTAAGTCTTGATCATTTGTAAGTGTGTTTGAATCCTGACTACACTGTGCTGTAAAGGCAAAGCATTTTGTGGTAGAAATACGCGGAAGTAACAGAGTTCACGCCAAAGATATCCAACTTTTTACCTGTCCCATGTTTTCAGGATATTCTGTAAGCTTCAGACGGCAGTTAAGATTTTTTTTTAACATGAGAAATCTGGTGAGCAGGGATGCTGTACAGAGCCTTGGTAGGCCCACTGTTGGAGTACTTTGAGCAGTTCTGATTTCTTCATCTCAAGAAGGAAATAGAAGAGCTAGAGAAGGAGAAAATAAAGGCAGCTGAAATGATCAAAGAGATAGGGAAGCTGCCTTATGGGCAGTGACTAAAAATATTAGGACTTCAGTTTGAATATGAGAAGGCTGAGAAAGTATGTGATTAAGATTTACAAAATCATCAAGGTGTTGCATAAGCTGGATCAGATACTGCTGTTCACTAGATCACACTGTATTTTAAGTAGGAGCATGCACTCAAACTAGGAGAAGAATGACTAGAAAGATGAAATGTCAGCTAGGCCAAAAAGGGACAAGCTAAATTCATTGACAAAACATCCATAAATACACGGACAAAAGGTCTATTGGGGAGTATAAGGAAAGTGGACTGCAGATAATAGCCAGGTGCTTGTGCTCTTCTTAAACAGCATCTACTGCTGCTGTTGGAGGCAGAGTCCTAGGCTCTGAACCATTGATCTGAATAGGTAGGGCATATTTCATGCTCTTAAATGTTCTATTTAGAGGATGCAGGTATCACTCAGCTTAAAATGTCCTGTGAATTTTTTTCATCCCAATAACATTGAGGCGTAAATTGAAAGGAGGCAGAAATAAATTAGCAAAGAAATTAGTTAGCACTTAGCTAAGCACAGATGGTACCATTTACAAAATATGTTTTCTGGTTAAATTTGGCACTGGAAGTAATTGAGAGCCAATTCCTGAATACGCTTAAAGCGGATTCTGACATGTCCTAGCTGTCGGTGTAAGAATGCGCATATATTTAACTTTTAAAAACTTCTCTTTTGCCTCCTGGTTGAAGAACAGTGCTTTACACCAGTTCAAAAGCTACCAATGCTCTCAAAGAGGTGATGCACAAATACTCATTCCAAATATTATCAAAAATCATGGGTTGAGTTGTGTGCCCAAAATGATGGAATTGATTTAGAAATCATAAACCTAAGAAATAATGTCTTCTTCCCTATCATGTTCTGCATTTATATTTATTAGCTTTTCTCTGAAATCCTGAGAAGTAGAAGATAATCCAGTCTGAAAATAAAGAAAATAAAGCTGAAATTGTTGTTGTATAGTTCCAGTAGATGGACTTCTAGAAAAAACTTAGTATGGCATCTCCAAGACTGCTGTCAGTCTGTAATTTCATTAGTGTAATTGGCTCATATCTGTTTTATAATGCATGGATCCCAGCTCCCCTGCAATTTAAAAAAAAACAAAACAGATTTGCCTTCTTGCTTCCTTCTTATTTTCCTGAAAATCTAGTTCTGTGTCTAGCATTATGAAGGTGAAATAAATGCATACCACCTGTCCCATGGTTCCTTGTGCAGTGGAAAGAAAAATGCATTTCTTATCATATAACTATGGTTTCCTCGGTGCTTCTTTGTAAAGGATCCTCTGGTGTGAAGGCCAGGTGACAGTTCAGTGTCCCCCTGCAGATTCCTACTCTACAACACTAGAAGACATGGTAAAGCCGTTTACTTCTGTGTGTCCTGGAGATGATGCAGTAAGACCAAATAATTACATGTGGTACCATATAAAGTAAGAAAGCAGTTGAGCCCTAGCTGCGAAGCAGAACTTGCTTAATAATTTTGGTTCTTATTTCATTGCTTCAAGGTTACATTCTGCCTTGGTAAGGGAATACTTATCCTTACTATCTTGCTCAATGTTACTAAACTCAGCAGATGTAAGCAAGAGCTTCAGAAATTTGATAAATGGGGCCTAAATACAACTCTGTTTATCTTCTTCAGTTTAATAGTGCATCATTATTGACCCATTCCCGATGTGTGTTGTGATAATGTGGGACTGACAGAGAATTTTCCAGCCAAAGCAGTAGTTGGTATCTTATGGCAGACAATAAAATTTATATCCAGATAATTTTTATGTTGGGTAATTAATATTTTGATTGAGGACTCTTTTGTGATTGTTTTTAGAAATTGAAATTTGCAGTAAAGTCCTGGAATACCTGCGATTAGCTAATATAAGAAACAGTCTCTTCTGAGATGGCTTGTGGTCTGATATTGATGATAAATTGTTCTACTGAGTACATTATGCAACTCTGACTCATGAAAACTTTAAACAGTAGTTAACATCTAATAGAGACAATATGTGGCCTCCATTTTAATGGTAGTGGTACTGTCACTCTTCAAAAGCAGTGAACTACCCATTGTAGTTACTTGGCCAAAATTATTTTATATCTGTTTTACTCTGCATTTGTTTAAACATATAATAATCTATCTTCAGTATCAAGGAGTGAAGCAATTTACAAGTTTATGATTATTTTGACTTTCTATTATTAGACCCTGATCAAAGATAGAAGTTATTCTTTTCTAATGTGGCTAAATAACAATTAATAAACTGAAATTTAAAAATATTTTTTAAAATAATGCTTTTTCTGTGTAACAGAAAGTGAGGACAATAACAATGCCATAACTCAATAGACCTTGACAATTAATTTTTGCCAGAAAATTTGTATGTAAACATACACATTTTGGAGTGCTTGTTGGGAACTATAAGAAGGTTAAAAGTGGAGATATAATCTGTACTCATATGATCCTGTAGTTTTAGGATATATCTTTCTCTAACTCTTTTATACTGAAATCCTAAAAATGGCTAAGGATATTTTAAATGTTTTGGTTTCTTACTTTGACATTTCAGATATAAGTATTGTATGGGAGGCCCACAATGAAAGGGAAGTTGCTATAGGCTGGTTGATTTGTGATGCAGAGAAATATATACTTCTCAATGAGTTAATACTGAGTCAAATACTCTAGCTTAGAATTGGAGGGTGCTTTTTGCCTTTTAGCTGAGTAATAAAACTGTGTTCATGATAACTTTTGGCCATCAAATATTTCATGGTACATTTTGCAGGTTTATTAATTCTATTGTCCCTGGCTAGACTCCAATTGCAATAATTGCATTCTGCCTTTCTAAAGTCATTTTTGAAGAAGTATCAAGTATAGCCTTCCTTTCTTTTCCTGAAGTGGAATCAAGAGAGCTTTGTAATTGCTTAATTATTTCGTTGTTGTTGTTGTTTTTTTGTTTGGTGTTAGGGGCTTTTACGTGGGAAGAGGGAGAGAATGTGCTTTTAAAATCTTTTTGACATGTCAGTATATTAAATGAAAGTAAGATTTATAGCATGGCTGAGCATATCTGATGTAAGGGTGTTGTGAACATGCATATCTTACAGAACATGGGTAACTGTCTCAGTTAAGAGATGTCTATCTGTAGGTGGAAAATCACAGTAAGTTGTTAGCTTTCACTGTAAGAGTGAATTAGGTAGAGGTAAGTGGCCTTAGAAAGGATGCTGGAAATCATGCACAGAGCAGTACTGTGACACAGAGAAGGCATCCTTCCGATACATAACTGGTTCAGCCCAGGTCTGCCCTTGAGGGCATACTTTGGGCAAGAAATGTTATACTGAGTTTTGGCCTTCAGTTTGTCACTGAGACTGTTTGTGCACAGCAGGATAAAAGTAGCCACTGAGTATTCATTTCACAAATCTAGAGAAATAGCAAGTGCATGAAGAGTAGGCCAATCTGTCTTATTTACATACAACTAATAATATTCTTTCCTAAGGTTTTTAAGACAACTTTGCCTCCATATCACCCTGTGGGGTTTGCTTTTCTGTGCTTGACAGATCTGGTATAGCCTTATGCTGGGTTACTACAATGCATTTATTTTACCTGTGAAACTTGTGTGTTCGTCATATATATTTCTGAAGGTGCCCTTAATTGTTTTTTAGCTCCTGTGCAGAATCAAGGATATGCTAAAATGCATATGTGGGCATAATAAGATTCCCAATAAGTTGATCAATTGGCGTGTACTAGCACAGAAAGACTACCTGAGTGAGCATGTCTATGCAGTAGTTAATACTAGTGGTTGCTTCAGTACAAAATGATGGATATATCCATAATTTTAAGTGCAATGTGATACAGAGACATCCAAGCTACTGCTGACAAAATCAGTATGCTGCATCATACAGCGTAACATTAGACAGGGATGCCATTTTAGATCTCAAAGGTATTTTCTTTGTAGTCTTTTGAGCTTGTGTCCAGCACTATCATACTGCTTCCACATGTGGAACTGAAAGTCATTGCTAACTTAGGAGTTTTCAGCATTACATTCCATTGTATGATGTAGACTAATACACTTATGCCCATAGGACACTTCACAACATTCTAAAAAAAATCCTGTTCTCTTACATACTTTTATGTACATTTTAATTTGTTTGTTGGACGTTCATGATGTCATCTTCTGAAGCTGCATGGAAATCATAGGCTCTATGTAGGAATAAATCAGTCAATCTGTGAACAGGTTTGCGTTAATACTGTTGGATTTTTTAACTGGTGGTTATGAGGCCATGCTTATCATAAATTTTTGTGTCTTTTTATCATTCTGATGTGTTCTAGGTGCTGCAAGGTTCTTGAAAAGTGCAAGTCTCTCTGATCATAATTTGTGGCTTTTCTGATTCTTTCTTGTGCATAGCTGAGGAACGGCAGCCATAGATGATAAGAGCAGTCAAAGAGAGATTTTTTCTGAAACTTAATAAATTTTCACACTGTATAATGAATCCTTTTAACCTGAGTAAGGTCTTACGAGGTATTTGGAGAATTAAATAGTCTGGCACTTCTGTCATTTTAATGCTTCAGCAAGTTTTAGCACTTGTGGTTTTTTGTGCATGAGTGGTCCTCTAGCTGAGGTCTAAAATGGTTTACTGCTATAAGTATAGTAATTTAAAGAGTTCAGTAGATTCTGGGGCTACCTGTAATTCCCAAGTCCCTGGAGAACTGCTCTTTCCATAGGTGTCTCAGGATGTCTGGTAGGTTCTCAAAAGTTTTGCACATTTCTGGGGCTTTTAAATTCTGGAGTGGTTCCTCCAAGAACTTGCTATCCTATAATCTCATGGTGAATATTTTATCTGGTAACTTAAAATGCCTTGCAGTCTAGTACCTGTACCTCTGCTGGAGACAGTACCACCCTTGAAAAGGACTTCTAATAACCTTTTGAACCACAATCTGTTTCCTCCAGTAATAGTTAATACCTTTACATCTAAAGATATCAGGCAAGGGTGAATGAACAGAAATAGTGAGGGACATTCAAAAATAAGAAGCAAAGTAGGTGTTTGTCACAGTCTTACCTTTATGACCTCATTTTACAATTGAGGTGTTGTAAAATAGCTGTAAACATTTGAAATCCTCCAGAATAAATTATAAAATATAAGAGGACTAACAAGCCACATTGGAGGCTCAGTATCTTAGATGATGGTCTCTGTCCCCAGGCATCTGGAAGGGAAGTTTTGATGGGCAAAGTTTTAACAAAGGAATGCTTTCAAAGAAACTACTGCACTTAGGAGGAGGGAGGTTATATTTCAAACTGAGACCAACAAAACTTTTATAGTTTTGGCAGCCAGCTATCTTTGAAGAGGATTTAAACAGGGACCCGACAAAACTTTTATAGTTTTGGCAGCCAGCTATCTCTGAAGAGGATTTAAACAGGGACCAAAAGGATCAATGTACCTCCTGATGGCTACTTATCTTGCAAAAATGTGCAAGTATTCTGTTGATTTTTTTTAATACATAGGTAATAGAAATTAATTAAGGATTTTGTTAGTGTTTTTTTATGGTGATGAAACCTTCTGCACTGCTTACTCTCTGAAAGTCATGAGAGTATAAGGTACATTTCTGTGGATTTTTTTTTTTTAACCCCTGCTGCAAAGATTATCATAAAAATATATTACAATAGACAGCCCATGGTATCTGGTTCCAGTGCCTCATCTAACAAGTGATTACCCTCATGAGTACGCTTATGCTTGCCAGTAGTTCTACTGAATATTTATTTTCCCTCTGTCTTTTGCTCATCAAGTTATTTTTTCTTTCAGTTTTAGAGCATGATATTTCTGCAAACATGAGCAGAAGTAGGTTACTGTTAGGTCCCACCTGCTCAGTTGTAGGAGTGTGTTCCTGGACCTAGGTGTTGCTGTTGAGAATGCTCTGTTGCTAAAAGTCAAAAGCATTACTTGGGGAAACACGCACTTCAGTCTGGAGCCTGGCATTTGTTTTTTGAAATTACAATAGATGCCCATAATGCTAAAGGAAAGAATACAAATTAGGAGTTCTTTAAGACAGAATTGCTTCAGAACTTTGAAGATAAATGTAGGGACCTTTAATTTTACTTCTAAGTGACTGAGGAGCCAATGGCGAGTAGAAGTACTTGTGTATTATGAACTTTCAGTATTGACTTCATCAAAAGACACAAGACAGAAGTGGGGAAGTTTGTCCTTTGTGTCTAATGCAAAAAGAACGGAAGTCATATGGTCTATGAGAAATTTATTTAGTGGTGAGTATAAGGCAGGTGGGAAGAAATCCAAGAAAAAAATACTCGTAGGCTTGGTCTTAACATGTGTTATAAATGCTTACAGAAAACTGTGTTCAAGTAACATTTTTTGACCTAAAGGTGTCCTTCAAGTTTCAGTTCTTGGCTTCTTACCTTTATCACTGTGTATTTATGATATTGATCCACTCTTCTGAAATGCAAAGTTTCATCTCTGTGGGGGTGACACAATTATTTATAGGTCAAATAAATATTTACATGGCCTTTTCTATAACCTCCCGTGTGATTTTGATAAATTATACAATCATGATAAATTGGGTAATGTTATTTTAAATTCAAACACAGAAAGCTTGGGTGTTTGGTGTACAAGTCAGTCTGAAATCTCTTGATTCTGGTTCCTTTTTGAAGAATCCCTTTCTTTTTTTTCACACGTTTAAAATGACTTGGGATACAGTTAGATTGGCTATTAAAAACTATCATTGTACAGAAGGCAGAGTTAGCAGAATGTGTTTATAGCTAGGATTATGTTCTGCAAATAGGCATTGTTTTACTTTTGCAATGAAGGCAAAACTTGTAAGGAGTATTTTATTGGACTTTATAGATTATTTTAGGCTGAGATGTTTAACGGTAACATACTAGTGAGCTTCTGTTCTTGTAATTTACATGTTTTAGCTGCAGATGTATAGGATAGAATATAAGCTGGTCTTAACTGCTACTAAACAAAAAGAGTTTCAGGGGGAAAAAAGGAGACTCTGTTGAGGCCAGCTCTTGTAGGAATACAGAACAGAGGAACAGTGCACTCTTTTTTCTTTCAATGCCCATATTTAGATTCCAGATGCAATCTATTTCTTGACCTGAACAAGAGTTCAGGTTGAGTCTACTACTACTACTATCCATTAGCTAAGCCTGGAGAAGTGAGAAAGACAGTACTTAACTGTGCTGGAGAGACTTTGTAGAGGTTCAAGGATTATCAAGGTGGACATGATTCCTGGTGTTCCTCGTGGGTCTGGAAGGTTGTAGACTGCCTCTTACATGGTGTGATGCCTAAAATATGTTCCTATTTTTTTTCATATTGCATTATACAAAGTCAGTGTACAAATAAGTGAGTCCAGCTTATGCGTATGTTTTGTAATTAATTTGTCATTTGGAAGTACTAAGTCCTTTTCAGAAAGCAATCCATGCTATCATGGGTTTCTGTATGCTGAAATCCTGGCTTCTCTGAAGAAGAGGCAAAACTCACACTGGCTTTAATAAAGCCGATTTCAAGTATACGATAAATAGCTACTTTTTCAAGGTTATTGCAATCACTCATTGTCAGAAATATATTTTTGAGGGCTCCTAGATACATGCTACAACGAAGTAACATCTCAAGAGGAACATAAAATAAATCATAAAAAAGTGTGGCTTCAAGAAGACAGAGGAAAATGGAAAGAAAGAATGTCTTCTCAGTGCATTACAGTAACAGGCATCTTATTTTCTGTTTGTGTTTGGCTTAGGTGCTTGACAGCTCACAAACACACTAATTTTAAGGCTCTAGAATGTGATGACCTGAATGCACAAATAAAATTATTTCCCATCCCTTCTGGAGGTCAAACAAAACTCTCCAAGCAAAGAAAATTTCTCTTTAACGCTGTTGAAGTTCGGCCATTTTAATCCATTATTGTGCATAATCATTACTATCAAGCTTTTCAATAAAGTTTCTGAAGTAATAGTCCTTCCTTCCCTCTGCTTTACACACTAATACTCTCCTTGAGTTTTGGACTCCTTCTGAATCCCTACAGAAGGGTTGTGCATTGATTTCATTCTTCTCAAGCTAGGTCTTTTCTGAACAATTTATATGGAAGAATATAACCTGTTGTATCTTATCTCAGCAGTATTTTCCACTATACCTCATATCAGATTCCATCAGACCCATTTTGTTAATAACCTTTGGCAACTCTTCTTGGTCATAAGAGATTGTGGCTGCTAAATGATGTCTCTGGGAACAATCTCTCTCCATGTGTTTCCCTTTTATGATGCCGTTATCTGTTGCTGCTTGGAAAGGATGCTGGAGGTATCACCTGGATGTGTTTGTAACACATACAATACATATAGAAACATGCACACACATAGCACCACTCATTTGCCCACTCAGCCAATTATGAGCAGATATTTTCCTTTGGACTCACAGGTTTAGCTAAATGGGATTAATATTGAAGGACTACATTGCATTATTCAAATCAATTAGATCTCATTCTGCTGTAGTTGGTAACCCTTTGGTCTGAATCATGCCTCATGCCAGGAGGATGCCTGCATGAAAGCTAAAAAAGCCAATGTGTTAGTGATATAACCTTAAAATTAAAAATGGGAAGTGGGAATCTGGGAGAAGAAAAGTTTATGTAACTTTTTCAGACAGGTGGTGGAGCAGCACACAGCACTAGGACTGAACTAATTTTGGTGATGTGTTGTTTTAGAAAGAAGTGCAGAGTCACATGAGGGAAAACAGCGTTACTTTATACTGTGACACCAGAGTTAATATAAAAAGGCTATTCTAGTCTAGAGTTTTAGCAGGCAATAATTAGTTTGATAGAAATGCTAGTTAATGTTAACTAAGGTACTGAAAATTCTACCCTTTGACACTTTAATTTGTGCTTAAATTTAGCTGATCTTAAACATACTGGCCTAAACATATTTTATAATGGCCATGTGAGACCTCAAAATATAGGCTTTGCTATGTTAGTAAGACAGCACAATAATTTGCTTACTAGTCTAGTTGCATCACTGACTATTACCATTATAAGATCCTCAAGAATGTTTAAAAGAGTTTATATTTGTTCCTGCCCCGTGAGTAGATTATTACAGGTTGTTTGAAGACCATGATATTACTGATGTCGTGAGCAAGAGCTGTTTCCACATTCAAGACAAGTTAGAATGACTCCGTTAAGTCAGGTGGGGAAACAGACATCAGGTGATTCTGCCTGACATGAAGAATCAGTTTGGAGGCTATAGAACACCACATTAGAGATCCAGATGGTTTGTGTATCTTAAACGAAATAAAACCAAAGATAAAGTGGAACAGATTGCAATTGTATAGGGCTTTAGAAGTATTTCATGTAAGTTAAGTTTCACTCTTCTTTCAAGAATTTCCTCATGTTGTGCCTATGTGCTACCTTGGTTTGCTTAAAAAGAAAACAAACAGCAAAACCAGGAGTTTCCTTTCACTTGTGTGAATGTACTTCCAAAAGCATAGTTTAATTCTCTATGGAAATGCGTCCTTCTTTTTTCTTCGCTTTCATGTGTAAGGTCAGTTTTTACCTATTATACAGGACATTGTTATCAAAGACCATAGGAAGAGCTTTTGTCTTCTAGAAAAAAAGAAAAATTCTAGGGCCTTCTTTCCAAGTTGTACTTGCTGGAATAGAGGTTCCTTAGCCCTGAAGTGTTATGGCTTTCAAATTTTGTCCATTTAAGTAGGGTCCTCTACAGGCCTTGTATCAGTGGCAGTCAGATATCTTTGATCTGTCCTGTACCTATTCTGACTCCTTGCCATCCTGCAATATGCTGTCTTGTTCCCTGCGAAAAGCAAGGCAAGAACTAGCAGATGATTTGGCTCCAGGCTGCTTTTCCCATCTGTGTATGAGGTGCATTCTTTCGAACATTAAGTAGTCTGATGATAACTACTGGTACTGTTGCACCTTGGCTGCTGGAAACCTAGGCAAATGTCCAAATTCTTTCTTCTCTGCTGAACAAAAACATCTAGATGGAAGCAGGAAGATGTTTAGTGTAAGCTTGTCAGGCAATAACCTGATTCTAGGCATGAACAGCTGACAACTTCAGGGCCACTGATAGTAATTTCTTCAGCTGACCAGTATCTAAGACACATACAACACTGTGATTAATTCTCCTTGTACATAGAAACAACACCATCATGTGCCACAATTACCTGACAAAATCCAGGTTTTGAATATTTAATGTTGAATAATTTCTACAGATTGATTGACGATGGTTCTATAAAGCTTTCATTAAAAGTTGAGCAACTTTATCAGTGAGATAGTGTTCTGTGACAGGTCACACTGCTTAACTTTTGTAATTTACAAATTTACAAAAAAGGGTAATAGGTGAACTGAAGTGATATTATTCAGACAAACCAAACCAATCTTCTGGAAATAAGAGGCCAACTCTGGAAAATAATTTTTTTCCTACAAATTAGTTTTGCAAAATGATTAGTGTTAAAATATAACATAAAAGTGAAGAGTGTTAAAATTACATACACACAGTGGATAAAACTAGTACAAGGGCAATTGTTCCTCTCCCTTTTGCTGCTATTTGAAAAAGTTAATAAAATAATAAATAAAATTAATACAGTTGCAATGATTTACTTTAGTTTTCAAAAATGCTTTTGATACATTTTCTCAGAACTATAAAAAAAAAGTGTTAAAGATGAAAGTGCTGAAACATGAGATAAAACCGGAGCAGCAAAAGAAAAGAATGGGTACTGGAGACAGAAGGATACTTCACTGCTTGTTATTTGGGTCAGTTATTTGTGTATGATTTTTAGGAGAAAGTGTACAGTGATTTAGTGTTTACTTTGTGATGTTGAGCTATATTTTTTAGTGAAAATCATGGCAGATTGCAAGAAATTACACATTTAACTTGTGTTACGGAGCTTCTGTGCACACCTGCTAAAATTCTTCAAGTATCCTATACATGATGAATTTGTAGTGCACTATAGAAAGAAATGAAAAATGCATGATATTACTCTGCTCTGTGCTTAATTTTTGTAATATTACTGGAAAGATATTTTAGAAATGTGCTCTGAGAAGACAACAAAGAAAGAAATAGTTTTGAAATGCACCATGCCAAATGTGAGACATTTAACATTGGGTACATGTAAAATGATAAGAAAAACTGTTAGCAGGAAACTGACAAACTGATGTATTCAGAGTTGAGGGCATTGGCCATTTTCTGCTTTATTGAGGAATAAAAGGACAAATCCAATTGATGTCCACTAAGAAATCCAGTGAAACTGTGGAGCTATATTCTAAGAACAAATAAAACAAAAAATGCACCTTTGTTGAAAGCAATTTTGTACAAACTTTTCTTGTTTTGGTTAATATCGCTTCACAAGTGTCCTGCCTGGAGTGAGAACTACTGTTTGCTGTGTGGTATATTTTAGCCATTGAAATAGAAGTCACCTGTGGTGTTTAGGCTATATTTCCGAGGAACTGTAAAAATGACCAGTTATGCCACACAGAACTAGCCAAGATGAAGTACCAAGGGCAATCCCTTTTCAATTTTTGAGTATGCTAGTCTCCCTGATGTTTACCCATCTATTTTTGATAAGATGCAGACTGAGGAATAATGGGCAGAGTTCTGTTTTACTTGTCCTGTGTAGTGTCTAACAACATGGGTCTCTTTTCTCTAACTGATAATGCACTATTTCGGAGTATGTAAAAGTTTCAGTGATATGATATGAGTCAAGGAAAATGTGGATGAGGCATTGTGGGACATGGTTTAATTGGCATGGTGGTGTTAGTTGATGGTTGGACTTTATGATCTTACAGGTCTTTTCCAACCTTAGTGATTCTGTGATTCTGTGAATTGCATAAGGAAATTGAGAAGATACGTTCTTCCGCAGATTGCCCTTTCCCTTCCACTCCCGTTTCTCTTCCTCTCCCCTTTCCCCACAGTAGGCTCCAACTTTTTGTTTATATGGGAAACTTTGTGGGGTTTATAATACCCACGAAAGTTAGAAATAGCTAACAACTCTCAGCTCATCTAGTCTATCATTCTGCCAGTGTAGCTTGTTCCCTACAGCACATTTTCTTGTACATTGTTCAACCTACTTTAACAAGTCCCAAGCAGTGAGGGTTCTACCATTTTGTCCAGGAGACTATTCCCCAATTTAATAGATTTCATTGTCAGCAAGAATGAGATCTGTCCACAAGAAATTAAAATGGCCACAAATCTTACCACCTTCCAGACTAAATGTCAGCCCCATCTGTCTGTTGCAGCTTTCCTTCAATAACTAAAAAGAGCATTGAGATCAATAGATAAATGGCACAATGAAGAAGAAGTCTACATGCATGGGAAAAGATACACTGAAAGAGACAAAACATCAACTGTATTCAGGCTAGTGCTGATGTGATTGATTTGATCTAGGATTTTTTGTTTTGTTTTGTTTTGTTTTGTTTTTTTCTTTGTCAAGCCTTTTGACACCATGGTGATGATTGTAGTTAAAACAGCTAGCTAGATGAGAGAGATAGACAAAGAGGCAGGAAGTCATAATAATGAAACTGGTTTCTATAACAACAGATGGAGTACCAGCTATGAATGGATCTAAGGCAGGCTGTCTGCAGAAAGAACCCTGTTTTTCCACCTTTTTGAATTGTCACTACATTACATATCAATAAGTGCTAAGTGAAAAAGACACTTAATATAGAAGTAGTAGTAAAGTTTAACTCTTCACAGGACAGTGAGTTTTGTATCTCTTAACACACAAAGCTTGTTTACTGTGTTATATTATTGACATAGTGCTGGTGCAGAGACCCATCTGTACTGCTTATTGTGCAAATGTAAAGAAAAGGATGTTCACTGTACCTTAAACAAAGAGTGTGGTGTGGCGACAGAGTCTGGCTGGAGATATGAACAGATGAGGGTGATAGCAGGTCTCATTTTTTTGCTTCCAGATTATTGTCTTTCTGTGTATGGTGGTACAGAGGAGAATGGTGAAAACATAAGAGATGTGTAAACTTACAGGTGTATGTTATACACATTGCATGCTAATTTTATACATTATGCATCTGGGAGAAATTTACACTAATGACTGACTAAATTACTGTTATTCTGATACGGATTTTGAGAAAGAAATGAAGTTAGAAGTGACTTTAAAAAAATCTTTGAAGATTTGTTTTTAACTTTCTCCAAGGTCTCTAACTTACATAAGCCTTTTGATAAAGATATAAAATATATTTCATCTCAAGAAATAAGAAATTTGAAGTTGTGGCTGGGGCTGGTTGCTGCAGTTTGCATTTTTTTTAACTGAACTTGAGAGCTTGGGGGACCTCAACAGAGAGCTGTCTGCTGAAGGAAAACATAAAAGACGATTTGTGCTGCATCACTTATATTTGCACTAAACTTTGAGACTATGCAGAGATGTATGGCACTATAATAATATTCAGAATTAGTGAAATATCACAGATTTAACTGCAAAGTTTCTCAGTTTATGTTGTAGCCTAACTACTTCCCTTTTCTTCTCATTTGAAATCTACTTTGACTACTTAAAGGGCAGAAGGACTGTTTTGGATGTTCTGTATATTTCCACAAAACTAAATCAATTGAGTGATAAAAAAAGCCCTAAAGGACACGAAATAGCTTCCCTCTTTTTGCTACCCCAACACAGATTTTTCACAATCACATGTGTAAAGAGTGCCTGCAAAATTTCTTACTGTTGCCTAAAACAGGACAACTGATACTTCTACCTACTGCTTTGAAATCATCAAAGACTGGAAAAGCAAAGAGCTCTAATTCTCTGCTGAAG